>NC_063162.1:88036879-88383379 GCF_023159225.1 Perognathus longimembris pacificus | reverse complement strand
AGAAAGGGAAATGTACCAGTTAGGAATATAACTTAATTTGTTCAGAGATTGCTTAATTGTTCTTTTTTTAAAAATTGACAAACTAATTTGGTTTTTTTAAAAACGATAAAACGGTAATTCCTCACTAACAATTTAAAACGTTTAAAGAATTGGTTTTCTAAGTTCAACTTTTTCTATTACTAACTCTGAGCAATAGTAAATTACATCATACTCTATACTTCTTTTATAAAATATTTTCTTCTGTACTGTTTAGATGTAGTTTCTGAAAACTAACAAACTGCTATGTTCCAAATTGCTAAAAATTATTTGAACAATTTACAAACATGTTTTAATAATTGATTTGTAAGGAAACACTTTTGAAACAGAAGTCATTATTACACTTTATTTTCTTATATTTTATAATTCAGCCAATGTGCTTAATAGTGGTTTTGTAGCCTTCTTTTAAAATAATTCCTCAGACAAAAATTGTTTAATCTGAGGCAAATTAAGTTTTTAAAGCCTAGAGACTGTATTTACTTATAGTGCAGTGCTAAAGATTGCAGAGTTAAATTAGCTAACCTTTTTTTTTTACTCCAGATATGTGAAATATGAAGACCTGATAGACCTGATTATCTGGACAATGATTTCAAGTTGGATTCATTTTTATGTTTTGAAATGATACAATATAAAATGTTTTATTCTAGAGGGATTTGCCAGTGCAAAATAAATCCAAGTTTTTCTAGATAAGCCAAAACTAAAACCCAGAATGTTTTCAAATATTCTCTCAAAATCTTGAGGGTTTTTTTTTTTTAATGCAATCAACATTTTCCAGAATATGGTTGGAAGAAACTGATTTTTCTTTTAAATTCTCAACTGTTAAGTCAGAATTGGAATGGGAATTTTATCTATCTGGTAAACTTTATAATGTATCAAAGAAGGGGATAAAAACAATTGGGTTTGTTTTTAAATTATTGTCACATTTCCCTTACCAGACTCATTCTTCTAGAGAGGGGAGAGTATGAAGTTTGAGACCTTGATGAAAACATTTTATGGAGATTGAACAGTATTTGCAGATCAACCCTAAACAGCAAAAGAGGAAGGCATTTGTTAGTAATGAGGAGGGGACTGGGGAGAATGGAAAAAGGTATTTAAACTTGTTTATTGGTTTCAGCTCACTTATCTTGCTAAGATGGAAAGAAGAGGGGAGAGAGTGGTAACTAATGGAGTAAAATGGGACAGTAATCCAAGCATAAAATCCCCCTGGAAAGAGAACAATGAGACTCTACTCTTCCCCACTAAAGTACTCTGAAAGCTAAACACATGCTAAGATTCTAACTAACTTTCAACAATTTCTGACATGTGCAATTCAAAGACACATCTTGGGTTTCTGTTTTCATAGTTGGACCCTGGATCCCATTCCAAAAAAACCCCCAAAACTTAGAAATTCAAAGTTCCCATAATGAAACAGCACAAAGTAGCCTCTTGTAGGTGATATTCCAGTGAAACTGATGAATTACTTATGCTGCCCATCTATGGGAAATTTAGATTTATAAAGGCAGGGCATAATTTTAAATCCTTTATTTTGAAGAAAAATAGCAGATCTTGACTTATTAGAACTCATTTCTTCTTCAGTCCAGTTTACAGTCCAAGCCTTTCTAGCCTACTGATCTTGTTTTAAAGGGAGGCAGAAAACTAGATAAGGCTTTTTTTGTTTTGATTTTTTTCAGCTGAAATTCCTAAAGAATCTGGTACCACAGGTATAGAAGAAAAGTACAAAACCTAATCTGAAATCTAATACAATGAAAATTAGTCCTTCTAAAACATTTCTCTGAAAACATTTAGTCCTTTTTATATGTGTGTGTAACATTTTACAATGGCAAATTTCTCTACTACATTCATTTATATAGAGATATATCAAAGATTTAGTTATATAGCAAATGGCTTAAAAACATAAAAGTTGGTAGTATGTTTTGGTCCTTATTGCAACTAAATTTAGTAATTTTCTTTTTGTTTGTTTGTTCTGGTGGGTTGTTTGTTTGCTTCTTTGTTTTGAGAGTCTGTGTCAGGCAGGTTGACCTCAAACTCATGATTCTCCTGCCACAAGCCTCCCAAATGCTGGGATTACAAATGGTGTGTAATGATCAATTATTATTAAATTGAGAATGCTGTCTTCCTAAAGGCAAAATTTTGTTTGAACTGAACTGAGATTTAACTGAGTATCAAAACTCAAAACTGTTTTGTATTTTGATATTTTTATTAATTTTGTTTATTTGGAGATATTGTGTCAATCATTTAAAGAACCCTCTATTTTTGAAATAAATTTTCCTTAGGTGGAAAATTATTCATATCTTATTTGTAATCTATGATGTTCTTCCTAGCCCTTTCAAGATTTGGAGAATAATATATCTTACAAAATGAAAATGACTTAAAAGTAACTAAACCTTACTTTCCAGAATGAATAAAGATATGTGTAATTTTCCATGAATCAGTGTGACACATATGACTAGTGAGAACCCTCCATTTAGCTAAACAACTGTATGGTCTCTCTTTTATAAATAGTCTAATTCTAATCTAGCTATTCAAAATTTAATACATAAAAATAATACTGACAAAGTTAGTCATCAAAGTGAGGAAACAATACCAGTTTGGTGATATTAGAAACAGGTAAGTTGCTATCATATTGTTAATATTTTGTCATGGGACAATTAAATACAGAATGATGCCCCCAGATTTTGGTTTTGTGTGTTGAAAAGTGCCTAGAATTTTGCTTGTTGGCTTGATTTCTTTACTTTTTATATTTCTTTTCTTCCAAGATTCAAATGACATCTTCATTTGTCATTTAAATGAATGGCATATACAAAAGAACTCAACCAAATTAAAAAATAAATAAATCTTAGTGTGGCTACCCTATAGGTGTGTATCTCTGTCACCCGTAAAAATACATTCAAACTTTTCAAAACCTAGAGCTTATGCTGTGCCTTTTAAAAACACATTGCCTTGAATTTTGTTTTCAATGTTAATAAAACCCAAAACTAAATTGAGTGTTTTCATCTAATGAAATAGTCCTGTTGGTCAAAGGCAACATTACTGTTCCCTCAACAACAGCAAGCAGCAACAGATCTGGCAGTTGAGGGCAGTTTTGTCAGTATGGAATGCAGCCTGTGTGTGCAGTTGAACACTTGAATGTCTACACTTATTCCTGATGAGATTCCCTTTGTGGCAATTTGTTAAGCAGCAAAGCAAGCCAGAACTTGTGTCCAAATTCTGGAGTTGCAAGTTAAAACAAGCAAGGTGAAGCATGATTCTGAAAGGATTTTTTTTTCCTAACCATCAGAATTCTGCAATATGATGGCTTATTAAAGCTGGGAGATTAAGACTAACATTGTAGACTGAACTAGAAATTAATAAACTATCAGTACACCAACTTAGCATTTAAACCATGCAAATGTTTTGCAGTTTGAATCTTTCTGGAATTTATTTTCTATTACAAAAGATTACATGTTGTTACTGCTACATAGATAAAATATCCAACAATGTTATTAGAACATAAATGTAATTAACTTTAAAAAACTGGTCATCTACTACAAAAATGTTAAATTTATCTACAGAAATGTCATCAAAACCAACATTTCTGTTGGTTTGTTCCAGCACTTCTATTTGTGCATAGAAGGCATATGTGGATACTTTCATATGAGTCAACAGGATTATTTGAGAAAAAGTCCTTATGGAAGAAATAACCAAAGATATTTCCCACTGCTGTGAAAACATCATTTTTTTAAAGTAAATATAGAAAGGAAACTCAGATTTTCTAAATAAAAGGAATGTCCTGGTTTATCTTTATTGGAGGTTCAGGGAACATGGATTGCACTGTAATGTCTCTTAAGGGCAAGGTGTTTTAATTATTATAAATGAACAATGAAATTCAATCAAATAATAGCATGTTCCTGTAACTACTCTTGTAAAAAATCCTTTTCCTTTGACTATGAAATATTCCTAAATTATTTCATTACAAAAACAGAAGGAAAAGTCATACTTTATTAGGATAACAAATATTTTTAATACCTGGAGACTTTAAACAGACAAAATGACTTGCTTTTTAAATAAACAAAACTAATTTTGTTACAATAAGTGACACATTTATTTTGTCAGTGTTCTGTTAGTACCATAATGAGGTGAATTACTCTTCTGTGGGAATTGAGAGAAATACATTACCACCAAGAACAGAGAATGCATTTAAAATGAAGCAAAAAAAAATCAAAACTATCAGATTTATGAAACTCTTTCATCTTTTGACTAAGCTAAAATGTTAATTTCTTTTCAAAACCAAGTTTGTTGAACACACCTAGTCTTTATTGTTTAAAACCGCTAAGTTAATATTTTAATATGCAGTTAGTATTCTGAGAATTCTTTGTACTTTCATGTAGTATAAGTTAATGTGTGATTTAAAAGTACTTTATTTTTTGAACTTTTCCTATGCTTACCGTGAACTTAAAAGCATGCAAGTTAAGCTAAAGATTATTACTTTATAAAAATTTGTTATCTATGAGTTAATCTGTGAATGCTTAGAATATAACCTACTAAAAGCCAATATAGTTAATGGATTTATAAGCCCATAAAACAAACTTTGCTGATTTCTTTATTTAAAAATTTAACTGGAACATAAAAACAGAAATTGTATACAGAAATGGGGTAAACTGTGATGAGTTAATACATATGTGCACTGTGTAATATTTAAATCTAGTTAAGTGTACCTATCTCTTCAAACATGCTAACATTTCTTTATGATAAAAACATTGAGAATCTGTGTTCTGTATCTTTGAGATGTACAGTACACAATTGTTATCAACAACACTGTAGTATCACACAGCCCTTCTTCGTCCTGTGACGGTACTCTAGTGCCCCTCGAACAACTGATTGATCGAATTCTTTTTTTCTTTAAGCTTGCAGGTAATTTAAAGACATTCATTGGAGAATTCGGAGTCATGTATATTTAGCTTATTATGGGCTGGGAATTCAAACAAATTCATTTTGAAAGCAGACTCCTAGGAGATGACATTATATTTGGTATTATTAAAATAATTCTGCAAACTCTTGAGCCACCTGCCTCAAGCCCACCATGTCCTTGAATGACGTACTCTCTCTCTGTCTCTCTCTGTCTCTCTCTGTCTCTTTGTCTGTCTCTCTCTCTCTCTATATATATATATCAAATCCCTTGCTTTGCCATTTAAAGCAAAAAACATCTGCAATAGAATATGAAGTTGTAGATTCTGAATTTTGAATCCTGCTATGGATATAGCTTTATCATTTTTCTGTTCTCAAAAGTGCAAGTGAAATGCTAGCCAGTGAGGTCAATGTTAAAAACTCATCTCACAGGGAAAGGATGGTGAACCTAAAAGTATCAGAATTCAGTATAGTAAATAGTAAGTTACAATTTCCCTAAAATGTAGCATTTTGTGTGCTCTTAGCACTTTTTATTTAACATGAAGAGAAAGGTATTGTATACTGGATCATAGCACTAGAAGAAACCAAATGAAAAAATACATGTTCCAAACTATTGGATATGTTACATTTAAAGAAGCGGTTTATGCTAGGTACTGGTGGCTCACACCTATAACCCTTACTCAGGAGTCTGATATCTAAGGATTGCAGTTTGAAGCCAACCCAAGCAGAAGAGTCCCCGTGAGACTCTTATCTTCAATTAACCACTCAAAAAAAACCCACAAACAAAAACAAAACAGAAGTGGTTCTTGGGCTTGGCCATGAGGCTACTGTGTATGTTCTTGATACATTGTATATTGTATATATGTCTACCTGACCTAGAGAAGGGAAATAAAAACAGGGCGTAAGATATCACAAGAAATGTACACACTGCCCTACTATGTAACTGTACCCTTTTTTGCACAACACCCTGTCAAAAAAAATTGTGTTCAATTAATAAATAAATTAAATAAAAAAATAAAAAAAAACAGAAGTGGTGCTATGTCTCAAGTGGTAGAGTGCTAGGCTTGAGCACAAAGAGGCTCAGGAGTAATGCCCAGACCCTGAGTTCAAGTCCTACACCTGACAAGACAAAAAAGAAGCAGCATGTGCCAAGGGTAATCACCGTCATCCTAGTTACTCAGAAGCCTGAGATCTGAGGATGCTGGTTTGAAGCCAGCCTGGGAGGGAAAATGTGTTAGATTCAATTCCAGTTAACTAGCAAAAAGCTAGAAGTAGAGCTGTGGCTCAAGTGATAGAGAGCTAGCCTTGAGCAAAGAAGATTGGGGACAGTGTCCAAGCCCTGAGTTCAAGCCCCACAAATGTCACCAAAACAACAAAACAAAAAACAGCTTTTCAGGGCTGGGATGTAGCTCAGTGGTAAAGCGCCTGCCTAGCAAGTGCAGCTGAGTTTGATCCCCAGTACCAAAAAAGTAAAGCAATAAAAAAAAAAGTTTTTTGTTCAATATTGAATTACACAAGATATCTTCTCTTTAGTAAGACTTTCATTTGAACCCAGTTTATAAAATGGTTCTATCATTTGAAGGCAGGAAGAATGATTAGAGATGGACTAGCCACCCATTTCACAGCTGAGAAGAAGAGGCCAGAGGAGGTCTGGGCGGTTGGGGGGCATCCTACTGGATCAGGGGCAGGACTGAAGTGTGCACAGCTGATAATGTGTAAGGACCTGCGATGAGAGATAGATAGTAATAGCCTTTTATTTGCCTCTTTCTTGAAGCAAGAAAATAGACCAAAAGTTAAAGTTTGCTTAGACCCAACATCATTTCTTTTTATAATGAAACAAATGAAACAGAACATTTGTCTTGGCTAGAGAATCTTCCTTGTCATTGGAAGTCTACTTTTAGCTCAGTAATTTAGTTAGGATCTCATTTAAAATCTCCCCTAGGACCTGGGTGTATCTTGGAGGAAGCCTCTTAGTTCTGTCCCCAGTACCACAAAACAACCTCCAACAGGCAAAATCCTTTCAGTGTGATAGGCTGGTAGGAAAACACTCTCCTCCTCCTCCTCCCCTTTCCTCCTCCTTTTCTTCTTCCCCCCTCCCCCTCCCCCTCCTCCTCCTCCTCCTCCTCCTCCCTTCTTCTTTCTTCTTTTTTTGGTGCTGGTCCTGGGGTTTGAACTTAGGGCTCAGGAACTGTCCCTGGACATTTGTGCTCAAGGTTAGCACTCTACTTACTACTTTGAGTCATACCTCCACTTCTGGCTTTGGAGTAGTTAATTGAAGATAAGAGTCTCATGGACTATTCAGCTCAAATTAGCTTCAAACCACAATCCTCAGATCTCAGATTCCTGAGTAGCTAGGATTACAGCTACAAGCCACCAGCTCTTGGCTTCATTATTTCCTTAACCTGGGATCTCTTTCACATATCTCCAAAATCTTGATGTGGCCTTGAGTCCAAACACTACACTGCCTCTTCTCCCCTCCTCCCCCTCTAAAAAAGCTTGACAAATGGGTGGAGGGCAAGGATTATGCTCTACAGCCATTTCACTTGCCCTTAGCAGAAAGAGAAATTCCTCCTGAATCAACCTTGAAAAGTAATATGTTGATCTGTTCCTAACTAACAGTCAGTCAGACTGGATTTTATTTTTATTTTTACTTCTGCTCTAGTGAAAGGTGGTGGAGGTGGAACTGTGTAATTCTATTTACATACCTGTGAAGGAGAGCAAAGCTCTTCTTCTGCTCCTGTCTATGGAGAGTTGAAAGGTAGCTAGCAGAAATTGGGCCAGCCTGCCACCTGCTTGTCTAATAGGACGAGTGTTGCTGGCATCAACATACAATTAGACACATGCACTGAAAAGTAACGGGCCTACATGTAGGAGCTGAAAGCTCTTTTCTGTGTCTTGGAATTAGAAGTGTTCTTCCTGGGGCACCAATGGCTCATGCCTTAATCCAAGCTACTCGGGAGGATGAATCTGAGGATTGCAGTTCAAAGCTAGCCCTGACCAAAAAAAGTCCGTGAGAATCTTATCTCTAATGAACTACTCAGAAAAAGACAGAAGTGGTTCTGTGGCTCAAGTAGTAGAGCACTAATCTTGAGCTCAAAGAGGCCCAGGCCTGAGTTCAAGCCCCAGGACTTGGGGGGGGGGGGGCGGGGGAAGCAAGGGCTCTGAGTCTCTGAGTAGCCTTCAATAAATATTTGTGGAATTTAGTTTTCAGCAAACTGAGAATTAACTTATGACGGCTTCACTTCAAAGAAATTTTATAGAAAGTTCTCAGGATAGAGATTCTGAAAATGTTAGCTCTATTAAATTTTGAAACATCATAGGTGAAATCAGCAGACAATTTCTTTGTTTTGAGGAGGTCATTTTTGGCTTCCCCTCCAAAAAATTTTTAAAGTCCACTAACTGTATTCATCTTATTTTCATTTCATTCCATTTTATTATTTTATTTAGGGATAGTACTGGGGCTTGAGTTTAGAAACTTGTGCTCCTCCTTAGCTTTTTTGCTCAAGGCTAGAGCTCTGCCACTTGAGCTATATCTCCACTTCCAGTTTTTTGCTGGTTAATTAAAGAACCTCAGGGACTTAGCTGTTCAAGTTGGCTTTGAACCTGTATCCTCAGACCTCAGCTTCCTGAGTAGCTAGGATTTATAGGCATGAGCCACCATCACTGGATTCATTATTTTAAATAGATGAGAAAGAAAAATAGTTCCCAAATCATTCAGCTGCCTCTGGAAGATTTTTTTTCTGGGTAGACATTTCAAATGTCTCTTGCTATAAAATACAAGAGAAAAAGGAATTAAAATACCTCTTGGCTCTGGACAGAGAAGAAGGGAAGACCTAAGTAAATGCTATACAAAAGGAACAATTTGGAAGGAAAGAAGAGTAAGAACAGAAAAAGTTCCCTGTAAAGAAATCCCTAAACAATGCCAACACAAACCAACATCCTGGTCAAGAACTATAAGAAACTTGTCTCTGAGCAAAAGAGCTCAGGGACAATGTCCAGGCCCTGAGTTCAAGCCCTACAACTGATTTTCTAAAGTGTTCTAATTGCTTCTGTTAGATTCCTAAAGAATATATCTAGTTGGATATTTCTATCCTATAAAAATAAATTAAGTGGGGCACCAATGGCTCACGCCTGTAATCCTAGCTACTCAGGAGGCTGAGATCTGAGGATCACAGTTCAAAGCCAGCCCAGGTAGGAAAGTCCATGAGACTCTTGTCGCCAAATTAATCACCAGAAAACCTGAAGTGACGTTGTGGCTCAAGTGACAGAGCACTAGCTATGAGCTAAAGAGCTCAGGGATAGTGCCCAGAGCCAGAGTTCAAGCCCCATGACCACCACCAACAACAACAAAAAAGAGGGGCTGGGAATATGGCCTAGTGGTAAAGTGCTCGCCTCATATACATGAAGCCCTGGGTTTGATTCCTCAGCACCCCATATATAGAAAAAGCCAGAAGTGGCACTGTGGCTCAAGTGGTAGAGTGCTAGCCTTGAGCAAAAAGAAGCCAAGGACAGTGCTCAGGCCCTGAGTCCAAGCCCCAGGAATGGCAAAAAAAGAAAATAAGAAAGAAATTATATATAGTTAGAAGAAAGCCCAAGCCTATTGAGAACAATTGGAAGATATTTAGACCAAGCTAATAGAAAATAAATATACCAACAGATTTAGACTATATGTGTTGAACTTAACTTCAAGCACCCAATTAATAAAACAATGTTCACTATGATCCTTAGTGATTTCTAAGAATTGCTTAGCCAGGCACCAGTGGCTTATGCCTGTAATGCTAGCTACTCAGGAGGTTGAGATCTGAGGATCACAATTCCAAGTCAGGCCTGGCAGGAAAGTCTGTGAAACTTATCTCCAATTAACCACCAGAAAACTGGAAGAGACTCTGTCTCTCAAAATGGTAGACCTCTAGCCTTGATCAGAAGAGCTCAGGGACAGCACCAAAGCCCTGAGTCCAAGCTGTACAACTGACCAAAAAAAAAATCAGGAATATTTTCCAAAGAATTGAAGAATTTTTTAATTGCTTTTTTGTTATTTTAGAGGTGATATGCAGTGGGGTTACCTTTACATATATCAGGTGATACATACATTTCTGTCCTTTTGCTTAGGACCAGCTGTTCCCTTGTTCTCTCATTCCCTTTCTCCCATCTCTGCCCATGAGTTGCTTGGCTCACTTTCATCCATGTCCAGTGCAGCTGATGGGCTCCACTGTTGCACATTTCCACCCACTTTCCACTGATTCTGTACCATCCCCCACCTTCCCTCAGATGTGCACGTGTATACATCATATATGAGGTAAAGAATACAGACTCATCTAAAAATGATAAGACAAATTAAGAAAAGGTCTTTTGTTTCCTTATCTTTGGAGTTCGTTTCAGAATGTATGTTATTTTATATACATATGAAGAGGCGCTTGGGTATGACCACTTGGTGCTTTACTCCTAAGACTATCCTTTTTTGGTCTCACTGTAGATGGGTGACTAGAATCCTGTGTACTTTGTCATATCCCATTGCATTTTAAATCTAACTTCCACATATCAGAGAGAACATTCTCTTTCTCTCTATCTTGGCTTACCTTGCTCAGCCATTTCCCTGTGAAGGCCACAGCCTTTCTAATGGCTACGTAAAATTCCATTGTATATAGGTACCACATTTTTTTGGATCCATTCATCTATTCTGGGGCACCTGGGTTGTTTCCATATCTTCACTATTGTAAATAGTGCAGCAATGAACATGGATGTGGTGGTGTCCTTGTATCCTGGCTCATGCTGCTCAATGTAGATGCCTAGAAGTGGGATGGCTGTGTCATAGGGAGGAATTGAAGAATTTCAACATAGTTGCTCCTTCTTGCACAATAGCTTTTGCAGTAGTGTGTTTAAAAACACACTAATAAAATAATGGGAATACTGAGGGAGAGAGGGAAGAAAAGAGGGAGGAGGAGGAGAGAAAGAAAGTAGAAAAAGAAAGAAGGAAAGAAAGGAACAAAGAAAAAGAAAGGGTGTACCTTTACATATTCAAATTAAGTCCTATTATATTATGACTTTTGTACTCTATGAGTATATATGGGCATTTTGTTTGCTTAATTCTCATAAAATGATAGAGAGAGAAGTCTAACCAAGCAAGCCAAATTATTTAGGAACCCTTCTTTTTCACTTATTTAAAATACTATAAAGCCCAGAATGTAATAAATTGAAATTTATTCAAAGATTTAGCTGCTGGTGTCACCTATGGTCGTTTTCCTTTTTACAAAGACCAAAAATTTCAGAGTTTAAGCAAACTGAAGAGAAATTGTGCCAACATGTTTTGTGTGAAAGGAAGATCTTCAATGAAAAATTAACAGAAATGCTTATTTATCTTTTAGTTCTGTAAAAATGGTTATCAAAATAAAACTGTTATTGGGCACTGATGGATCACACCTATAATCATAGATGTTCAGGAGGCTGATATCTGAGGATCAAGTTCAAAGCCAGACCAAGTAGGAAAGTCCAGGAGACTCTTATTTCCAATTAACCACCAAAAGCCAGAAGTACACATGTGGCTCAATGGTAGAGTGTTAGCCTTCAATAGAAAAGCTCAGGGACAGTGCAGAAAAACTCAGAGACAGTGTCCAAGCCCTGAGTTCAAGCCCAGGACCAGCACAGGCACACACACACACACACACACACACACACACACACACACACACACACCAAAACTGCTTAGCCTGTCCCTTTTACTTCAGAGTTATGCAAGTATAGATTATTTTTTCTATAAACCTTTTATTCCACTTTAACAATTGAAATATGTTTATAATGAACAAAATCATTATGGATAAAACCAGAATTAATAAATTTAAAGATTCATTATTCTTCTTTATTAGCATACATTAGTTGTACAAGGGGAACTCATTGTGACTTTTTTTTGTCAGTCGTGGGGCTTGAGTTCAGACCCGGGCACTATCCCTGAGGTCTTTTGCTCAAGGCTAGCATTCTACCACTTGGAGCCACAAAGCCACTTCTGGTTTTCTGGTTTAATTGGAGATAAGAATCTCACGGACTTTCCTACCTCAACTGGATATTAGTAGTGAATGATATATAGAGGAATCCAAGGATTCCTCAGATCGCAGCCTCCTTGAGTCACCAGTGTCCAGCATTATTGTGACATTTCCATACATTCATACAATGTCTCCTGCTCAAACCCTCCCCTTCATCTTTTTCCTTCATCCTCTCTTTTAAAACAATTTCAGTCAATTTTGTTGTTCTGTTTTTCACACATGAATATAAAGGAAGAACTAATGATGTTTTGAAAACAAGAAAACCAAACATGTATCTATTCCTTTCATTTCTGAGCTATAAGTTTCTTATGTTGATAATTATTTGGAGCCATGAAACAGTCAGATGCCCACTTCAAATTTTACACTCACTTCCTTTTTCTTGTTTTTATCTTGTAATATAACTGAACAAGAAGTCATTTTGCACCAAATATTGAATAGTTTATACTTGTAGGCTGGTCTTAAGTGAGCCATTGTTTTCCATGAAGGTTTCTCTGATCCTCAAAGTAGAAATAACCTCTCCCACCCCTGATATCAGAATTTTAAAGTGTGACTGAATTTACCTAGCATTTGGTGCACTGTAAAACAGTTAAGAATTTTTTTCACACTTGTCTCCTCTGTTATGCTGAAGTTTAGAAACTGATTCAATTTTAAACTGATCAGCAACGTCTGATTTATCTAGGTATGAAGTAACCCCAGGAAGATAGGAATTCGCCCTTCCTTTCCTTTCATTCTCCCCACCCTCTCCTCTTCTCTCTTTCCCCTCTCCTCCTTTTCCCTTCCTTGACCTTCCCTTCCTTTTGCCTGACTTCCCACCCTTCCTTTCTTCTTTTCTCTGTTCATTCATTTGTTCCTCCCTCCTTTCCTTTCCTTCATTCCTTCCTCCTCTCCTCTCCTTTGTTCCTTTCTTCCTTTTCTTCCTTTCTTCTATGTGTTATTCACTACTAATATCTAAATACCTTAAGTTGTATATGTTTGCACAATGTATATATTCAACAAGTGTTTGTTGAATGAATGCAGGGTATTATTTTTTACATTTAGCTTTTTAGGCAGCAAGTTCTCAAAAAAAAAAGTGGTTGATGTTATTGCTAAGATTTGTATATGTGTGAAATGCATGTTCCATCTCATTACAGGCAGGAGCTACCAGCACCCAGCTCAATCAGTTTTTCAGGTGTGTTATTGTTTGTGCATGCACGCGCACGTGTGTGTGTGTGCGTGTGTATGTGTGTATGTTACATGCTGGTACTAGAGCTTGATCTCATGGTCTTGTTTGTGTGTGTGTGTGCCAGGCTTGAACTCTGTGCCTGGGTGCTGTCCCTGAGCTCTTGTGTTCATGGCTAACACTTCTGGCTTTTCTTTTCTTTCTTTCTTTTTGTAGTTATTTGGAGATAAGAGTAAAATGGACTTTGCTGCCCAGGCTGGTTTGGAACCGTGATGCTCAGATCCCAGCCTCCTGAATAGGTAGGTTACACATGTGAGCCCACAGTTGCCTGGCTTTTGCTTGGCTCTTTTTTTTTTTTTTTTTTTCAAACCTAAAGCTGGTGCACCATCACCTGAGCCACACCTCCACTTCAGCTTTTAGAGGTAAGAATCTCTCCAATTTCTCTGCCTGGGCCATCTTTGAATTTTGAACCTCAGATTTCAGCCTCCAGAGTAGCCAGTTACAGGCATGAGTGACGAGCACATGGCTACTACTCAGTGTTTTCTTTCATATTGAAAGTTTTGGAATTCACAGGGGTCATCTAATTTTTCCCATGGAAAAAGTCATCATATTTTCTGTGGAATATCCTGGCCGTCCTTTGTGCATGTCAGAATGCACATGTACCTTAGTCCCATTATGGGATTGATCTTTTGCTTAAATGACTACTAATTTTCTCCAGTGTAAAATTTAAAAGATTTTCCCTTCATACTACCTTATGAAAAGCCATTATTTTTCTTTCTTTCGATTTTTTTTTTTTTTTTTTTTTTTTTGCCAGTCCTGGGGTTTAGACTCAGGGCTTGAGCACTGGTCCCTGGCTTCATTTTGCTCAAGGCTAGCACTCTGCCACTTGAGCCACAGCACCACTTCTGGCTTTTTTCTATATATGTGATGCTGAGGAATCGAACCCAGGGCCTCATGTATATGAGGCAAGCACTCTTGCCACTAGGCCACATTCCCAGCCCTGGAGAGATATTCTAAGTGTGTGTTTCTTTGTCCCTATTAGTCTTTCTTCTGTCTACTAGTACTATCACTATAAAATGGTAATTATAGCTATTTCACTTTTAGATATCTAACTCATTTGTAATTTGTTTTATGGTATTGTATTATTATTAGGAATTTGTACAATGATTTTTACAAACATTTCATAAATAATACTTGAACTCGTTCTGGACAACCTTATTCTTCTAATTTTTTTTCTTTTTGGTGGGGCTTGAACTCAAGGCCTGGGCTGACCCTGAGGTCTTTTGCTCAAGGCTAGCACTCTACCACTTTGAGCCACAGCTCCACTTCCAGTTTTGAGTGGCTCATTACACATAAGAGTCTCACGGGGACTTTTCTGCCTGGGCTGGCTTTGAACTGTGTTCCTCAGATCTCAGCCTGCTGAGTAGCTAGGATTGCAGGCGTGAGCCTCCAGTGCCTGGCTATTTTTTATCTGTTGTACTGAGGAGGGTATTTGGGGTCTTGTGTAGGCAAGGCATGCACTCTCCCACTGAACTATGTCCTCAGCTTTTGCTTTATTTATTTATTTTTGTCAGTTCTGGGGCTTGAACTCAGGGCCTGAGCACTGTCCCTAGCTTCTTTTGCTCAAGGCTAACACTCTGCCACTTGAGCCACAGTGCCACTTATGGCTTTTTCTGTTTATATGGTAGTGAAGAATCAAACCCAGGGCTTCATGCATGCAAGGCAAGCACTCTACCACTAAGCCACATTTCCAGCCCAAGCTTTTGCTTTTTTTTTTCTTTTTTTTTTTTGCCAGTCCTGGGCCTTGGACTCAGGGCCTGAGCACTGTCCCTGGCTTCCTTTTGCTCAAGGCTAGCACTCTGCCGCTTGAGCCACAGTGCCACTTCTGGCCATTTTCTGTATATGTGGTGCTGGGAAATCGAACCCAGGGCCTCATGTATATGAGGCAAGCTCTCTTGCCACTAGGCCATATCCCCAGCCCTGCATTTTTTTTGAGACAGTGTCAACGTGTAGTTTAAGCCAACCTTGAATTCTCATTCCTCTTAATTAAGCCTCTCCAGTGCTGAGATTATAGGTATGAACTACAGTACCTGGCTTGTCTTGTGTGCATTTTTTCATATTATACCCTCACTCCCCTACCCCCGCAAAAAAAAAAAAACAAAAAAAACACCAACTTGAGATTAGTAAGCCATTAAAAGTCCTTCTCCATCTGCATGCAAATTTGGCTGCTTGTTCAATTTCTAGCTATGTCTTTGGCATTTCTGTAAATATATGTCAACTCTATTAAATTGATAAATTACATTGTAACTGGGTGAAACTAGAAGCATCTGATGGGATGTAACATTCTTTATGTGTTCCAGGAGCCTTAAAGATATAAGTGGTGGGACCTATTGCTGCCAAAGCTGGAGGAGTTCCTGCAACCTGATGTGGAGCTCATTGCCTCCTCATACCTGTGTAGTGTGTGAAAAGCTTACATTGGCCTCCTGTCCTTTATTTTCCTAAACATGTTAAATGGGGACTAATTGTATTTGTCCTCAATTGGGGCTTGAACTCAGGGCTTCATGCTGTTATTTAGATTTTCTTTCAAGGCAGAGTGCTCTACCACTTGAACTACAGCTCCACTTCAGGCTTTGTTTTGTTTTTGTTTTTGTTTTGCCAGTCCTGGGCCTTGGACTCAGGGCCTGAGCACTGTCCCTGGCTTCTTTTTGCTCAAGGCTAGCACTCTGCCACTTGAGCCACAGCGCCACTTCTGGCCATTTTCTGTATATGTGGTGCTGGGGAATCGAACCTAGGGCTTCATGTATAAGAGGCAAGCACTCTTGCCACTAGGCCATATCCCCAGCCCCCACTTCAGGCTTTATGCTGGCTAATTATGGGTGTCTCTAACATTTGGTCTCTGGGCCAACTTAGAACTAAGGTCTTCAGATCCCAGCCACCAGTAGCTAGATTTATAAGTGTGAGCCATCCTGGCTTGAATTTTTTTTTAATGGGGAGGTGGGGTGTGCTGGTACTGAGGCGCAAAGGGGGCAAAGGATACAGTGATTGTGAACATGTGCAAAGTACTGGGCTCAATCCCAGCAAAGCCTTTACCCACCTGGAAAAAAGAATATTAATCTTAAATTGAGAAACAAACTAAAAATTTTTGTTGTTTAATTACCAATGTAAGGTCTGGGACCAAGGTTCAAGTGGTAGACAAGTACAAGCCCCTTAGTTTTTTGGGCTTTTTTTTTTTTTGCCAGTCCTGAGGTTGAACTCAGGGTCTGAGCACTGTCCCTGTTTTTTGTTTTTTTCTTCAAATTTTTATTATCAAACTGATGTACAGAGAGGTTACAGTTTCATACGTTAGGCATTGGATACATTTCTTGAACTGTTTGTTATCTTGTCCCTCATAACCCCCCTCTTCCCCCTTTCCCTCCCCCCCCCCCCCGAGGTGTTCAATTCACTTACACCAAACAGTTTTGCAAGTATTGCTTTTGTAGTTGTTTGTCTTTTTTTACCCTGTGTCTCTCATGTCCCTGGCTTCTTTTTTTTGCTCAAGGCTAGCACTGTGCCAACTTGAGCCACAGCGCCACTTCTGGCCTTTTCTATATATGTGGTGCTGAGGAATCAAATTTAGGGCTTCATGTATATGATGAGGCAAGCACTCTTGCCACTAGGCCATATTCCCAGCCCCACAAGGTCCTTAGTTTAAATCTCTGCTACAAAAAAATAAATAAATAATAAAAAATAAAAATAAGTTACACACACACGTTTGTCTCTGCCTACACTGTTTTAAACTTTTTCCCCAGCATCAGTTGTAGGATTTGAACTCAGGGCCTGGGCACTGTCCTTGAGCTTTTCTAATTTTTTTTTTTTTGCTCGACTAGCACTCTACCACTAGAGCCATAGCTCTACTTCTGGTTTTCAAGTGGTTAATTGGAAATAAAGAGTCATATGGTTTTCTGGCCTAGGCTGGCTATGAACAATCCTCAGAACTCAGCCTCCTGAGTAGCTGAGATTGCAGGTGTGAGCCATTGGAGCACCCTACTCTTGCCTAAACTACTAAAGGAAATGTTAAACTTCAGTTAGAAGTTAATGAAAAATCAATGAATTTCAATGTCAATAATTAGGTTATACAATACTCAAAAATAAATTCATATTCCTTGTTAAATTTTAGAGAACATTTCCTGTGATGATCTCTCTGCACATCTTTTCTTATATCAAGTAAATGCTTCTTATCTGCCATAATCAGAGATCCTAGTGTTCTATATAAATGAATTTTCAAGGTGATTTAAGAACCAACACTTTTATGATTATTTTTAGCCAATGGATTGAAAGCCTCTCAACCCTTCAACACATTGAAAACACCTCAACCCTTCTTTAGGATCACTGTTAACTCCTTTTTCATACATACTCCCTTTGCCCTTCAGCTTTCTACACTGCCTTAATGAATGTGACAGAACATTCTAGATCATTACAAATAAAAATGTTAATAGCAATTAAGAGTAAATATAATGCCGGGCATCAGTGGTTCACACCTGTAATCCTAACTACTCAAGAAAGCTGAGATCTGAGGATCATGGTTTGAAGCCAGCCCTGGTAGGAGAAAGTCTGTGACTCCTTATCTCCAATAAACTACTCAGAAAACTGGAAATAGTGCTGTGGCTTCAAGCAGTAGAGCGCTTGCCTTGAGCAAAAGTGCAGGGATAGCACCCAGGACCAGAATTCAAGCTATAGTTTATTCTTGCCTTCTTTTCAGAGCTTATTCTGCCTTGAAGAGCTAGAGAATTTTTAAATGATCCCCAGAATTCTTCCCCCTCTGAAAATAGGTAAGTGGATGTTAAAAGTGGAAAGAACTGGGTGCAGTGGCTCACACAAGTAATCCTAGCTAAACAGGAGGCTAAGATATGAGGATCAAAGTGTGAGGCTAGTCCAGGCCAGGAAGAAGTCCATTAAAACTTATCTCCAATTAACCAGCAAAAAGCTGGAAGTGGAACTGTGGCTCAAGTGGCAGAATGCCCATCGAGCAAAAATAAAACTCAGTGACAGTGCTCAGGCTGAGTTGAAACCCCAGAACTGTCACACACACACACACACACACACACACACACACACACACACACACACACACACACTCTGTAAAAAAAAAAGTCATGGCTTCTCAGCTTTTTAGGGGCTTTGATTTTCAGGCAGGATTTTGCTTTTGTCTAGGGTTGTCATCTAAATGAAATCCAACCTACAGGGTGCATCATCCCAAATCTGGCATGTTGGTTGAGATGTCTCAACCTTTAACCTGGACTGGCCTCAAACCAAGTGCCTCCCAATCTCTGCCTTCCAAGTAATATTGATTATACATGTAAGCCTCCATGTCTGGTAGTATATTCTTATTTTTTTCCCCACAATTACTATTATCGCCAGAAAGTTTTAAAATCTCCTAATTGAAACCTGGAGAGCAAGGGAAGGGGTGACATTGTTCAAAAAGAATTTATACTTTTTTTAAAAGTCAGTCATGGGGCTTAAACTCAGGGCCTGGGCGCCCTCTCTGATCTCTTTTGCTCAAGGCTGGCACTCTACCACTTTGAGTCACAGCTCGCGCTTTGATTTCTGGTTTAGGTTGGTCAGTCTCAGGAACTTTCCTGCCTGGGCTGACTTTGAACAGTGATCCCCTCAGATCTCAGCCTGATCAGCTAGGATTACAGGCACGAGCCACCAGCACCCAGCTCAACATCCTAATTTTATCAAGGAAAAAAAAACGTGATTGTGTACTATAAATCTGCAAAACTTTTTGTGTTCAATTTTTTGTCAGTCATGGGGCTGGGCGCTGTCCCTGAGCTCTTCAGCTTGAGGCTAGTGCTCTACCACTTGAGCCAGAGCACCACTTCCGGTTTTCAGATGGTTAATTGGAGATAAGAGTTGCAGTGTCCTGCCTGGGCTTAGAACCGTGATCCTCAGATCTAAGCCTCCTGAGTAGCTAGGATTACAGGTGTGAGCCACCAGCGCCTGGCTGTGTTCAACTTTTCAAAGCCACTTTTCTGTGTCTAATAATGCCATTGATGGCACATTTCCAACATGGTATATTTTCAACCCATTTACCATTACTATCTGATGTGTTACATAGATTAGGGGGAAAATGCAGTTTTCAACCATCTGATTAATTTCAAATTAACTAGATGGGATAAAAATCCATATTCGGGACTGGGAATGTGGCTTAGTGGTAGACTGCTTGCCTAGCATGCATGAAGCACTGACTCCATTCCTCAGCACCACATAAACAGAAAAAGCCAGAAGTGGAGCTGTGGCTCAAGTGGTAGAGTGCTATCACCTGAGCAAAAGAAGCTCAGGGACAGTGCCCAGGGACTGAGTTCGAGCCAGGACTGGCCAAAAAAAAAAAATCATATTCAAATTAAAACAAAGCAGTGTCTGACATCAGATGGGCAAAGTCTATTTAAAATGAACAAACCTTTGCTTTAGCTGGGCATGTTGGCACACACCTGTAACCCCAGCTACTCAAAAGGTAGAGGTTGGCCAGGTTGGTCAAGTGTACAATCTATGAAAGAACTTGGGGGAGGGTGTGGCTCAATGGCAGAGGACCTGCCTGTCAAGTATTGGTTCCTAAAATTCAACCCCAAGAACTAAAAAAAACAGAACCCTTTAAGCATAAATGCTGAGCTGTTGTTACAACAACATAGCAACATTCAAAATTTGCGTTAATATCCAATATTTGTTTTATTCAGTTGCTTTCAATCTAGGAAGGTTATACAGAATCTGTATATAAAACTCTTCAATTCTTTTCAACTCCTCAGGTAATTATTCATCACTGGTATATTATACATCTTTTACACACAATTTACAATTTACCATTAATTGTATACAAATGTTTAACACGTGTACTTTTCCTTGAAAATAGATGGCAGTTTTCTCCCAGACTTTTAATGTCGCCATGTAGGAATCACTATGAAAAGGGGTTGAAAAACCAAGGCCCAAGTTTTTCATCCCTGAGAATTAAAAAGTCGTAAATATTATATGAACATTGCTGAATCTATGTCAGAGGGCAGTTTTCCTTATGCCAAGATCCTTAGATCTGCACCTTTTGAGTAGCTAGGATTACAGACATGAGCCATTGGTGTCCAAACTGCTACCTACCTCTTGGACACTGTACTTCCTGTAAATATAAACAAAGAAGTGGCATTGCTGGATCATATGGTACTTCTAATTTTTTGGAACCACCTTATCTTTTACAATGACTGTGTTAACATATATTTCTACCAACAGTAAGAATTTCTTTTCATACTTTGGGGGTGGGGGTGGACTGGACTTGGTGCTTGAACTGAGCTTTTGCTCAAAGCTAGCACTCTACCTTTAGAGCAACAAGTTCCACTCTGTTTTCTGATTAATAAGAAATAAAAAAAAAAAAGTCTCAGGGGCTAGTAATGTGGCCTAGTGGTAGAGTGCTTACCTAGCATGCAGGAAGCCCTGGGATCCATTCCTCAGCACCACATAAACAGAAAAAGCTACAAGTGGTGTTGTTGCTCAAGAAGTAGAGTGCTAGCCTTAAGCAAAAAGAAGCCAGGGACAGTGCTCAGGTCCCGAATCCAAGCCTCAGGACTGGGAAAGAAAAGTGTCATGGACTTTCCTGCCTGGGCTGGCTTTGAACCACAATCCTCAGATCTCATCCTCTAGAGTAGCTAGAATTACAAGCTCGTGGCCACCAAAACTTAGCCATATTTGTTATTCTGTTTCCCAATATATTAATGTCCCTCTTGATTCTCAGTGTTATTTATTGGTCAGTTCTGGGCCTTGAACTCAGGGCCTGAGCACTGTCCCTGGCTTCTTTTTGCTCAAGGCTAGCACTTTGCCACCTGAGCCACAGGGCCACTTCTGGCTGTTTTTTGATATGTGGTGCTGAGGAATCAAACCCAGGGCTTCATGTATATGAGGCAAGCACTCTTGCCACTAGGCCATATTCCCAGCCCTGCAGTGTTTTTAATAATCTTGGTTTTAAACAAAAAAACACTATATGACACATTTTTAAAACCTTTTGTTGTTGCCTGCCAGTCCTGGGCAAGCTCCAAGGCCTGGACAATGTTACAGAGCTTTAACTTTTGTTCAAAGTTACTGGTTTTCAGTAGTTAACTGCTTTGAACCATGGTCCTCAGACCTCAGCTAGAGTAGCCCGGCTTGAAAAGTATTACGATGTGTGACTCACATTCCCTTAAATTTGATTCAGGGAGTATTATAACTTTGTTACTGATACCTTAAAAAAAATAAAAGCAGGGAAGTCATATTAACTTTTGAAAAAGGTTCCTGAAACACCCTTCCCTTATATTGAAGTCAATGAAGTGTTTTTTTTTCTATTTATAATGAGCAATGATGTCAACTTATATTCATTAAAAAAGAATGGAAAAACACAGGATTAAAAAAAAATTAATTCAAGTGGTCATTCTTTAGTAGTCCAGGCAGATCCTCCTGTCTCTGCCTCCCAAGTACTGGAATTATAAGTGTATGCCTATCTTAAACCAAGGGTTTTTAAAGATCAAAGAGATGGAATTATACATTTAACCACAAGAAAAAAAGATAATATAATGGGGAGATATTAGGGAATTCAGAATGGGCAAAACTTTGTAAAATTACATACTGGGGAGAATGTGAGGAAAAAGAGTGGATTCCTAAATCAACCTAGTCATAATTTGTCACTGTATCCAAATAAAAGAGACAGTCCCATTTTCAAAGAAATTAACTTTTATTTGAATGGAGACTTTGTTTTCCTACATGTATCTTCTAAAGGCCCTATACTATACAACAGCCCACTTAACCAATGTCCCAATACTAAAATTTTGAAAAGCAAATTATACATTTACTCCAGGTAATAAATAAGGGTTGTCCTTCACTGATCAAGAGAATACTTCAACGTCAACAAACTTAACACAAACACACAACACAAAAAAAATCACACTTTAAGTTGTAAGGCTTAACAGATGTATTTCAAATATAACATGTTGAGTCTACAAGCTTTTCATCTAATTTTTTGGGTTCAAAATTTACATTCTTCAAAAGAAATGCCCAAGTGTTTTCCTCTATAGCTTCCAACTTCCTACACTCAACTATTTGACTACTCCATGCCATTGCAGACAAACCTGACGTGACTGAACTACTTCATGTGTGACTCTCTTCCTCAGAAGACAGTTTAAAGTCTGTCGAAAATACAGGTTTCTATTACAATGCCTACTACAATATCTGACACAAGTAATTTCTTTCCTCATGTGGTTAGCTAGGAGTTAATCTTTCATAAAGGCAAAGAAAAATCACAAAGCATGAATACTGGGTTCCCTTTTCAAGATGTTTGACTACACAAAATGACCACAATTACATCTTTAAGAGTATAACAGAAGTGGTGGGAAACAGCAACACAACTGACAAAGTGTAGATGCCAGTAAATCAGGATTTTTTTAAAGGAGTAGGAAAGATTTAGAAGCTTGGGGAAACCCAGGATTAAAAAAAAGAAAAGAAAGCAAAATAGCATCCTTAATTGCAATCATTCCATGATCAATAGCGTCCTGAAAGAGAAAGAAAAACAAAACAGTCAGAATGACGATTACCATCTGACGTACCTATTACCTTTCAACCTACTTACAACCCTCCCCTCACAGCCTAAAATA
This sequence comes from Perognathus longimembris pacificus, assembly GCF_023159225.1. Lineage (NCBI taxonomy): Eukaryota > Metazoa > Chordata > Mammalia > Rodentia > Heteromyidae > Perognathus > Perognathus longimembris. The sequence continues at coordinate 88,360,631 of NC_063162.1, read as the reverse complement.
AGATATTAATTAGAAATGAGTTATTTTGTTGTTGCTGTGCTTTTTCTGCTGTACTTGTTTCCCTTTTAAGACAAAGGTCTATAGTCTAAGCTGACCTTCAAAATCACAGGCTGCCTCCCAAGTGCTAAGATTATATGTATATGCCTCATGATCCTTAAGAAACAAGATTTTAATCCTCTAAAAGCAAACTCACTTACTTGGGCTGTAAGAACGAGATCTTGATCGGGATCTGTATCGACTATAATAAGGAGAAGGTGATCTTCTTCTGTAAGAAATCAAAGACTGCTTAGCATAAAACATCACCACACTCAAATGCAAGTTAAACTCTATTCTGAAAACATCACATATATTTTATTTCATTTGGAAGGGCTGGGGATTGATTCCAGGGTTGAGTAATGCAAGGATGTTCTACCAGAGTGACACTCCTGGCCCTATTTATTTTAAACATCAAGTCTTGTTTGTCTTTTTAAAAGATGGGAGTCTATGTTGGGCACTAGGCTCAAGTGATTCCCTACCTCAGCTCCCTATAGCTGGGACTACTGCCACCTAGCAACGACCTAGTTAAATATAAAAGTATCAATAATACATGGGCCACCACCCAATTCAGAACAGAAATCTAAAAAACAAAATTACCTGTACCGATAATCATAATCTTCGTATCTGTCATACCCTCGATCATATCCTCTATCATAGTAAGAATCACGACGTCTGCCACCACCGCCACCTCCACCACCACCTCCACCGCCACCTCCACCACCGCTACTGTAGGAAAAAGAAAAGTTATACAGCAATGGAAATGACTAATGTTCCACCACTGCTACTGTAGGAAAAAGAAAAGTTATACAGCAATGGAAATGACTAATGTTCCAAGATTATTCAACTGAAAACAGAAGCAAAAAAGATAAAAACAACCCTTCATGACAAATGCACATCTTATTTTGCTGATTTCCATGATATTGTTTTTTAGTTGTGTATGTGTGTGTGCAAGTACTAGGGCTTGAACTCAGAGCCTGAGCACAGTCCTTGAGCTTCTTTGCTGAGACTAGCATTCTATACTACTTGAGCCACAGTTCCACTTCCAGATTTTTTGGTGGCTAACTGTAGATAAAGAGGCTCATGGACTTTTCTGCCCAGGCTGGCTTTGAATGGTGATCCTCAGATCTCAGCCTCCTGAGTAGTCAGGATAACAGGTGTAAGCCACCTGTACGTGGCATGCTTTGGTGTTAATTATGCCTATGAACAACTAAAAGGTAATTAAATATTAATAATAAAAAGTATAACTCTAAGTATTAAAGATGACTCACCCACCTTACATTGAGGTTCAGCACCAAAACTCCAAGGATCTGATATTCAAACCTCTGGAGTTGAATTTAAAACTTTGTTTGTGGGGCTCGGAATGTGGCCTAGTGGTAGAAAGAGTGCTTGCCTAGCATGCTCCAAGTCTGGGTTCCATTCCTCAGCACCACATAAACAGAAAAAGCCGAAAGTGGCACTGTGGCTCAAGTGGTAGAGTGCTAACCTTGAGCAAAAAGAAGCCAAGAACAGTGCTCAGGCCCCGAGTCCAAGCCCCAGGACTGGCAAAACAATCCCCTATCCCCTAAGCCTTTTTGTGTGGGCTGGTCCTGGGCTTGAACTCAGGGCATGGGTGCTGTTGTGCTCAAGTCTTACGCTCTACCACTTAAGCCACAGCTCCACTCTTGGTTTTTTAGTGGTTAAATGAAGAGTTTCATCAATTTTTCTGCCCAGGCTGGCTTTGAACCATCATGATCCTTAGATCTTAGCCTCCAGAGTAGTTAGGATTACAGGTGTGAGCCACCTGGCTGAATTTTTAAAAAGGCCTTCATTGGTGTTACTGCCTAACCACAAGGACACCATTTCCACTTTGTTTGCTGAAGGATCTTCTCATCTAAACCCATTTTCCTCAGAAAGGCTTCAACTAATATGAAAGCATTTATTCCATCTTTTGTTCTCAAATACTTGTTACAGTGTTTGGTTGTGTATTTGAAAGCATTTCTAGCCCCCATTTGTATTTTGCTCAATGTGAACACTGACAATTTCAAACATCAGAAAACACTCCCTGTTGCTGAGATGTGAGGATCGCAGTTGGAAGCCAGCCTGGGCAGGACAGTCCATGAGAGTCTCATCTCCAGTTAACCACCCAAAAAGCCAAAAGTGGAGCTGTGGCTCAAATGGTAGAGTGTTAGTCGTGAGCAAAAATAAACCAAAACTCTAAGGAACAGCACCTGAGCCCTGAGGTGAAGCCCAACGACTGGTACAAAAAAGAAAAAGAAAAAACAATCTTCCCTGCCTTACATACAGAGGACTCCAAAGTCATACAGGAACAAAAAACAGGTGAGAAAGCATGGTTCAAGTGACAGAGTTGCCTCGCAAGTACAAGACCTGAAGTTCAAAAGTAAAACAATACAAAGAATATATATAATTTAATTTAAATTTAATTTAAATATAATTTAATTAGCTTTTAAGTCTTACAGAAAAAAAAAATCATCGTCTGATTAACCACTGCCCCCCAGACCTGTGAAATTTGAAACCTTACTGAGTTGGTCTGCCCATGTAGATGCCTGGTGTAGGTGTATGTGCTCTCTTGGTGATAGAGTAATCCACGCGAATTCTTCTTCCATCCAGCTCCATTCCATTTGCTCTTTCCATAGCCTAGAAAAAAGATAAAGCCAGTTGCAACTCACTATCCTTAAAGTAACTATTAAAAACAAGCAAATCAGCTGGTCATTGTTGGCTCATGCCTATAATCTTAGCCACTCAAGAAGCTGAGCTCTGAGGATCAAGGTTCAAAGCCAGCCAGGGAAAAAAGTTCCTGTAAGACTCTCATTTCCAACTGTGGTTCAAAATGGTAGAGCATGGGGGCTGGGAATATGGCCTAGTGGCAAGAGTGCTTGCCTCATATACATGAAGCCCTGGGTTCCATTCCTCAGCATCACATATATAGAAAAACCCCGAAGTGGTGCTGTGGCTCAAGTGTAGAGTGCTAGCCTTGAGCAGAAAGAAGCCAGGGACAGTGCTCAGGCCCTGAGTGGAAGCCCCAGGACTGGCCAAAAAAAAAAAAAGCAAAAACAAAAACAAAAAAAACCTTACAGGTTTTATTCACAACCTTCTTCTATTCTTGTTCTTTAGTCCACAGTTCAATATGCTAGTAAGACACTATAAAGTAGCCAAGAAACGATAAACATGAATTTATGATAATACCCTTTCAGCTTCTTGCTGAAAATAAGTTAAAGATTCACAAATTTAATGTAATTCACAAAGACTTAATTTTTAAGCCCCCTAGGAGACTTCTGTTTTCTGTGTGGGAAGGAGATGGTTCTCTCACACCCCCAACCCCCAACCCCACCGGCAAATCTCTTCATTAACCCTGTCATACCAAAATGAGTCCATGCTTAAACTTAAAACCCAACAAATGACCCAAAAATCTCTAAAGCTGGGCATGGAGGGAGTATGCCTACAATCCCAACACTCTAGGAAGGAGTGCAAGATCAGACTGGACTAAATAGCAAAACTTTCAAAAGCAAGAAACAAGAAACCGTGAACACTGCCACCTAGTGAACTTCAAAAACAAAGGAATTTAACCTGCACACAAGTGCTTCTGTCTTTAACATGGAAATATGTGTATGTATATACACAGGATCTCTCAAGTGTAGTCTAACCTTGAACATGAGATCCTCATTCCTCAGTCTCCCGAGTTACTGGATTAAATGTTTCACAATAATGCCTGGCATGAAAAAGAGCTATCTGTACTTAATATATATCATTTTAGGACACATATCCCATTACTTCTAGATTTTATACTTACGTCCAAGTGCCTCTCTGTATTTATATTTATATAAAATAATATACATATTGAAGCAAACTCCACAATTTGGAGTTCTTTTTCTTTTTGCCAGTCCTGGGGGCTTGAACTAGGGCCTGAGCACTGTCCCTGGCTTCTTTTTCCTCAAGGCCAGCACTCTACCACTTGAGCCACAGTGCCACTTCTGGCCTTTTCTATACCTGTGGTACTGAGGAATCGAACCCAAGTGCTTCACGTATACGAGGCAAGTACTCTACCACTAGGTCATATTCCCAACCCCTTTTTTCCTGTTTTATAAAAAGGTTTTGATGATTCTGTTTTCTTTACTTGATGTATGGTATACCCAAACGTCTTTGGAAGGTTGAGGAGATGGAAAATGGGTGAAAACAGTGGAGCTCACTGGACACTGATGAAAGTGAACTATACAACTCATGGATGCAGATGGGAGGGTGGGACTGGGACAGAGTTAAGGGAACAGGAGACACTGTATGAAAGGAAATGTACTCATTACCTGACTCGTAACTGTAATTCCACTGTACATCATCGCTATAATAAAAAAGCAAAAAACACACACGCGCACAAAAAACAGTCTTGGGGCTTAAACAGGGCCTGGGTGCCATTCCTGAACTTTTGTGTTTAAGGCTAGTCCTCTACCACTTGAGCTACAACTGTACTTCCACCTTTGAAGATTAATTGGAGATGAGTCTCGTGGACTTTGTACCTCAGATCTTGGCCTCCTGAGTAGCTATGATTACAGGCATGAGCCACCAAATCCTAGCTCATCCAGGGTTTCTTAACCTTGGAAACTGATTCCATATTACAGGGGGCCATTCTGTGCATGATAGTAATCATGTTGCTGTGGGGATCTCACTGTTACCCAGGAGCCTCTTGATGATCTCACCTCAGCTTCCTGAGTAGTAGCGACTACAGGTATGCACAATACCAAGTGTACTATCAGATTATGGCATGTTCAGCAGCATTTCTGGTTTCTACCCACTCAATGCCAATACCTATTATTTTTAAACTAAATGCCAATTTTTATTATTGTTTATGTTGTACATATCAATGTATTATTTTCCAATTATAAAATAGATTGGTAAAACATAAGAACAAAGTTCTATATTTATAGATGGGTTCAGAACCAGTTGTAAGAATAAAACTTAATATAACACACACTTTACCTTTCCCATTAAAATAAACAGCTCTATTATTTATTATTTTGCCAGTCCTGGGGCTTCCACTCAGGGCTTGAGCACTGTCTCTGGCTTCTTTCTGCTCAAGGCCAGCACTCTACTACTTGAGCCACAGCGCCACTTCTGGGTTTTTCTATGTATGTGGTGCTGAGGAATCGAACCCAGGGCTTTATGTATGCGAGGCAAGCACTCTTAACACTAGGCCATATTCCCAGCCCTAAACAGCTATATTATGGCATAGCTTACTTTACAAAGAAGATTTCAATCAAGATAAAACTAAATCAAAAGAGCCTGCATTCTTAACACTTGAGAGACAGAGGATTGAGGACTCCAAGTTCTAGGCTAGCCTTGGCTGTATAATGAGGTTGTCTTCAAAACAAAACAAATTACATGTATGAAAATGGAACTAGCCAGGCTCTAGTGGCTCATGTTTATAACTCTCCTACCTACTCAGAAGGCTGAGAGTTGATGATAGCAGTTCAAAGCCAGCGGAGCAGGAAAGGGCATGAGATTCTTAGATTAACAACCAAAACCAAACCAGAACTGGGCATGTGGCTTAGTGGTAGAGTGCTTCCCTAGCTTGCACGAAGCCCTGGGTTCAATTCCTCAGTACCACATAAAGAGAAAAAGTCAGAAGTGGTGCTGTGGCTCAAGTGGTAGAGTGCTACCCTTGAGCAAAATAAGTTCAGGGACAATTAAGTTCAAGTCCTGGGATTGGTAAAAAAACAAAACAACAAACCAGAAGTGGAGCTGTGGCTCAAGTAGTAAAGTGCAAGCCTTGAGCACAAAAGCTCAAGGGCAGTACCTACTAGGCCTTGACTTCAAGCCCCAGAACTAACACAAAAACACATATACAAAGAAGGAATCAGCAGGGTTTTAAGAGGGGGGCGAGAATGATGTAAAGTGTGGCACTGATTTAGTCTTGCTGTATTCATAAACTGACATAAATTGAAGTCCTTTCCATGAGTAGCTAAAAAGATAAATTAAAAAACTGAAATAGAAACATAAGTGAAACTGGTCACTCTAACATTTTAACATTGATAGGTTAAGTTTAAATCAGGTTAAAGTTCTGTTATATTAGAACTAAATAGTACCACAATCCTACTATCATTCACTGAATAATCTTTCAAAATAAAAACAAACCTCCTTGGAGTCATCTATTCTCTCAAAATACACAAAAGCAAATCCACGTGATCGCCCAGTACGTTGATCATAAACCACATTGACACCACTCAATGGTCCGTATCGAGAAAATACTTCACGAAGATCTCTCTCTGTTGTGTACAAACTGAGGCCAAACACTCCCAGACAAGTGTTGGGATCTGGATTCGCCTATCAAATAAAGACAGTATTAAGTTTTAGTTAAAATCAAACTAAGACAACCTACATATAGAATATATTGTTTCCAGTCATTAAGAAACCTAAAGTAAGTAAACCTTATTATTTCATAATTCACAGGAACACCCAGACTTTCTTTGAAACATTTCATAGATACAACCTGAGCAAAAATGTTTCTAACCCAAGAATTTTAAGAATTTACTATTTATGCCCAATATGAGACTTATTTGGAGCCAATGACCTAGATATTTACACTTTCATTCTTTATCAACAATATTCTTTGAATGTTTCTGATTTTAAAATTAAACATAAATTATATTCTATTATGAAATATGACATACTCTACCATAGTTAAATGAGTGTTATCAGATAGGATAAGCAAAGAACTTTAGAATGACACATGCTCAAAGCTAGCACTCTACCACTTTGAGTCACAGCTCCACTTCTGGTTTTTCTGGTGGTTAAGTCAAGATAAAGTCTCATGGACTTCTCTGCCCAGGCTAGCTCTGATTCTAAATCTTCAGATCTCAGCCTCCACAGTAGCTAAGAGTACTGGTATGAGCCACTGGTACCCAGCTCCTAATTTTCTATAACATAACATCATAAAGATGCAAATTGTTAATATTTTTTTTTGGTGCCAGTCCTAAGGCTTGAAGTCTGGTCGCTGCCCTATCCCTGAGCTTTTTAAAATTTTTGCTACTCATGGGCTAGAACTCTGGGCGGTTTGGGTGCTGTTCCCTGGGCTCCTTCTTGCTAACAGCTAGTTCTCTACTATTTGAGCTACAGTGTCACTTCTGGCTTTTCCTGTGATTAACTGGAAGATAAGTCTCTCAAACTTTCTTTCCAAGGCTGGCTTTGAACTGTGATCCTCAGATCTCAGTCTCCTGTGTAGCTAGTATTATAAGTGTAAGCCACTGGCACCCTGTTCCTGAGCTTTTTTTTTTTGACCAGTCCTGGGGACTGGACTCAGGGCCTGAGCACTGTCCCCGGCTTCTTTTTGCTCAAGGCTAGCACTCTGCCACTTGAGCCACAGCGCCACTTCTGGCCGTTTTCTGTATATGTGGTGCTGGGGAATTGAACCCAGGGCCTCATATATACGAGGCAAGCACTCTTGCCACTAGGCCATATCCCCAGCCCTGTTCCTGAGCTTTTTTTGTTCAATACTAGTGCTCTACCTTGAGCCACAGCTCCACCTCTGGATTTATTTATTTATTTATTTTGGTGGCCAATTAGAAATAGTCTCTCCAACATTCCTGCCTGGGCTGGCTTTGAACTGGGGATCTCAGATCTCCAGCCTCCTGAGTAGCTAGGATTTAGCCACTGGTACCAAGCTTCATTTCTTTTAAACCATTCAGAAGTAAAGAAAATATAATCCCTTTGTAGCAGCTATCATGAAGTATGCAGGCTTGCTAAAACAATGGCATTTCCTTTATGGCACATCTCATGTTTATTTGGAAATCTAAAACAGCTAATTAAGGGTGTTTCTTGAGTACTACCTTCAACAACAATGGTCTAGCCAGGCACTGGTGGCTCACACCTATAATCCCAGCTACTCAGAGGCTGAGATCTGAAGATACTGTTCAAAGCCAGAGTGGCAGAACACCAGCTAGCTGTGAGCAAGCAAACTAAGCAAGAGGTTCTGCTCAAGCCTCAGAATCCACAAGCAAACATAAAAGCAATGATCTTGTTTGCATTTTAAATAAAAGGGGGAAAAAAGAAAGATATTAAGCCATAACTACACAAGAAAAAAAAAAGGTGGCATTAACCTTTATACCACATACCCTGCTGCCTGTATGTCTTCTCCGATTAGACATTGGAGAGTGACTTCGGCTCCTCCGTCGCCGGTATTCTGGTGTATAGGACCTACTTCGAGATCTTCTCCTGTGAGAGTGAGACCTGGATCGAGTGTATCGTCTATGAGAATGCCTCCTTGACCTTGACCTTTGATGGAAATAATTCAAGTAAAAAATATTGGAATAACCTATCATTTTTCTCTTCCAAGATTATATACATAGACCCCCAACTATTCTCAATTTTGTTTTTTTCTTTTTTGTCATAATGGAGATCAACAACATTCTACTAAGTTACACACTTAGTCTTGCCTTTGGCCTTTCTGGGAAAAAAAAAATCTCTCTTCAATCACTGTAACCTCTCCCTATTCCTATTCTGTCTAATCCCTTCCATGCTCACTCCATTTACATTACCTTCAAACACATTAAAAGCTTTACTTTCCTTAAAAAGGAAAACAAGGGCTGGGGATATGGCCTAGTGGAAAGAGTGCTTGCCTCATATACATGAAAGCCCTGGGTTCAATTCCCCAGCACTACATATACAGAAAATGGCTAGAAGTGGCACTGTGGCTCAAGTGGCAGAGTGCTAGCCTTGAGCAAAAAGAAACCAGGGGCAGTGCTCAGGCCCTGAGTCCAAGCCCCAGGACTGACAAAAAAACAAAAAACAAAAAGAACACACAGTCATTACCTCTACAGTAAAATTCTAATCACAATCTTCATATAGTTTTCTATGTGCTTTGTGGTTACGTTATCTTTTTTCAATTTTTCTTTGGCATGCTGAAAATCTAGTTATCTGCTTAATTTATAAAATCTAACTATTTTAGTACATTTCTAAATAAATTTTTTTGATGCTTTCTTCACCTTCCCACCCATTAATGTTTACTGCTGCTTCCCATTTCCTATCGCATACAACAATGGGCACGGTATAGCACAGCAGATAGGCCCAAGAATGTTAAAGCTAAGTAGGGAGCTTTAAGTGAAACCTGTCCCTACCCAATCCTGCTAAATTAATGAAAAAATTATTTATCTCATCATTTATGTGACTTATCTTTAAGGTTACCCAAACAAGTAATGTCGGTCATACTAAACAATTTACAGGGCTGGGAATGTGGCTTAGCGTTAGAGTGCTTGCCTACCATGCATGAAGCCTTGGGTTTGATTCCTCAGTACGACATTAAACAGAAAAAGCCAGAAGTGGTGCTGTGGCTCAAGTGATAGAGAACTAGCCTTGAGCAAAAGAAGCTCAGGGACAGTGCCTAGGCCCTGAGTTCAGGCCCCAGAACTGGGGGGGGGGGGGGGGGGAGGGGGGGAGTGTCTCATGGACTTTCCTGCCCCAGCTGGCTTTGAACCATGATCCCCAGACCCCAGCCTTCTGAGTAGCTTAGGAACTGATTATTAAAAGTAAAATTATTCGCTTCTAAATGCTACAGTCTGAGAAAAATTACTTCATGATTCTGAGCCTATGGTGAAGCTTATGTTAAAAAAATGGAGCCTTGGGGCTGGGTATATGGCCTAGTGGCAAGAGAGCTTGCCTCGTATACATGAGGCCCTGGGTTCAATTCCCCAGCACCACATATACAGAAAATGGCCAGAAGAGGTGCTGTGGCTCAAGTGGCAGAGTGCTAGCCTTGAGCAAAAGGAAGCCAGGGACAGTGCTCAGGCCCTGAGTCCAAGGCCCACTCCCCCCCCCCCCCGCCAAAAAAACGTTTTTTTTAAAAAAAATGGAGCCAATAGAGGGATGTGGTTAAACTTTACTGTGAAAAACTCTTGGAAAGCATTTTCAGTATGATTTCAAACTTACCTGGATTTTGATCTTGATCGAGAATGGGATTCAGAGTGTTTGGAAACCCTTGATGGACTACGAGATCCTGACCTGCTCTCCGATTTTACACGAGCAGGAGTACCCGTTGGAGATTTTGACTGAGAGCGAGACTCCTAACAAAGAAGACAGTATTACAAATGGCACTGGTCATATAGATGCCTAACACCTAACATTTAAAGTACCGTAATTATTTATATTGATTGCTCCTGAAAAACAAATGGTTAGGCAATACCCTCCAGAAAAAAATTTCAGCTCATTAATAGCCCATTGTTAATACTGCTAACTGTCCTCAGTAATTCCCTACTTGAACCAGATCACCAATTTTCTATTAACTAAGTAATCATGCAAATTCATCTACAACTTGATCATACAGACACTGGAACATAAACCATACATTTACTTAACCTAGGACCCATTCATTCTTCCAGATCTTTTAATTCTACTTCACTCTTGCTTTCTACTTCTCTTCATTCTTCATTGAGTTTTTCATTTTTCATACTTCGTGTATTCTTCCCCAATTCAAACAATTCAAAATAGCCTTAAAAATATTCAAGTGCTTCTATCTGACCAATCTTCTGTTCAAATTTTTCCCCCATTCAATTTTAATTTTCTGATCTTTAATACTTTTCATTAGCCTTCTTTTATCTTGATTTATCTTCCACATTCTTGGAAAAAACTCTTCAATTTCTTCACGAACATTAACCTTAATGGAAAAAGAACATTTAGTATATTTAAGCACGTGGGGATTATAAAACTCTGCTGGAGTTTAGAATGTTATCTACCAAATGGAAAGGCCAGCAGGTAAAGTGCAAATAACTAATTTATTAAAAAAAAAAACAATTTTATAGTCTTTAAAATTGATCAATGTGTAGTTTCTAACAGAATTCACTGAATTTCTCTAAATGAGGCTTTTGACCATACTTTTTTACCCTCCTCCCCTTTCACGCTCCATTCCTGTTCCTAAAAAGTAAGCAATTTTAATATAAATATTAAACTCAAATAGAAATCTAACAAACTGTACTTCCCCACTCCCACCTAAATACTGTTTTCCCACTGTTTTATAACCTGAAGATTCTTACTGATCTTAGAACAAACTTTCAATAAGTCATGCTAAGAATCAATATGTAATTAAAGCATAGCATCTCAGGCCAAAACCTTTGTATGCAACTATCTCAACCCATACATCATAGTACACATGCCAAGAATCAAAGTAAAAAAAATTAACAAAATTACTAACACCTCTCTTTCCAATTTTGACTATATTATCTTTGCTTATCCTGACTTAACCACAATGCTCTGAAGGCAAATATACTATAAAAGCTAAGGGGAAAGTGGAAGCACAATTCCTAAAATGTGCATCTTTGCCACTGTATCATTTTAAAATACTATACTGCCTGGGAATATCATAATGTATATGAAGTTACAAAATTTGTATCATGACCTCCGTCTTGATCCTACCTCTTTCATGCATGTATTAAAAAGTAATGTATTTATATGCACTTTTACTTTTTTCAGTGTATACTTCATCTGTGTGTACACTTCAGTGAACAAGTGTACATCTCCATGCCAAAGTTTACTGGTTTCTACAAATTTCAGATGCACATCAAAACTCTCCAAATAAAGAAACATAACTTCTTGTAAGTTTCTTTAATTTGACAGATAAAAGGCCCTCCTGACCAAATTGAACCAACTTTGGTTTTTCTATTCACTTATTACTTGATTATAAAAGTAATCGCCTCAAGTTCATAAATGCAATTTCACAGTAATTTTCATTTATACCATAAGACTATCATACAGCCTTCGTATAACAGCATCCTTAAAACCTTCCTTTCAAGTTTAATGTCAAAAGAATTATCAAGAACTGTATAATGCTAGTCTCTTCTGCAACTAAACTAAAATACCTTTCCCTCTATGGACTTCTCTTCTATAAAATAGATGCTCTGGCTTAACATTCAGCAGTGACTGGAACAATATGAAAATCACCAGACTTTGTTATGTAGATACAGCAGAAGGCTTTGCTCTGAGACACTAACACTTTTAACTTTAACTTACCAGGACAGAAATAAAAACTGAAATGGCTAGAGTTATTTTTGAATGTTTATACAACACTTTCTAATATGACAAAAGTTTAACAGTCCAAACACATGTTATTTCTAAATGTGCTATTTCTTATTAAAGTCTGCTCTCATGGACATAACTTGAATAGTTGCTAGAAACAACCACTTCTGAGTAATTAAACTAACTTGGTATTATCTTTTTTTTTTTTTTTTTTGGCCAGTCCTGGGGCTTGGACTCAGGGCCTGAGCACTGTCCCTGGCTTCTTTTTGCTCAAGGCTAGCACTCTACCACTTGAGCCACAGCGCCACTTCTGGCCATTTTCTGTATACGTGGTGCTGGGGAATTGAACCCAGGGCCTCATGTATACAAGGCAACACCTAACTCCTTTGTTACCCTTCTTTTTCGCATATCCAGGAAATCTAAATCTGCTTAACTTTTCTTCATGGAATCACCAATCATCAGATATCAAGGAGTTTTCTTATCCCAAATTCTTATTATCTTACAACTGTAAGTAAGCTTAGTTAACCTAAAGAACTACAAATATGAAGTAAACTTATTCTTCAGAAATACCTAACAATATCAAAATACTACTATAAGAACTGTGGTTGTCTTTACACAATGATCATACTAATATTAATCATTTTAAAGTAGCTTATTTCTTCTCAAACACTGTCATCAAATAAATGCCATTTTTCACTAAACTCTGCAGTAGAAATCCCAGATAATCCTATTTTCTTTGGCCTGCCTCTATTATGAAGCAAATTCAACATTTAATATTTTATTTTTGGCACCCGTCCTGGGCCTTGAACTCTGACTAGGTGTAGTCTCTTGAGTTTTTGTGCTCAAGGATATCATTGTCACTTGAGCCACAGCCCTATACTTCTGGTTTTCTTGTGGTTAATTACAAATGAGTCTCAAGGACTTTCCTGCCTAGACTGGCTTCAAACTATGATCCTCAGATTCCAGTCTCCCAAATAGCTAGGATTATAGGCACAAGCTATTTATTTTATGATGTTTATGAGGTGGACTCTCCCTTAAGTTGCCTACTCTCAAACTTGTGGGCTCAAGTGATCCTCCTGTCTCAGGCTCCTAAACAGCTGGGACATTACAGGCACATGTGATCACAGCTGGCTAATATTTTTTTTCTTTTTGTGGTGAGGAGGGCTGGCAATACTGGGGGTTGCACTCAGGGCCTGTAGTTTATTTGGCTGGCTTGATGCTCTGACTTGAGCCAAGCCTCCAGCCCAGCTTTGCACTGGTTATTTTTGGAGACTAGTGTCTTATGGACTTTTCTGCCCCAGGTGGCTTTTAACTGCAATACTCCACTTTCCTGCCTGAGTAGGTAGAATTACAAGTGTGCACAAGCCACTCTCCATTTTTTTTTTTTGGGCAGCATGGGAGCACTGATGGGAGCACTGTGTGTATCTGAACTCTAGCTCTCAGCCTTGCTAGGCAGGCACTGAATCAATCCACTGAGTCACATACCTCCAGTCAATTTACATGTGTGTGCACATGCACACATGCCAATACTAAGGCTTGGGTGTTGTCCTTTAGTGTTGTGCTAAAGGCTAATGTTCTACCACTTGAGCTATGGCTCCCCACTTCCAGCTTTTTGGTGGTTAACAGGAGGTAAGAGTCTCATAAACTTTCCTGCCTGGGCTTGCTTTTAACTGATTCTCAGATCTTACCCCCCTGCTAGCTAGCCTCCTGAGTTGCTAGTATAGTACAGGCCTGAGCCACTGTTAACCAGCTCCACTTGACTTTTTAAAACTAAGCCACTTAGTTAAAATGGGCAGATTAATGACTTATCATCAGCTACATCACAGATTGTACCTGGTGATATTTGGGACTGAATCCATGGTCCCTTTTATATTTTAACTTTTAACAGAAATTGTAAATAGGCTTCCAATCTACCTCACATACTATAACCAGAATAAACCAGGTAAAAAAGTTAGTTCTCAAAGCACAACTTGCTCTTTGTTTTGTAATTTACTACAGGCACAAGTTACTGCAGAACATGACTGATTCTTACCACAAGCAGTAACAGCAGTCTTTAATGCATCATAAAAAAATCCAAAACATGGAATTTTAATACTACAAATAAACACAAATATAAACACTATAACCCTTTTAATATTAAGGTCACATAAATGTATGCCAAATGTACTATGACTGTTTCCTACTACTTCATAAAACTGGAGATTCCTTTGACAGAGGGTGTGAGGTTGATTAGAATATATCATTTACGTGTGTTAAAGTGTCACAATGAAATCTCTTATACTACTAATTTATGTCAATAAAAAAAAATCAAAGAGATTCCTATAAAAATACACTAGTGAATTTAAACTGTATGTCCCAAAGACAGCATATTTAAGATTATCCCAAAACTTTACAAACCCTAAAGAATGAAACAACCTTTTCTATTTTCTCCATTTTTCAGCCTATAAAAGTAACAGTTCCATCTTTATTGTCTCAGGTAAAGCAGATACTTCTTTAACAAAAGCTAAGCTGATAAAAGAAATACTTCATCTCTAAACAACAATTTAAGATCACATGTGGCTGCTAAATAAAGAGTAATATAGTCTACATTTGCAAAGTGTCACAGATATCCTAACATTGTATGGCTGTATACCTCTAAAACTTAAGAGTAACTCTCCAAGCTTTTTAAAAAAATCATAAGTGACTTAGTAACTGGCATTCACAATCTTTTTTCTTTTTGTGTGTCAATAGCTGACTTAACTCAGGGGGTTGATGTTTTCTGCTCACAGCTCTCTTGAGATTTTTGTACTAGTTAATTAAAAATCTCTCAAGACTTTTCTGCCCAGACTAGCTTTGAATTCAACCTTCAGATCTCAAGCTCCTTAGTAACTAAGATTACAGGTATGAGCCACCAGCACCTGGATATATTAAAATTGAAACCAATGCCATAATGGTGAAGTTACCTGTAAAACTTCATCAGCTTTTGTACAAATTTTAAATGTGGCCCACAAGCTTGCCAGCTTATAACAAACCATCATATTGAAAAAGTTTCATGTACAAGTGGCAATAGTGGCTCAAACTAAACTATTAATAACCAATCATACCTCTGTCTACTAATGTTCCAGTGCATTGGAATATCATGAATTTTGTGTAAATCAGATGACAGGACTCCTGGTTTCAAAAAGACAAAAAACAAAAAAACCCAACCCTAACTTCTTTTTGGCAAGCCAGACCTGAACCACACCTTTGATGAGTATTCACAACTTCAGGGAGGGAAGAAAAACTTTACTTCCTTTCATCATTCTCAATTTAGTATTTACAAACCTCTGTGATTGCTACAATCTTCTTTCTTCTATTTGTCTTATTCAATCTGTTAGGACATATGAGAATACACAACTTTTACTAAGTCCCTGGGTCAATTCTGACTGCTGGGCCACTGCTGAGGTTTTCAGTAAGTCAGGTTCTAGGAAAACTACCAGGCTAATTATTCACACTAAATTATAAAAAGTAACTCTTACCTCTTACAAAATTAAATCCATATATAGGTTTATCATTAAAAAAATTATTCATCCCAAGATATTTAAATCCCTTCTTTCAGTTCAACTCTTTTCCCTCATTTTAGGAATGGGTCAAAGTATAAACATCTTGGACAAATCTATAAAATTCTAGCTGTACACTGTGGATATAATTGCACTACTTCTTTTCAAAAGTCTCCTTTTACTTTTAGTGAACAAATTAGCACCTCAATGTAGTAATACAAAATATAAGCTTTAGGATTTTTTTTTTTTTGGCCAGTCCTGAGGCTTGAACTCATGGCCCGAGCACTGTCCCTGCCAATTTGAGCCACACCACCACTTCTGGCTTTTTCTATATATGTGGTGCTTCATGTACATGAGGCAAGCACTCTTGCCACTAGGCCATATTCCCAGCCCAGCTTTAGGATTCTTTTTTTTTTTTTTTTTTGGCCAGTCCTAGGCCGTGAACTCAGGGCCCGAGCGCTGTCCCTGGCTTCTTTTTTGCTCAAGGCTAGCACTCTGCCACTTGAGCCATAGCGCCCCTTCTGGCCATTTTCTGTATATGTGGTGCTGAGGAATCGAACCCAGGGCCTCATGTATACTAGGCAAGCACTCTTGCCACTAGGCCATATTCCCAGCCAGCTTTAGGATTCTTTAAGCTTGCAAATTATTTCCTTGGATGGAGCAGTGGAGAAAGAACAAAACACTAAACTGGCTAAATGATAAGAGCTTAAAACTTTAAACCCAAGTCAAAAATAGAACTGATACTATCCCAACTACAAGAACAGCTCCCTCCCTTCTTTCAATAGGCCGATTTGAAAATGTATAAAATCAAACTGCTGGAGCTAAACTAAGTCTTTTTTTTTTAAAGCTATATAAATGTATTACATTTCTCCATTTATTAATATTTAAGGGGGTCCTGCAGCTTGAACTCAGGGCCTGAATTTCAGCCTCGTGAGTAGCCAAACAGTCATGAGCCACTGGTACTGGGTTCCAGCATTTTTTCCGGACTTAAACTCAGGGCCTCTTGTTCTCCCCCTTGGTGTTCTACCACCTGGGCTACACCCCTACCTCTTGCATTTCGGCTGATTAATTGGAGTAAGAGTTTCTTGGATTTGTTTGCTTTAGCTGGCTTTATTCTAAGATTACAGCCTCTTACTAGGATTTTATAAGTTGTGAGCAGCCAGTACCCAGCTAAATTAACACTTTTGATTCCACTTAGTACAAATAAATTCGTATTCCTTTTCACTTTGGGGGGGGGGGGGTGTCTGCCAATCTTGGAGTTTGAACTCAATGCTGGGTGCAGTCTGAGCTTTTTTTTTTAATTACTCAAGGCTAACACTATCACTTGGCGCCACAGATTCATTTCTGGTTTTGGGGCTGTTAATTGGAGATAAAAGTCTCAGGGACTTTCTTGTCAGGCTGGCTTTGAACCACAATCCTCAGACCTCAGCCTCCTGAGTAGCTGGGATTACAGATGTGAGTCACTGGCACAAGCTCTCCTTTTCACTTCTATCATCCAATCATCTCCACTCTTGCCTCTAGGCCATATTCCCAGCCCTCATCTCCTATTTTAAAAGGAGTAAGAACTCTAGGATCATTTAAAAATACTTCAGTTCTTCAAGGCAGAACAAGCTATGAAAAGGAAGCAAGAATAAACTGTATAGACAAACATTTTAATTGTGTGGGAAGCTGTATGTAGTAAACAGTTCATTCCTTTTTGAGAAGGCATGAAAAACATCACAGCCAACCTCATTCCTAGTTCCAAAAGGGCATTCCACTTAATGTTTTTTAGCTTCATAAATATGTTCTAAGGAAATTGTTTTAAGGTCCTATTTACCTCAATGGCACCATCACTCCCCTGGATCCCTTGAAAATGGTCTCTCTCTCTCTCTGGTTGATTGTGGGGCTTGAACTCAGGGCCTAAGCTAGCACTCTACCACTTTGAGCCACAGCTCCACTTCTGGTTTTCTGGTGGTTAGTTGGAGCTAGGAGCCTCATGGACTTTCCTGCCCTGGCTGGCTTTTACACCTGGCTGGTATGAGCTGGTGCCCAGCTTCCATTACTCATATGGCTATATTGTTTAGAGCAGAGTTTTCCCAAATATTTCAGAACTGTTTCCTGTTGCTAATACCTCAGTACCAATTCTTTACTGAACTCCTTTCATTATTCCCCTCCAAAATTAAGAGTTCAGATGGCTCCTTACTGGTTATTCCAAATTCCTAAATCTAGAATTCAAAAGCCTCCGTAGTCTGACTGCATATTTAGTCAAATGTATCCTTGGCTATTTCAATACAAGTTCCTGTCATGTCACAAGCATACACAACATTGCCTTATGTAATAAAAAAAAAATCCTAAGTTTTCCAATTCCTTAGCTCAGATTCAATTTCTGAATTCCTTACAAAACATAGCACATAGCACTCCATTAAATACTTTTTGCTGGTCCTGGGGCTTGAACTTAGGGCCCAGACTGGGGTCCTGTTTCTGAGCTTTTTGCTCAAGGCTAGTGCTCTATAACTTGAGCAACAGCTCCTCCCAGCCTTTTCTTTTTCAAAGTTAATTTTATTGGAGATAAAAGTCTTAACAAACTTTCCTGCCCAGGATGGCTTCAAACTGAGATCTAAGTTAACAATCTAAGTAGCTAGGATTATAGGCATGAGCTATCAGTGCCTGGCAGTACTCCATTAAATTCTTTTATCAAGATGTGAACTATCAGCAAATTATACTGCAAGTTTTCTTTCTCTCAAGAAGCCCTTACTAATAGAGAAGCAGATGCTCTATCAAGGAATTTCACCTCAGGTTACTTAAAATAGAATTTAGCACATGATCTTTTCTGAAGTTCTTTTACTCAATCTAAAACAGCGTATTAAGCTTCAGTAAACTGCTTTTAGCAATTTTTTTTTAGCCAGTCCTGGGGCTTGGACTCAGGGCCTGAGCACTGTCCCTGGCTTCTTTTTGCTCAAGGTTAGCACTCTGCCACTTGAGCCACAGTACCACCTCTGGCCTTTTCTATGTATGTGGTGCTGGGGAATCGAACCCAGGGCTTCATGTATATGAGGCAAGCACTCTTGCCACTAGGCCATATTCCCAGCCCTTTTAGCAATTTTTTAAACAGTGGTTCTAAAACAATAAAATACAATGTGCTCTTCAAACAAGCCAAAATATACAGTACAGTGCATGTATATAATGTGCATAGGACTGAACTTGTGTCAGAAACTTAGTTGTACGTGGCCTTCTGGATTTTAGCATTCCCCCCCCCCCCCCATTTGGTGCCAGTCCTGGGGCTTGAACACAGAGCCTGGGCCCTGTCTGAGCTCTTTTGCTCAAGGCGAGGGGTCTACCACTTAAGCCACAGCTCTACTTCTGGCCTTTTTTAGTGATTAATTGTAGATAAAAGTTTCAGACTTTCTTGCCCAGGCTGGCTTTGAACTCCAATTCTCAGATCTCAGCCTCCTGAGTAGCTAGAATTATAGGCATGAGCACTGGCAGGACTCAGCTTTTAAGTTCTAAAATACTAACATTACTCCAGCCCTTGCAAATCAGCATGGTTGGTAAGTCAGAAGACGTATGAAAGATGGGGAAGTTCCTAAGATACCTTAAAAATAGTCAATACTAGTGTAGTCCTCTTCCTTCAATGGGTTCAGTAGCCTCTAGATAGTTTTCATTTAATTCTAAGTACCATTTTATTAAGTTGGGATTAGTACATAGATTCTGGCTTAGTGGTAGAGTGCTTGCCTAGCATGCATGAAGCCCTGGGTTCAATTCCACATAAACAGAAAAAAACGGATGTGGAGCTGTGGCTCAAGTGGTAGAGTGCTAGCCTTGAGTAAAGAAGCTCAAGGACAGTGCCCAGGGACTGAGTTCAAACCCCAGGAGTGGCAACAAAAAAAAAGAAAGAACTTGCACTTATTATTACACGCATGTACTCTCCACCTGGCCTACAAGTAGTCTTGTACATTAAAGAATTCCTTCATAAGGGAAAACTTTAATCCTCAAGTTAAATTAAGAATGTTCAAAAACATTTCTGCATCTCTAATATCTAATACAGGTAATGACCTACCAATACTTTGCCTAATCTTAGTAAGAAAACAAACTCCACAAAACTTTGAATCCTAAGTACCACTTAACCTTTTTTTTGCCAGTCCTGGGCCTTGGACTCACTCAGGGCCTGAGCACTGTCCCTGGCTTCTTTCTGCTCAAGGCTAGCTAGCACTCTGCCACTTGAGCCAAAGTGCCCCTTTTGGCGTTTTCTATATATGTGGTGCTGGGGAATCGAACCCAGGGCTTCATGTATACGAGGCAAGCACTCTACCATTAGGCCATACCCCCAGCCCCAATTGCCATCGTTTTAAATAACTTGTTTGAATTTAGATACCTTTTAGATATAAAGGTAAGGAGATAGCAGTGTGTACACATTTTTACTTCTGGTAATCAGCAAAAGGTCACTACTTAAAAATAAAACACACTACAGAATATTAAACTGCTAGGGATATCTGGGGGTTAGAGTGCTTATCTAGCATGCTCAAAGCCCTGGGTTTGATCCCAATACTGCAAAAAAAATATATATATATATATGAAAAGCTGAGCAACGTGGCTCAAACCTGTAATCCTAGCTATTTGGGAAGCAGAGATAAAGGATCATAGGTGAGGCTGGTCCAAGCATCTCAACCAAGCCAGAGGTGAAGGCAAGCCAGTCATCCCAGTGACTAAGGTAAACACAAGTAGGAGAATCATAGCCCAGGCTGGCCTGGGCATAAAGTGAGACTGTACCTCCAAAACAATGCAAAAAGGGACTGGAGGTCCGTAGCTCAAGTGACAGTGCCCTCACAGCAAGCTTAAGGCTTGGAGTTCAAACCAAAACAACAACCAGGTATACTTCTGAGAAGCTTCTAACATCCTTCTGATTCTTCAACAAATTACTAAGACAACTATCTCAAAAAACTATCAGCCTGGAAGTACTGATCTTAATTTATACTAAGATACATTGGTTACTACTGGTGAAAAATATTTCTTACAATAAAGATAGAAAGGGAAATGGGTAAAAAAAAATACCCAATCTATCAATGCCTGAATACATTCTAGCCTAAAAACAAGTATTCTCCCCAAATAACTTTTTTTTGGCCAGTCCTGGGGCTAGGGCCTGAGCACCGTCCCTGGTTTCCTTTTTTGCTCAAGGCTAGCACTCTGACACATGAGCCACCACTTCTGGCGTTTTCTGCATATGTGGTGCTGGGGAATTGAACCCAGGGCTTCATGTATACCACAAAGCACTCTTGCCACTAGGCCATATCTTAACCAGGCCCCAAATAACTATTTTTGTCAATTGCTTCCAAGTTCAATCTTAGACAATTAATTGTAGTTTTGTTCCTGAATACTTTACATCTTTAAACAACAAAAGCCTCAACAGACACTCTAGATTTGACTTCAAAAAGTCAAATTTATTCCTTCTAGCACAATCCTCAGCTGTTGTGTTTCCGGTTTCCCTAGTGACTAAAATAAATACCAACAGAACTGACAGAAATGTGTTGCCTGAGGCTTTTTTGTTTTCTTGTTAGGGTTCCACACTCACTTCCATCCATTTCTATTACTAGGGTAACTTCAAAATCAAAACTCGAAAGACAAACGTCCTAGCATATTTTAACCTGAGGATATTTTTGTGTGTGATTTATTGGATCTCAACTAATGAAACCTTCTGAGCCCTCTTCCCTGGAGAGGGGCGAGAGTAAATTGGGAAGGGCTTATCATTTTCAGGTAACCTTTTAAAGAAATACTAAAGGATGCCTAGCTATTTAAAAATAGTGAGCCAGTGAATTCGTTTCAGTTATGTAAGCTTAAAGACAGAATGGTTCTAATTTTTTTTTACCGTAAAAACCTGTAAAGGAGTGATCTTTTTTATTTTAACGAGAAAAGCATTAGAAGTTGAGAGAGAAAAAAAAACAATAACAACCCAACATCAAGGAACGAGAGGGAAAAAAAGAGGCGTTATCGTTTCTCCATAGTCCTTTTGATGTGAAAATTAAAAAAAAAAAAAAAGGTGGAGGAACATGAAGGGAAAAGGCTCCTGGCGTCGTTTTCCCCTCACGGCTGTGGTCTTAAGAACGCTTAAGGAAGGGTCGGTGCGATCGTTGACTAACCACTTCATTAGGCTCTCGTCCCACCTCCAACCTCAAGGCTTTTCGCCCTTTATAGACGCAACGCCGCCGGTTCCGACAGAGACGCGGCCGCTCACTGCAATAGAGAGCCAAGGAGACACAGGCCCCAGCTAGTCCCGCGCCAGCGGCTCCCGCCCGGTCCTCAGCCCCACACACCTCCGGCCCCGACCCCGACCCCCTCGACACGGAGCTCGCTCGGGGGACGCCAGCGGCGCCGCCACGGGAAGCGCCTGGAGAGCCTCCCGGCAGGCGGCCGCCGCCACCCGCCCCACCGAGCTCGGGACCGCGAAGGAAGCCTCGGGCGGGGAAGGGAGGAGAGCGTCGGGGGGGGGGGGTGCAGAGGTGAGGGGTGACCAGTTCAGGTACCGGTCGAGAGAGACAGAGAGCGCGCGGGAGAGAGTGAGCGCCAGCCAGAGGAGGGGCACGGGCTCTCCGGAGTGTCAGGGAGAAGGTGGAACCCAGAAGCCATCTTGGGACGGGACGAGCAATCGCGACGGCTCGAGGCCGCTCCCGCGGGGGAACTCCCCGCAACCTGGCCCGACCGCGCTCGTCCCCAGTGAAACCCCGAGCGTCGGGCCGCCGCCGAAGACGGCTCCCGCGGCTTTGTACTCACTCTGCCCTCGAAGTTGTTCTCCTCTACATCACTCATGTCGGCCAGGCGCTCCACAGAACTAACTAAGAGACAAGTCTCGGCGCGAGGGCCGACGGCCTAAGTCAACTTGGCTGTCTGGACCGTGGGAAAGGGGAGAGAGCCCGTAACAACAAGCTGGGGACTCGCTCCACTCCCACTGGGTCGCAAGCTCCGGCAAAATGGCGCCGGCGCCGCCAGAACCCTCCTGGCGTATCCACTGCGCGACGTAAGAGGGCGGGAGCCGCGGTGACGTCACGAGGCCCCGCCTCCCGCGGGGCTTTGTGTGCAGCCGGGCGGGGCGAGCCGGGAGCCGCACGTGTCCCGCTGGCACGTGGCCTGAGGTTGGAGCCGGGATGCCGGGTTACCGCCAGCTTCAGATTGAGCCCGGTGCCGGTACAACTCAACCATCTCGGAAGATTTTCAGTCCAATTATACTTTCAGTTACCTTAGTTTCTTTAAATATTGCCCATGAGAATTCCTTGTGGCTTTTTTGTTTCTTGTTTTGGGGGTCCCCCTTGAGGCTTAAACTCAGCAAAGGAGCACCGTCCCTGAGCTCTTCTGCTCAAGGCCAGAGCTCTACCACCCTGAGCCACAGCTCCACTTCCGGTTTTCTGGTGTTTAATTGGAGATAAGAGTCTCCCACTTTCTTGCCTGGGCTAGCTTCTAACCATGATCTTCAGATTTCAGCCTCCTGACTAGCTAGGATTACAGGGGTGAGCCACCAGTGCCTGGTTTTATAATTCCTGATAGGACTTACTATTGTTTGTGTAACACAATTTTTAAAAAATCTCTTACAGGTTTGTAATAAACAGGATGACTTGAACCTTCAACTATAATTCTGTTAGGAAAATTAATGTATTAGTATTGTTAAGATTGCTGCTCCTGACACAGTTTCAACACTTGACCTGTCTGTTATTGATTCACCTAAACATAACATCTGGAGATAGACAGCTAGATAGGTACATACATACATACAAGATACAGAGATAGACACATAGGTATCTACACTTACATTTTTGTTGTTCGTGGGGCTTGAACTCTGGGCCTGGATGTTGTCCCTGAGCTCGTCCACTAAAGGCTAGGTCTCTACCACTCAAGCCACAGTGCCACTTCCAGTGAAGTGCCAGACTTTGAAGTCAGGTTCCACTTTACCACGTGAACCTGAGATAAGCAGGCCCTGTGAGCAAACCCAGGACAAGCTTATTAGGGCCCAGTCGGTCAAGAACTCTAACCACTGGGAATGCTTAACTCTAACCACCCCCAGAGTGCCTCGAGCCCTGAGCCAATCAGACTTGTACCTGTATCCTAATCTTGCTTGAACACCTGATTGTTGTAACTTTTTTTTTTTTTTTTGCCTTTATAAGCCCTGTGTAATCACAGCTCGGGGCTCCCTCCTAACCTCCGCTGTGTCGGTGGGTAGGACGAGGCCAGAGTTGCAGCTCGCTTAAATAAAGCCTTGCCTTGCTTTTGCATTTCGGAATGCCTGAGTCTCGGTGGTCTTCTTGGTGGTGGTTTCGCGACTTGACACAACACCAGTTTTCTGGTGGTTAATTGGAGATGAGTCTCATGGACTTTCCTGCCAGGGCTGCCTTTGAACCATGATACCCAGATCTCAGCCTCCTGAGTAGCTAGGATCAACAGGTGTGAGCCACCAGCACCCAGCCACATACATTTTTTGGCAGTACTTTGTTTTGAACTCAGAGCCTTGCACTTCTTAGCCAGCATTTTACAATGAGTTAGTTTTTGTATAGGTCCTCCTGTTTTTGCCTGGGTCAGCCTAGAACCTACCTATGTTTCTTATGTATCTGGATTTGGATTTAGAGTTCAAGCCCCACAATGGACCAAAAAAAAAAACAATAAACAAAAACCCTGAATACAGAAGGATAGAAAATAAGTAAACACATTCAAACAGTTTCAGATAGGAAAAGATCATTTAGTGGGGCAAAAGGTGAGAACTTATTAGAAAAATATCAAAAGCACAAAGGGCCAGAGGCATGGCTCAAATGGTAGAGTGCCTGCCAAATAAGCACAAAGCCCTAAATTCAAACCACAATACCATTAAACATGACATATTTCATCATAATGTGATACAATAGAAAATTCTCAGTGACTCCTGTTGAGTGTTCTTTCTCTTTTATGTTTGAAGTACTGGGATTTGAACGCAGTGGCTAGGCTGATATTCTCCCACTGGAACCATGACTCCAGCCCTTTTACTCTGCTCATTTGTGTGTGTGTGTGGGGGGGGCAGTCCTGGGGCTTGAACTCAGGGCCTGGGCACTGTCCCTGAGCTTCTTTTTGCTTAAGGCTATACTACTGGAGCCACATAGGACAACTATGCTCAGTCCATATGAAGCTTTTGTGTGGGGGGGGGGCGGTGAGGGGTAGGGCCTTATGCTTGCTATGTACTCAACCACTGAACCATACCTCCAGCTCTTTTTCATTCTGATTATTTTTTAAGATTAGGGTCTCACTTCCTGCCCAGGCCTACACCTGGACATGATCCACTGGTTTTTCACTTCCAACTACAGCCTGGGACTGAGGTCTTGTTCTTAGCCTCCCACATAGCTAGAGTTACATCACACCCAGCTTCTCTATCTCTCTAATTAAACACAAAGGTATTTAAATTGAGATTGCCAGGTGCTGGTGGCCCATGCCTGTAATCCTAGATTCTCTGAGATTCGTGGTTCAAAGATAGCCCAGGTAGGTAAGAAAGTCTGTGAGACTCCCCCCGCCCCCACGGTCTTTTTTTTCTTGCCAGTCCTGGGGCTTTGAACTCAGGGCCTGGGCTCTGTCAGTAAGCCTCTTTGTGTTCAAAACTAGCACTCTACCACTTGAGCCACAGTGCCACTTCCAGATTTTTCTGTTTATGTGGTACTGAGGAATAGAACCCAGGGCTTTATGCATGCTAGGCAAGCAATCTACCACTAGGCCACATTTCCAGCCCTGTGAGACTCATATTTCCAATTAACTACCAGAAAATTGCAAGTGGAGCTGTGGCTCAAAGTGGTAGAGCAGTAGCCTTGAGCAAAAAAGAACTCAGGGACAGTGCCCAGGCCCCTAGTTCAAGCCCCTGTGATCCACAGAGAGAGAAAGAGAGAGAGAGAGAGAGAGAGACTTAAATTTAACAGTATTATAAAAAGAAACACCAAAAGGAACTAGTCAGCTTCCACAGCACAGATTACCTGATTTCTTCACCTGATTAAAATCAAGGTCAGGACTGGGGTGGACAATGGGCTAAACAGGCCTTAAAATATATAATTAAAACATATCTTATGATCTTGATTCAAACAAACTCAGTGAGCAAAATGTAAATAAGAACTCCAAAATTCAATTATACTTGGTACTTTTCAATTTTATTAGCTGTGCTAATGGTATGGTGGATGTATTTACAGAAAAAATCTTTACCAAGAAATCATGTTTTTTTAAAGATTTACTCCATAAATCTAGGAAATGAATAAATATTATAAATATGGGGAAAATAGTAATTCCTTCCTTCCTTTCTGTTTTGTGCGTGTGTGTGTGTCTGTGTGCCAGTCCTAGAGTTTGAATTCAGCTTGAGTGTTGTCCCTGAGCTTCTTTGCTCAAGGCTAGCACTCTACCACTTTATCTACAGTTCTACTTCTGACTTTTTGGTTGTTAATTTTAGGTAAGAGTCTCACTGATATTCCTATCCTGACTAGCTTTGAACCACAACCCTCAGATATCAACCTCCTGAGTAGCTGGGATTATAGGTGTGAGTCACCAGTGCCTGGTACCAGTTGTTATTATTTAAAACTGGCTAAGGCTAATTTTTGTGTGTTTGGAACTCATAATATATTTTTTAGAAAACACATTACATCAAGAAACTCCTTGTGTCCTATCAAACTGGTATTAAAAGTATTCTAGGGGGCTGGGGATATAGCCTAGTGGCAAGAGTGCCTGCCTCGGATACATGAGGCCCTAGGTTCGATTCCCCAGCACCACATATACAGAAAACGGCCAGAAGCGGCGCTGTGGCTCAAGTGGCAGAGTGCTAGCCTTGAGCGGGAAGAAGCCAGGGACAGTGCTCAGGCCCTGAAGTCCAAGGCCCAGGACTGGCCAAAAAAAAAAAAAAAAAGTATTTTAAAAAAATAAAAATCAAGCTGGCGTGGGTGGCTCATGCCAGTAGTCCTACCTACTGAGGAGGTTGATATCTGAGGATCTTGGAACAAAGCCAGCCTGTGCAGGAAATTCCACAAGACTCAAATCTCCAATAAACTACTCAAAAAAATGGGAAGTGGCACTGTGGCTCAAGTGGTAGAGAGCTCTCCTTGAGCAAAAGAAGCTCAGGGACAGCACCCAGGCCCAGAGTTCAAGCTCCAGGACCAGCAAAAAAAAAAAAAAAAAAAGAAAAAAAGAAGGTCAAGCTTGGCACTGATGACTCATGCTTGTAATCCTAGATACTCAGGAGCCTGAGATCTAAGGATCACAGTCCCAAGCCAACCAAGGCAGGAAAGTTCGTGAGACTCATCTCCACTTAACCACCAGAAAAACTGGAAATGGTTCTGTAGCTCAAAGTGGTATATAGTGCTAGCCTTGAGCAAAAGAGTTCAGGGACAGTGCCAAGCCCCCAAGTTCAAGCCCCATGACCAACAGAAACAAAAAAAGGTCAAAATCAGCTACAACTTTACAATAAATAATATTCAAGATATAGTACTTTGAAGTAAATGATTATTTGAATTGACAAGTTGAATTTTTTTCATTTTCAAATAATTTCAGACCTAGTTTAATAATTCATTTGATTATGTGCATGTGATTATATAAAATTAAATTTATCAACATGAACTCCAAGAAATAGAAACAAGTTTTTTTTAACTTTGCTACTATTCTTGTTTTCTTTTCTTTTTGTCTTGTTCATTTATATGTCATTGGGAGGGTAACGGGGTGCACAGAAATTGAGGGACAAGTATGAACAAATGCAGCAGACACTAGACACTGTTGAATATAAACTATAACTTGTGGATGGGATGGGAGGGAAAAACTGCAAGTGAAGAAAGGGGTGATATTGTCCAAAAAGAAACGTACTCTTCACCTGACATATGTAAGTGTAACCCCTTTGTATATCACCTTTATAATAACAATAAGAAAGGCACTTGAGATGGCTTGGTCATTCATGTCTGTAATCATAGCATTTGGGGGCTGATCTTAAGTTTGAGGTCAGCTTGGCCTCTTAAAAATACCCAGTCTAGGGGCTGGGGATATAGCCTAGTGGCAAGAGCGCTTGCCTCGTATACATGAAGCCCTGGGCTCGATTCCCCAGCACCACATATACAGAAAATGGCCAGAAGTGGCGCTGTGACTCAAGTGGCAGAGTGCTAGCCTTGAGCAAATAGAAGCCAGGGACAGTGCTCAGGCCCTGAGTCCAAGGCCCAGGACTGGCAAAAAAAAAAAAAAAAACCCAGTCTAAGCAGCAAAACTCTGTCTCAAAAAAAAAAAGCTTAAGGGCTGGGGATATAGCCTAGTGGCAAGAGTGCCTGCCTCAGATACACAAGGCCCTAGGTTCGATTCCCCAGCACCACATATACAGAAAACGGCTAGAAGCGGCGCTGTGGCTCAAGTGGCAGAGTGCTAGCCTTGAGCAAAAAGAAGCCAGGGACAGTGCTCAGGCCCTGAGTCCAAGGCCCAGGACTGGCCAAAAAAAAAAAAAAAAAAAAAAAAAAGCTTAAAAAGCTGTATTTCTATACAATCTTCCTTCTTAGGGAATGATCTATGCTCAGCTTCTCCAATTATCATCATTAATATCGGCATCATTGATTTTTTTAGTGAAAATTATAGGAAAGTTTATGAAGAAAGGAATACACTGGGGCTGGAAATATGGCCTAGTGGCAAGAGTGCTTGCTTCATATACATGAAGCCCTGGGTTCAATTCCCCAGCACCACATATATAGGAAACGGCCAGAAGTGGCGCTGTGGCTCAAGTGGCAGAGGGCTAGCCTTGAGCAAAAACAAGCCAGGGACAGTACTCAGGCCCTGAGTCCAAGGCCCAGGACTGGCCAAAAAAAAAAAAAAGAAAAAGAGAAAAGAACGGAATACACTGTCCATAGACAAAGTGGGCCCTCTCTAGAGAGAGAAGGACAATGATATTTGCTCCAGCACAAGTTTTTATTAAAATGCAAGGGGTTAGAACATTAAGTTCCTCCCAAGACTAGAGCATAGGATAGAGTTGCTGTCCCAAGGTAGAGGAGGTTTAGTTTTCTTTCCTTTTTTAGGTCAACACTGGAACTCAAACTCAGTGCCTACTGCTTTCAGTCACTGGCTAGCACTCTAGCAACTGAGCCATGCCTCCAACCCCAGAGTGGGAGAGGGTTACTGAATTGCATTTCATCTCCATGGCATGGTTTACTGGACTGGGTAGGTAGGTTAAAGGTCTGTTATTCCAGAAACTATTCACTGACCCACTTTGGGCTGGAATGAGGCCTTTTGTTAATCCTTAGGTGGGTGTGCTACTCAAAATCAAAACAAGGTATTGTTTGTTTTTGCTTTTTGTTTTGTTTGTACTTTCTGTCTCGTGGGCAGCAGGAAGAAGCACAGAGATGGAAGGAGGAAGAATGAACAAATGTAGGCATGGTACACAGTAGATACTATGCAACTTGTGGGCAGGGATGGGAGGGGAAAACTGGAGGAAAGCAAAGGAAGGGATGACATTGTCCCCAAAGAAATAAACATACTACCTGACTGATGAGATAACTCCACTGTATAACACCTTAATAATAACAATAAAATCATATTTAGAAACCCAACCAGAACAAAACTTGTAGCCTTCTATATAGAGAGAATAGTAGGTACATAGGCTACTCATTTGCAAGCCTAAAAGTTTATTTATTTATTTATTTATTGTACTAGCTTTAGGGCTTGAACTCAGGGCCTAGATTCTGTCTCTCTTAGATATTTTTGAGCTCAAGGCTGACTCTCTGCCACTTAAGCCACAGCTAGAGCTCTACTTCTGGCTTTTTTGGTAGTTAACTGTAGAGTCTCACAGATTTCCCTGTCAGGGCTGGCTTCAAATTGTCATCCTTAGATCTCAGCCTCCTGCATAGCTAGGATTACAGATGTGAGCCATAGATGCTAGGAAGTTTCTAAATGAAATTCCTTTGTCTACT
The DNA here is from genome assembly GCF_023159225.1 of Perognathus longimembris pacificus. Taxonomy (NCBI): domain Eukaryota; kingdom Metazoa; phylum Chordata; class Mammalia; order Rodentia; family Heteromyidae; genus Perognathus; species Perognathus longimembris. The sequence goes on along the minus strand of NC_063162.1, from coordinate 88,331,215 downwards.
TTGTTAACATTTTGCCTCTTCACACATCAGAAGGACAAAGAGTAGAGTTCCTGTTGAGAAAGCAAGGTGGTTTGTCATCTTGGTGTAATGCTTGATAAATCTGGGGCAGAAAAGGAAGACACATAGGCAAGGCTTCCTCCTCCTGGGGTGAGGCATCCACTGGGTTTCTCATGTCTGTTGGCCTGGTGTCCTTGCCCAAATGGACTCATGTGAAACCCTGATCTCAGCCTCTCCTTTGTTACTATGTCCTTGGAGAACATTATTAGTTTCCTTTGTATCTTCCCATTGCTTATGGCTAACTGCTACCTCTCATTCTCCACTCAAGAATTCAAGACCCTGATATCTAGAGAACATGAAGTTGAAGTCAGTCTTTGGCTGATACAGATGGGATGTAGGCCTAGGCCAGGAGCCTCTTACCCTTTCTTTTTGTCAATGTGGATAGCTGGGCAGCTCAAACGGCCAGAATCCTAAGTCTTGGGTGATTCAGGGAGCCCCTGAACTAGAGGATACATGCGCACCTACTTTGGAAATCATAATCAGTGGTAGTTGTATTTAATATGGAGGAGCCATGCTTTGGAAACACTGAGAACAGGAGGTCAGGACCAGTGAGATACAGCAGTACATATAACAATAATTTTCTATAGATAACCATAATCAAAATTAATAGCAAAACACTATTGCTGCCTTTCATTCTTTGAATCCAGAGGACCAACATGATTGGAGATTCCCAAAGTTTGTAGTAAATTCAGATAGCTATGTTGTCAGTTATATCAAGAGTATCAGTCCAGTTAGCCCTTAAATCGTATCATTTGTATAACCTAGAGATGAGAAGAAAGAAAGTTGCTTAAAGTGTCAACAAAATTGCCTAAAACATTACCAATGTAAGGTCCAGTATGGTAGAATAGCATCTAGATTTCTCCTGGATCTACAGAAATAGAGATAAGAAGACAAGAGGTAACCATGTTTATGAACCATTAGAAAACAAAAGAAACCTCTAAATTTTAGTTCTCTCTCTCTCTCTCTCTCTCTCTCTGTGTGTGTGTGTGTGTGTGTGTGTGTGTGTGTGTGTGTGTGTGTGCTTGAATTCAGGGCCTGCACTATCCCTGAGCCAGTGCTCTACCACTTGAGCCACAGCTCCACTTCCAGCCTTTTGGTAATCAATTGGAGATAAAAGTCTCTCAGAGGGCTGGGAATATGGCCTAGTGGCAAGAGTGCTTGCCTCCAACACATGAAGCTCTCTGTTCGATTCCCCAGCACCACATATATGGAAAACGGCCAGAAGGGGTGCTGTGGCTCAGGTGGCAGAGTGCTAGCCTTGAGCGGGAAGAAGCCAGGGACAGTGCTCAGGCCCTGAGTCCAAGGGCCAGGACTGGCCAAAAAAAAAAGTCTCTCCGATCTCTCAGATTTGTCTGCCCTGATGGACTTTGAACCTTGATCCTCAGGTCTCATCCTTCTGATAGGATTTACAGGTATGAGCCACCAACACCTGGTTTTAAGTTTTCTTTGGAAGGATGGGCACAAGCGACTATATTTGCATCCTGACAATATTCTCTGATGTCTAAGCAGTTATTATTGTTATTGTTCTCTCTCTCTCTCTGTCTTTTTTCTTTGTATGTGTCTTATCACAAAGGTAAACTTTGTTCCAGCTGGGTTTTGGCCTTTCCTCATTGCTGGAATGAGATGTTCTTCCTTGGTCTGATCTTCTGTTGGAGGGAAGTGACATCAGGTGGGAATCTATGCCAACAAGACTGCTTTGGGCCAAATTTAAGTGACAAGGAGATTTCAAAGAAGTTCTTAAGCGGTGCAAACTCAAACTCAAGTTTTCAAAGAATTTGTAAGAATTATTCTCTATGGATCTGAATGTAAATGTTCCAGCGAAGGAGCAAACCAGCAATGGCAAAAAGCTTAAAATGGCCATGGATAAAAATTTGGAAAATAATTTAGCAATTGGCAGAATAATTAGTTATTCCCATTGCATATGACATTCTAGAATAATTAAGATTGACAGCAATGTTAGGTCCATTAAGCTCTCCTGGTTACAATTAGGAATGCACACAAAGCCTGCAAAGGGTTAGTGTTATTATGAATTTTAATTAGAAGATACCTGCTTTACTAAGTGGTGCTTTTTTCCTCAAAGTTTTGTAAGTTAGAAGGCTTATATAAGGTGGTCATTTAAGCAACCTTGACATACACAGACACTCAAATCAACTTCAACGCACTTGAAACTTGACAAGATCAACAACTATAGCAATTATTTTGGTAAAAGTATTCCCTTTAAAGCCATTCTTTTGGGAGTTGGGGGAGATGTCACTAAAAACAGAACAATATCATAAGACATAGAATGAACTGTTTTACATAAGTTTATCAAATCTTTTGTGTGTGTGTGTGTGTGTGTGTGTGTGTGTGTGTGTGTGTATGTATGTCTTGGTACTGAGGCTAGACTCAGGATGAAAGTTTCTGAAACTTCTTAGCTTTTTTACTCAAGACTAGCAGTCTGCCACTTGAGCCTCTACTTATAGCCTTCTGCTGGCTAATTGGAGATAAGAGTCTTATGAACTTTAATGCACAGGCTGACTTCACATCATGATCCTCAGCTCTCAGCCTCCTGATTAGTTAGGATACAGGCATGAGCCATCAGTGCCTGACTAGCATATTAAGTCTTTTTGTTTTGGTTTAGTTTTTTTGTTGTCAGTCATGGGGCTTGAACTCAGGGCCTGGGCACTGTCCCTGAACTTCTTTTGCTCAAGAACAGTGCTCTACCACTTGAGCCACAGATCCACTTCCTGCTTTTTGGTAGTTTCACAAACTTTACTACATGGGCTGCCTTTGAACTGCAGTCCTCAGATCCCAGTCTCTTGAGTTTAGGATTATAGGCATGAGCCATTGATGCCCAGCACCATTTTTTAAGAGTGACAACAGATCTTCTCCCAGTCTGTGGCCTGCCTTCCTTCCTTCCTTCCTTCCTTCCTTCCTTCCTCCCTTCCTTCCTTCCTTCCTTCCTTCCTTCCTTCCTTCCTTCCTTCCTTCCTTCCTTCCTTCCTTCCTCCCTCCAGTCCTGGAGCTTGGAACTCAGGGCCTTAGAACTGTCTCTGGCTTCTTTTTGCTCAAGGCTAGCAATCTACCACTTGAGCCACAGTGTCACTTCTGGCCTTTTCTATATATGTGATGCTGAGGAATCGAACATAGGGCTTCATGTATATGAGGCAAGTACTCGTGCCATTAGGCCTTAACACCAGCCCAGTCTGTGGGCTTTCTATCTTGCAAGCTATATCCTTTGCCATGCAGAAGCTTGGCAGTTTGATGCAATCCCATTTGTCCAACCTTTCTTTGATTTGTTGTGTTTCTGGGCCTTTATTAAGAAAGTTTCATCATGTGCCAAGGAGCCCAAGTGTTTCTCCTATTCCTTCTTGTAATGTTTTCAGGGTATCTGATTTTACCTCGAGGTCTTTGATTCATTTGGAATTGATTCTGGTGCAGAGTGATTTATAAGGATCTAGTTTTAGTTTGTTACAGGTGTTGAACCAGTTTTGCCAGCACCATTTGTTGAAGAGGCAGAAATTATGCCCTTTTTCTTTCCCCTGGTAACCCTGATGTCACTGTAACTGATTTTGGTGCCCTGGATATTGTATATACATGTGTTGGAACTAGGGAAGGGAAAGGGAATATCAAAATTGAGAGACAAAGAATAAAAGGACAAACCAAGACATCAGCAAACTTATAAAACTATATGCTGTAAACCAACTGCACAACTCATGGTGGGGGGGAGGGAAATGGGGAGGGGGGAAGGTGTGGGGAAAATGAGGGAGGAGTTAACAAGTTGGATAAGAAATGTACACACTGCCCTATGTATGAAACTGTAATCCCTCTGTACATCATGCTGACAATAAAGAAATGGGAAAAAAGTGACAACAGCCATTTGGCCAGTAACATGCCTATAATCATAGTTACTCAAGATTACTGGAAGATTTCAATTTGAAGCCAACCTGGGAAGTAAAGTCGGTGACTCTATCTCTAATTAATCAACAAAATGGTATACTGGAGGTCTAGTTCAAGTGGTAGAGCACCTTCTGTGAACAAAAAGCAGAGTGAGAGAGCAAGGACCTGAATCTCAAGCCATATTACTGGCACACAGACACACAGATGCACACACACACACACACACACACACACACACACAGACAGAGAGGGTCAATAGCTTTTACTTATTAACTTAAAAACAGCAGTTTAAGGATCATCCTACAGATGTTTACACACATACACACATGCACAAAAAGTTTTTGTTTAGGCATACGAAGCCTGAAATGCACATAAAAATTGAGCCCAAGGATGAAAATTCGCCATACTTAGACAGTTGTGTTTTGATATTTCAGGGGCAAATGAAGTTTTTGTTCAATGCTTGATGCACAAATGTGAAAAAATAACACCTATAAACAAGAATATTAGAAAACTCTCAGACCTTTTAGCTTTAGGTACATTACAATTTTCCCCAGGGAGTAACAAGATATTGCTTGATATACAAGCAACAGCCTTGCATCTGCTATTCCAATGTCCTCATGATGACCTAGAATCATCATGGCAAAGTTGGCTCCTGTGGAGTTAGTTGTTGGAAGAGTTGAGATGATGTGCCATGTGATGAGCCTCTTGCTGTTGAGTTCATCACCACAAGGTTTTCCAAAACAACTTTTAGATAGTATATGAAGCTATTCTACATACCACATACAAGCACAGACCAAAGAAAGACCAAACAGGAGATTTTTCTTGTTTGGATCTCCAAAGGTCAAAGTTAGTGAAACAAATTTGCAGGACTCCCTCAACTACAGAGCACTTTAATTTTTGATAATTTTGAAAGTGAGATAAGACCATTTTGGCCTGGCTTTTCATTCACAGGACACAAAATGTCTGATTTAGTAAATTTATAATGGAGCTGAAATTTCCTATTTCCTAGTGGCATTGTTGCTCTTGTAAGTCTTAGTGCACTGTATTACTCAGGTGTTTGTGGTGGGGCTAGTAAGCAAAGCTAGCCATATAAAAATACAGCACCTACAATTAGGTACAGAACAGAATACTTGATAATAACAGCAAACAATTGTTATTAGTTATGTATTAACCATATACTTTAAATTGCCTTCCCATGAAGGAATAAAGAATCTGTGATGATAATGGATACAAGTGAATGTATAAATAAACTTCCAAAATGTATTATATTCCACTTGGGAAGCAATTCAGTGTTACAGCTTAGCAAATATGAGGCCCTGGGTTTGATCTCCAGCAATGAGGAAGCTATCACCTGGAGAACAATAGGCTAGGTGAAATGAGATATACAGGAAAAAAATGTTGCATGATCTCATTTGTATGTGGGGTTGAAAGGAAGACAGGAGGGAGAAAACGAGGGAGGGAGGGAAGGAAATAGAGATTAGCTTTGAATTTCACATCTCTTTCCTTCTGAGGATCTATGTGTGTGTGTGTGCGCGTGCGCGCACGCACATACACATGTGTTTTTTGAGATAAAATCTTAGTGTATTACCCGTATTGGCCTTGAACTTGGAATCTTCCTATATCTACCTTTCAAGTGCTGGGATTAGAGATTTGTACCACTACACCCAACTCTTTGTGCATGCAAGGACAATTTTCCACTGAACTGCCTCAGTCTTATATATCCCTAACTTATTTATTCCTTCTCCTATACAGCTATTTCAATTCTTTTCAATTCTTTCTATTTCAAACCTTTTCTTTTTAAACATTTTTGGCTGCTGACCTTTTTTTTTTTTTTTTTTTTTTGGCCAGTCCTGGGCCTTGGACTCAGGGCCTGAGCCCTGTCCCTGGCTTCTTCCCGCTAAAGGCTAGCACTCTGCCACTTGAGCCACAGCGCCGCTTCTGGCCGTTTTCTGTATATGTGGTGCTGGGGAATCGAACCTAGGGCCTCGTGTATCCGAGGCAGGCACTCTTGCCACTAGGCTATATCCCCAGCCCTTGGCTGCTGACCTTGTATCCTGTTTCCCTAAGGTAAACAGAAGAGAATTTCCTCAAGCCCTTACCTTCCCCACATAGACTTGCCCACTGACAGCAATGTCCATCTATTGTAGATGTTGATTTATTACTATTCCTTGAGTGAACTGTCTTCACCCCCGGGCAGACCTGTCTCACCCAGCAGTGATATAGTGGATCCCAGTCACACAGCCTCATGTAGGTTGATGGTTAAAATTTCTGTTGTTTAGCCAGGCACCAGTGGCTCATGTCTGTAATCCTAGCTACTCAGGAGGCTGAGATCTGAGGATTCCAGTTCAAAGCCAGCAGAGGCAGAAAAGTCAGTGAGACTCTGATCTCTAATTAACTACCAGAACTGGTAAGTAAACAATTAGGAGCTTGTAATCAGTCATGCTAGTATTTATAATATAAATACTTTAATTTACTTTAATTTAAATAATTTAAAATATGCATAACTAATTAAATACAGTGTGTTAGTTTCTACTATTCCCCCCAATATCATATTTTTTTTTATTGTTGATGGTCATAGTAGTGGTGGTTGTGGGGCTTGACCTCAGGGTCTGGGCACTGTCCCTGAGCCTAGCACTCTACCACTTTGAACCACAGCTCCACATTTGCTTTTCTGATGAGAGGTAAGAGTCTCACGGACTTTTCTGCCCAGGTTGGCTTTGAACCCCAATCCTCAGATCTCAGCCTACTGAGTAGCTAGGATTACAGGTATGAGCCACCAGTGCCTGGCTTTTTATTTCATTTTTTTTAGTCAGCATCTAGAATGAAACACTGTCTATATAGTCCAGGCTTGCTTTGAATCTTGATCCTCCCTGCCTCAGCCTTCTGGTGCTGGGATTATAAGCATGTATTAAACTCTTCCCAGCTCTCCAAGAACATTGGGATATCAAATGTATTTCGGTTAATTTGTGTGTTCCCAGTTAATTCTTTTTTTTTTTTGGCCAGTCCTGGGGCTTGAACTCAGGGCCTGAGCACTGTCCCTGGCTTCTCTTTGCCCAAGGCTAGCACTCTGCCACTTGAGCCACAGTGCCACTTCTGGCCGTTTTCTGTATATGTGGTGCTGGGGAATTGAACCCAGGGCCTCATGTATATGAGGCAAGCACTCTTGCCACTAGGCCATATCCCCAGCCCCCCAGTTAATTAATTTTTATTATTCTATCCCATTTTATAAGAATATGTGCCACAGGAAGCACACCTATCTGTTGGTTTTATTCTCTGCTATATTTAGGACTTGAATCAGTGCCTGGCAAAAGCAGTGGTTTATTTGACTGGGTAAAAGAAGAATGACTGAAATTCTTTATTACTTCTGTGAATTAAGATATTTCTAGGTAATCCGTGCTTATTATATTAAGAACTACTTGGGTTTTCAAATCTTGTGAATAAGGATTCTGTTTGCTACCCTCTTCCAACCAGAAGAGGGCTAATGTGGAGAAAGAGAAATGTTCTCAATGGTAGGATCCTGCTTGGCTTGGAGAACCACTACACCAGGGGGCAGTGTGAGCATGCTGGAACTCCAGGCTGTCAGATGAGTCCTAAACATAAACATTGTCCAATTTACTTTTTAGAAAGTTAAGTAGTTGTACAAAGGGGTTACCATTCAACATTTCAGCTTGTAAGTACAATGCATCTTGATCAATATCACCTCTTTCATCATTTTTCCCTTCCCTCCCAACTCCACTCATTTTCTTGATTTTCCTGGTTTTATAAGACAAGCATTGAATATTATGACTGCATACAATTTACTTCTTACTTTGGTCAACTCGTTTTAAAAATATTTTATTGTTATTATAAAGGTGATGTGTAGAGGGGTTAAAGTTACATAAGTCGGGTAAAGAGTACATTTCTTTTTAGACAATGTCATCCCTTCTCTCAGTCTCTCCTGGGTTTTCCCTCTCTGTCCCCACCCACAAGTTGTTTAGTTCATTTTCAACATAGTGTCTAGTGAATATCACTGCTGCATTTCTTTCAACTCATCTTTTATTAACGTTATTTTTCTGTAGATTTATGTAACATATGCTTTATATTGTCTCTTACATTTGACAATACTAAATTTCAAATGTTAGAGAACAGATTTTTTTCATTAAGATAGAGCTCACATAACATGAAAATCATTAAACAATTGCATTTATTTATTCTACTTCTGTTTTTATTTTGTTCCCATTTTTGGTAAATGTAATTTGTTTTTGTTACCAGTCTGGGGCATAGACTCAGGGCCTGAGCACTGTCCCTGGCTTCTTTGTACTCCAGGCTAGCACTCTACCACTTGAGCCACAGCGCCACTTCTGGCTTTTATCTGTATATGTGGTGCATGAGGAATCGAACCCAGAGCTTCATGTATACGAGGCGAGCACTCTACCACTAGGCCATATTCCCAGCCCCAGTAAATGCTATTTTATATGGTCAGAGGCACATAATCAAAGGCACATAGGCATCGAGCCTTTGGCTCTTCCCCTAAGAGTATCCTCCTTTGGTCTCACTACTTGTGAATGCCTAGAATCCTGCATACTTTATCACATCCCAGTGTATTTTAGATCTACCTTCTTCATATGAGAGAAAACATGTGTCATTTGTGTTTCTGAACTTGATTTACCTCTTTTAACACAATTTGATCTAAGTCCATCCATTTTCCTGCAAATGCCATATCATTTCTAGTGGCTGTGTAAAATCCCTTTGTGTATAGGTACCACATTTTACAAATCTCATCTGTTGTAAGGCGTCTGGGCTGTTTCCCTATATTTATTCTATCTTTGTGCCAATACTGGAGCTTGAACTCTGGGCCTCGTGCTCTTGCTTGGCTTTTTCGCTTCAGGCTGGTACTGTATTACTCTAGCCACATTGCCACTTCTAATTTTTTATCAGTTAATCAGAGATAAAAGTCTATTAGACTTTTCTGCCTCAGCTAGTTTCAAACCATGAACCTCAGATCCTAGCCACTTGAGTAACTAGGAATAAAGGGATGAACCACCAGTGCCTGGACTTATTAAGCCATTTTAAACAGTTCAGTTAAAATATCTGTGAGTTTTCCTTCACTAAACTCAGCTAGCTGTCTTCACACATTCTAGAATACTTTTGTCATACCCAAAAGAAACCCTGTAGCTATTGATTAGTCACTCTCCAATCTTTCTTTCATTTTCTGATAACCACTAATCTATTTCACATCTCTACAGATTTGCTTGTTCTCCTCCTTTGATGGGAATGGAATCAGATAGTATATTAGTCATATTTATTTCATTGTTTTATGGTGCTGGGGTTTAAACTCAGGGCCTTGAGTTTTTTAGGCAGATCCCTTACTGCTCAGCCATGCCTCCAGCCCTTTTTTTCACTAGAGACAAAGTGTTGTTTCTTATTTGGGTGTGTGCTGGGAAATTGATCCATCTGAGTACTTTTGGCTTGTCATAGAAGAGATGATAGGCACATACCACTAAGTCCAGCTTCTTCTGTTGAGATAGACTTACGCACTTTTCTACCCAGGGCTAGCCTTGAACCAGGATTCTTACTTTTCTAACCCTCCGAAGTAGCTAGGATTACAGGTGTAAACCAGCAGATACCCAGCTCATCAGCCCCCTCCCCCCCTGCTTTTTTTTTTTTTTGCCAGTCTTAGGGCTTGAGCTCTGGCACTGTCCCTGAGCGCCTTTTGTTCAAGACTAGCATTCTACCACTTGAGCCACAGCTCCACTAACAACTTTTTCTATGAGTAATTGGAAATAAGGAACATTTTTTGATTTTTTAAAATTGTGATGAGATAAGAAACTGAAAAATTCAAGTGACACCGACTAGGTAGCAGTGATGTCTCTTTGTAGCAGGCTTCATTCACCTTAAATTCATTAGCAGAAGAAAAGCAAAGAAATGCTCAGATCCATCATGCTTTCAGGCACCTACTGAAGCTAGAATTCTTTCATAGTCTTCATAGGTTTGAGGGGCTGCTAGTGTCACTGGTGAATTTTGCCCACTGTCCACAGAACATGCACTTCTAGGGACAAAGAAGTGTTCAGAGGAGGCAGAAAAGAAAGGATTGTTTTGAAAATTTTCATCACCTTTCCCAGGGCAATGTGAATTCACGGCAACATTTAGTTACAACAACGTTGATCTCATTTGTGATAAATAGAAAATAGATTTTTCTCAATGAATTTTCATAGACAGCTATGTCAAAAGCAAAAGAATCATTGTGAATGTGCTAGCAACTTAGCAGAAACGTTGGAGGGAACAAGTGAAGCATTTGTTTCTTCTGTTATGTGAAAACAAAGCCTTTATCCTCTGCTGCAAGAAGGCACCATCTTAGAAGTAGCCATTAGGCTTCACCAGACAGTACTTTGATTTTGAGCTTCCTAGCCTCCAAACTGTGACAAATAAATTTCTACTGTTTTTTTTTTGTTTGTTTTTTTTTTTGGCCAGTCCTGGGCCTTGGACTCAGGGCCTGAGCACTGTCCCTGGCTTCTTCCCGCTCAAGGCTAGCACTCTGCCACTTGAGCCACAGCGCCGCTTCTGGCCGTTTTCTGTATATGTGGTGCTGGGGAATCGAACCTAGGGCCTCGTGTATCCGAGGCAGGCACTCTTGCCACTAGGCTATATCCCCAGCCCAAATTTCTACTGTTTTGATAAACAGAAGGAAATGTCTCCTCCTCTTCCTCCTCCTGCCAGTCCTTGGGCTTGAACTCTGGGTCTGAATATTGTCCTTGGCTTCTTTTTGCTCAAGGCTAGCACTCTACCACTTGAGCCACAGTTCCACTTCTGCCTTTTTCTATATATGTGGTGCTGAGGATTTGAACCCAGGGCTTCATGTACATGAGACATGCACTCTACCACTAGACCATATTCCCAGCCCAGGAAATACAATTTCTACATAAGCAGGATTTAAATGTATTTAAAATTCTCTCTTAATAGAGAGTGTTTTCTTATTTTGGATGGAACACAGGCCTTTTCTAAAAACATTTGTCCCTAGCTTCTAATTCTGAATAAGAAAATCATTGTATGTGTATGTGAGGGGCCCCAAACTCCAAAAGTGTCTTATTTCCTTTTATAATATTATTAATATTTTGTTTATGTGGAACCAAGGAATCGAACTCAGGGCTTCATGCATGCTAGACAAGCACCCTCCACTAAGCCACATTTCCAGCCCCCAAAATGCTTTTAATGTTTTGTTTTATTTTATTTTATTTTTGAAGGGCTCCCATAGCACTAAGTAAACATTTTAACTGGTTACAAACACAAAGAGATGTTTATATTTCAAAAGTGAAATTCACTGGAATAATAGTGTAGGAAAAAATGGAGAAAAAAGGAACTTTTTTTTTTTTTTGCCAGTCCTGGGCCTTGAACTTAGGGTCTGAGCACTGTCCCTGGCTTCTTTTTGCTCAAGGCTAGCACTCTAGCTCTTGAGCCACAGCACCACTTCCGGCTTTTTTCTATATATGTGGTGCTGAGGAATCAAACCCAGGGCTTCATGTATATGAGGCGAGCACTTTACCACTAGGCCATATTCCCAGCCCCAGAAACTTAATTTTTATAGTATTGAGAATAGCCAGGTGTGCCTTTTAAAGATTACAAAGAGAAATTGGAATTTAAGAAGTTCCAAGAAAATACAGGCATAATATAGAGTGGGATTTTTATTTATTAACACTCATTAAATATTTACTAAGTACATATTATTTGCTTTGTATGGTAGATGGTATACCATGATCAAAAGGATTGAACTGCCTTCAAGTATTTAATTATCATTACATACTCAAAATGACAAAATGACATTAGTAAAGAAGAGGCCTGTTTAAAGAAGTCATTGTGACAGAATTGAGCAATTTCCTGCTTAGTTTAGACAATACAGGCATAAAGGAAATAAGGAAATGTGACTTAAGAATGAGTAGAGGGGCTGGGGATATAGCCTAGTGGCAAGAGTGCCTGCCTCGGATACACGAGGCCCTAGGTTCGATTCCCCAGCACCACATATACAGAAAACGGCCAGAAGCGGCGCTGTGGCTCAAGTGGCAGAGTGCTAGCCTTGAGCGGGAAGAAGCCAGGGACAGTGCTCAGGCCCTGAGTTCAAGGCCCAGGACTGGCCAAAAAAAAAAAAAAAAAAAGAATGAGTAGAGACAATGTCGCAAATCTGTGAAAATGTTATCAGTGACACTGAGGCCTAGATAAGCTGAAAGTTGCAAAGATTGTAAAACCAAGAGTTTTGTATTTTGTATTTAGAGCAGGAAAACAAAAGGAGAATCATATGTAATGCTTGTGCCTGATAGTGTAATGTGTGTGACAGAGTAATCAGGACCCTGAACCACTCTTCTATGTCAAAGTAAATTACCACTGTGTTGACAAAGATAAAACAAGAAGAGGGTAGACAAAATTGGAGCTCAAGATAGGCAAGAAATATGAGAACAACCAGGTTGTGTAGAGATAAAAATAAATTTTCAATCATCTGGCCTAAGTGAATTATAGCTTATCACACAGCCCCCAAAGAGTAGTTGAACAGATGTTGTTATTCGGCGAATCAAAAGGAAAGAAATCAAGATTAGATATTGGCAAGAACAGTGGCAATTTTCCCAAAGAAGAAGGTTGGACATCCAAATTATGTACGGCTGATTTTTTTTGTTTGTTTTGCTTTTTTTTTTTTTTAAGGAAAGGAAGATTGGAAAGGATAGATTTATTTTGATTCATGAGTTCAGAGGTTTCAGTCTACCATGGCAGGGAGGGTATAGTGGAGCAGAGAAGTTCACACCATAGTGGTTGTTGGGAAAGAGAGAGAAAGAAGGAGAAGGAATGGGAAGAAGAGGGGAAGAGGAAAGGAGAGAGAAACAGGAAGAGAAAGAGAAAGAGAAAGAAGGAGGAGAATAGCTACCATGAGCAGACTTTCTCATTTCTCTTAATTATTCCATCTAGGCCCCAAAATAAGGATGCTGCTGCCTACTTTCTCCCCCTAGTTAATTCTTCCTGGAAATGCCCTCATAGACTACCCAGATGTATACTTTACTAATCTTCTCTGTGTCTCTCAATTCAATCAATTTGACAATCAGGATTAACAGTAGAAGTCCACCCCTTAGAGATTTGACACACAAACATATTTCATTTACTCCTATTTACTCTCCCCACCCCCCACCCCCATTTATATGGTGCTGAGGAATAGAACCCAGGGCTCTGTGCATGCTAGGCAAGCACTCTACCACTAAGACACATTCCCAGTCCTATATTTACTCTTCAAATAGGAAAAATACAAAACCATCATTTTGCCCAACATGGCATAATTACTCTGTGTACAACTAAAAACACACAAATGTCTTCCACCAACTCTCAACCATTTCAGTATTGCTCAAAAGTCTGACTCCAAAGTTTCTACTGAGGGACTGGGAATATGGCCTAGTGGTAAAGTGTGCGCCTCTTATACATGAAGCCCTGGGTTCGATTCCTCAGCACCACATATATAGAAAAAGCTAGAAAAAGCCGGAAGTGGCACTGTGGCTCAAGTGGTAGAGTGCTAGCCTTGAGCAAAAAGAAGCCACGGATGATGCTCAGCCCCTGAGTCCAAGCCCCAGGACTGGCAAAAAATACCCACAAAGTTTCTACGGAGACTCAATGCAATCTCTTAGCTGTAAGCCCTCGTAAAAGTTAAAATTGAAAAGAAGCCTGGCACTAGTGACTCATGCTGGTAGCCTAGCTACTCAAGAGGCTGAGATCTGAGGATCATAGCTCGAAGCCAGCCTGGGCAGAAAAGTCCCGGTGAGACTTGTATCTCCAATAAACTAACTCAAAAAACAAGCCAGAAGTAGTGCTGTGGCCCAAGTGGTAGAGTGTTGGCCTTGCGCACAAGGAGGCTCAGGGACAGTGCCCAGGCCCTGAGTCTAAGCCCCAAGACCGGCAAAAAAAAGAAAGAAGGAAGGAAGGGAGGGAGGGAGGGAGGGAGGGAGGGAGGGAGGGAGGGAGGGAGGGAGGGAGGGAAGGAAGGAAGGAAGGAAGGAAGGAAGGAAGGAAGGGAAATGCATTATTAAATCTCAGATTTTGCTAGGATTGTGGTTATTTATCCCTCACAAAAACTTACCTTTTGGGCTGGGAATATGGCCTAGTGGCAAGAAAAGAAAGAAAAGTCTCAACAATGGAGCAATATCAAACTAGAGGTGGTATACAGTACCATTTTTTAAATGTGAAAAATGACATACTTTCATGCAAATAGAGAAAATATGCAATACTGGCATGAGTGTAAACAATGCTAAGTGTTGTGGACAGCAATATCCATTAAACTTGAAAATGTGTCTTAAATTGTTTAGCTGAGAGAAACCCTTCACAGGATCTCAAAGAGACAAGTTTTTGTTTTTGTTTTTGTTTTCTTAATAGCATTGTTAGTAGCAAAGAACCTTTGACAGTGGCAAGTGGGACCTTTGCTCTTGATCTGCACTTCAGAAGTCTTCCAGTATCCCTTCTTCCCTCCCTCCCTCCTTCCCCTCCTTCCTCTCTCCCTCCCCTCCTTCCCTCTTTCCCTCTTCCTCTTCTTTTTCCTTCTTCTTCTTCTTTAGTTACACTGAGGTATTTAAATTCAGGACATCTGAGTCATGCCCCCTGCCCAACCAAAAAGTATACTTCTTGAAGTATACATAGATGCTTCAGACACTGACTTGGTGTTTAGGGCTGAGATAGAGTAATAGTAAACCATTCCTGATGCTGTTCAGGCTGTAGGTAAAGGTGTCTACCTATCCACATATTTTGTCCTACATCTTTATAAACAAAGGGTGAGCTTTGCTACATTAGAAAGCCGTGAAGGTCTTTCCTTTGAACTGCTACCAACTTTGGAAAGGACATTCCTTACCTCCAAAGCCTAGAGCACCTGAGTAGCAAAAATGTGGTAAGGGAGAGAACAGGGGGCTGGGAATATGGCCTAGTGGCAAGAGTGCTTGCCTCTTATACATGAAGCCCTGGGTTCGATTCCCCAGCACCACATATATAGAAAATGGCCAGAAGTGGTGCTGTGTCTCAAGTAGCAGTGTGCTAGCATTGAGCAAAAAGAAGCCTGGGACAGTGCTCAGGCCCAGAGCCTAAGGCCCAGGATTGACAAACAAAAAATAAAAAAAAAGGGAGAGAACAAATTAAGTCATTGGCAGTTCTTCCTCTCAGATGCTAAAAGTGCAACACATTCTTGCACAGGGAAATGTCCTTTCCCAGTTGTATTGCGCATCTTCCCCCCAACCTGCATGGGTATTCTAGTTTATGGTTCTCACAAATTAGCACTGTATTCTTAGCCTAAGTTTCAAGAGCCCTTGTAGGGGCTGGGAATATGGCTTAGCAGTAGAGTGCTCGCCTACCAAGCACAAAACAAAAAACAAATAAACAACAAAAAACAACAACAAAAAACAGAGTCCTTGTACCTTTTTTTTTTTGGCCAGTCCTGGGACTGGAACTCAGGGCCTAAGCACTATCCTTGGCTTCTTTTTTTTTCTGCTCAGGGCTAGTACTCTACCTTGAGCCCCAGCACCACTTTTGGCTTTTTCTATATATGTGGAGAGGAGGAATCGAACTCAGGGCTTCATGTATACAAGGCAAGCACTCTACCACTAGGCTATATTCCCAGCCCCCCACCCCCCCTTTGTAGCTTTTATTTCTTTTTATCCTGCCACTTTCAGTAAGGAAGTCTGGACTCCTTGGGAATGAGAGGTAAGGTTGAGATGCAGGCCAAAGGGACCACAAGGATAGCTACCAGACATGTGAGTGAGACTATTTTAGACTACCCAGGCCCAGTTAAGTTGCCTGATGAGTTCAGCAATGTAAATCATTCTGAAGAAAGCCAACAAAAGAGCCACCTGGCTGAGCTCAGCCCAATTTGTTGACAGACTTTGGAGAAGAATAAGCAGAAAGGAATGATGGAGAGGGTTATTCTTGAACATACTGTCCTAAAAAGATGAGCCCCACACCAAGAGGTGCATGGCACAGGAGATAAGATTTCTGTTCAGTATATGGACTACCTTCAAATGTATTCTCCTAAGTTTGAATGTCACAAGTTTATCATTGCAGAAGGAAGGTCTTGCTTTTGTACATTTGTTTGCTTTAACAGTCTGAATGACCATTAGGTGTAGGGATGCAGTAGAATGATTGTATTAAAGTCTTGTGTGTTTTCTACCTTTAATAAATTTGGGATTCTGAAAAAAAATTTTTCTGTGCATGTTTGTCCAGGAAAGTTCTGGAAATGCTTTGCTTTGATCTTCACTATAGTAACAATTTTAACAGTTTCCTACAGAGTTTACAGCAACAAAGATGAGTCATTGCTAACATCTGTGTAAGCTACTGCTTTTTGTCCTTTTGGTTTATAAAATTGTGGTTTTGAGCTCCTGAACAAACTTTTCTTCCAGGTCTATTTGGATTTCAGAAATTCTACCCATGGTTTTGTTTCAACATGTTACTATCTTTGAAATCAGGATGTGGTCATAGTGATGGCCAGCCAGGTGGCCATGATGATGAAGACATGGTCCTAGAAGCTCAGGTTGTCATCACTTCAACTGAGTTAAATATTGTACTGATGTTGTATGTAGTTGATGTTCAGAATGAGTTACAGAAAGGATGCCAGGAGCTTAGTAGAGAATTCCAGAAATGGTTGGAATACTCTTTTAGAAAATCTGCATTGGGGTTGGAGGTGTGGTGCAAGTTGGTGTAGTGCTAGCCAATAATCAAAAGTGTCAAGTAGAGTACAAGTCCCAGTTTCAGCTCTTTAAAAAAACAATAAAAAGAAGGAAAAGAAAGACTGTATCACTTTTTCTCTTGATGGTAAAGGGGATAAGATAGTGCACACAAAAAAATGGCTGGCAGAGTGCTCAAGTGGTAGTGTCTGCTTAGTAAGTGTGAGCTTTGAGTACTTGAGGCCTTGAGTTGAACTTGAGTACTGCCAAGAAACAAAGGAAAATGTTTGTGTTAGTCTTCCATTACTATATCAAAATGCCTGATAAAATAAACTTACAAAGAGAAGCAGGTTTTTATGGCTCACAGTTTTAGAAATTCCAGCCTATGATCAGGTGGACCCATTGTTTTAGGCTTCTGGTGAGGTTTCTGGATAGCAATGACAGGGAGCATATCGTAGATAAAACATGCACTTCTCATAACTGGGAAGCAGAACTGTGAGAAGAAGTGGCCAAGGGCCCACAGTCCCCTTTGAAGACATACTCCTCAATGACCTAAAGGCCTCCCACAAAACCTAACCTCTCAAAAGTCTTACACCATCCAATAGTGCTGCCCTGGGAACCAAGCCTTTAATACATGGACCTTTGGGGGATATTAAAGATTCAGACTAGAGTTGAGCATGATGCCCATAATCTCAGTTACTTGGATAGTGAAAATGGAGAGAATAGCAGTTAGAGACCAGTCTAATAATGGGGGTCTAATAAGACCCCCATCTCCAATAACAACAACAAAAAGCATAGAGCACCTGCCATTTAACACAGGAAGGGTAAGTAGGAGGATTAAGGTCTTGGACACCTGGGGAAATCACTCCAGATCCTACCTGAAAAAAATAACTAAAACAAAAGTAGCTGTAAGTATGGTTTAAGTGGTATGGTGTCTGCTTAGAAAATTTGAGGTCCTGAGTTTAAACCCTAACCCCACCCCCATCCAAATTGGAATCGCTAGTAAAAAACATTTATTGTTAATTGGAAATGATTTTCTTTCAGTATAGTTCATAAAATAATGAAATTATCTTATAATTACTGCTATTTCTTGCTGCTGATGAACTAGAATAGCTATTCAATTAGCTAATAGGTATTAGGGCTCACATTGTTTTCTAGGTTCAGCACAAAAGTTTTACACAAATCATCTCACTTTCATCATCCCTGAAACTCTATGGAGGAGATATTTTTATTACCTACACTTTTACAAGTATGGATGTTGAGGTCAAGAGAAATTAATATTACTGGGGGTTCTATGCCTAGTAGGGGATGAAAGCAGTGTTCAAAATGGGGCAGCAAGTTGCCTATTGGGAAAGGCTCCCATCCTCTCCTTTTTTTGTACAGGTACTAGGGCTTGAAGTCAGGGCCTCACTCAGCTTTTTCACTCACGGCTGGTGCTCTACCACTTGAGCCATGCTTTTTCTTTTTTTTAAATACACTTTATTTCTGTCCATGGGATATCTTAGCAAAGATTTATCTCCAGCAAGCAGTTTTTTAAAATAGAAGTTTGATATTCAAAACTGAAGTATTTATTGGAGGATATAGATTTTTTCTAATCATCAACTATCAACCAACTGCAGAAGAATCTAATGTTAGGGTTAGGTATTTGATAGAAAAACAAGGACCAAAAGAATGAAAGAACAAAGCCACTGAAATACAATGAAGAATGAGGATGTTAATCAACACCAACCCTAAAACAAAATACCATTTGCTCACAATCAAACATCCATGTAACAGAAAACAGAATTAAGATATGTAATCCAAACTGGGCATCAGTGGTTGACCCATGCTTTTTGTTAGTTAATTAGATGTAAGGGTATCTGGGAAATGTGCCCAGGCTGGTTCCAAACTACAGATCTCAGATTTCAGCCTCCTCAGTAGTTAGGATTATAGGTATGAGCCCCCTGCATCCTGCTTCCCCTTCCCCCAATCTCCTTTTTAAAAGATATATCTATATATATGTATATATAGATATATAGATATATGTATACATATATATCTATATATCACTATATATATCTTGTTTTGCTCAGGCTGATCTCATACTTCGGACCTCAGAGAAAGATCCCCATTCTCAAACAAACAAACAAAAACTTTTATTTTACAAAAGGAGAAAACAACACTCTTAGGAATACTTTTCTAATGTGTTTACAAAAAAATTCAAACAATTTGAGAATGGCTTAATCTCTAGAGGACAAAGCTTGATTACCAGCTCGTTTCTCTAGAACAATTCAGTGTAGTTTCTTTTCCAAATGGCCCCAGAATAAAAAGGAAGAAGCCAGTGTAATCCAGTAGGCAAACGTAGAGCTGAGAGGAAGGAAATCAGCCAGGAGAATGTGTGAGACCACATTTCCTTCTCAAGTGCAGCCAG
Source organism: Perognathus longimembris pacificus (assembly GCF_023159225.1). NCBI lineage: Eukaryota > Metazoa > Chordata > Mammalia > Rodentia > Heteromyidae > Perognathus > Perognathus longimembris. The sequence continues at coordinate 88,312,231 of NC_063162.1, read as the reverse complement.
TTGTTGCCTTCTTTTTAACAAAATAGTGGCTTTCCTTATGATATTTTCCTACATATATGTAAAGTACTTTGATCATATTTATCTCCACTTCTCTCTCTTTATTTCTCTCCCTGGTCCCTTTCCTATTCCCCAGTAGTCTCATTTCTTGTCTCTGTGTATGTGTGACTGAATGTTTTCTCTTTCTTTTTTTTAGCCCCAATTTGGGAGAAAACATGTGATACTTCTGAGTCAGTCTTATTTATTTACCATGATAATCTCCGGTTTCATTGATATTCCTGGACATAGTATGACTTCGTTCTTTTTGTGTATGTGCCAGTTCTGGGGCTTAAACTCAGGGCCTATGTGCTGTATGTGAGCTTCTATGCTCAAGGCTAGCCCTCTACCACTTGAGATGCAGCATCTCTTCTAGGTTTTTGGTGGTTAGTTAGAGATAAGAATCTCACAGGCTTTCCTGGGAGGCTGGCTTCAAACCATGATCCTCAGATCTCAGCCTCCTGAGTGGCTAGGATTACAAATGTGAGCCACCAGTCCCTGGCCTGCCTTCCTTTCTTCCTTCCTTCCTTCCTTTCTTCCTTCCTTCCTTCCTTTCTCTCTTTCTTTCTTTCTTTCCTTCTTTCTTTCATTTTGTTCTTAAAGTACTGAAGCAGAATAGATCAGGGAAAATGAAGCGTGGGAAACAACACAAATTCAAAGTAAACATGGTATTAATGAATAGTTTGATTCAAAGCACATAAGCACTATTTTTGTTTTAAGCCTTACATTTTTTCATAAGCTGTAACATTTAGGAAAAAGAAAAGAAAAGAAAATAGCACAGCTTTTTCCCTCTGACCTTTCTCACATGCCCAGTGGATTATCATGATTTAGGACTGAGCCCCCCCCAAAAAAAAATCTTTCAGGAGGAGCTGGGAATGTGTCCTAGTGGTAGAGTGCTTGCCTAGTATACATGAAGCCCTGGGTTCAATTCCTCAGCACCACATATACAGAAAAAGCCAGAAGTGGTGCTGTGGCTCAAATGGTAGAGAACTAGCCTTGAGCAAAAAGAAGCCAGGGCCAGTGCTCATTCAAGCCCCAGGACTGGCAAAAAACAAAACAAAACAAAAAAACACCCAACCTTTCAGGAGACACTTATTTGAGGAAAATGACTCCTTTTGGCACACAAAAAAATATTTGCTAAGAAAAATATTCATCTCAAGGATGGACACCTGTCTTGTAAGTAGTATGTGACTAAATGCATTTTTTGTCTGAATGACACAAGTTTGGAGAAAAATTCCAAATGCATCAAAGTGACCTAAGTGTATCAGGCCAACCTTGACATCTGGGCCCACTTGATAAAGCTGTGAAATAGCAAGAGTGATGGAAGGTACAGGGTATTAGAATGAAGGGGAACAAATATTCTAAGGTGAATTTGAGCCAAATCCAAACCTGATTTTTTTTATTTTTAGTTTTTTTTTTTTTGGCCAGTCCTGGGGCTTGGATTCAGGACCTGAGCACTGTCCCTGGCTTCTTTTTGCTCAAGGCTAGCAGTCTGCCACTTGAGCCACAGCGCCCCCTCTGGCCATTTTCTGTATATGTGGTGCTGGGGAATTGAACCCAGGGCCTCATGTATAGGAGGCAAGCACTCTTGCCACTAGGCCATATCCCCAGCCCTGATTTTTTTTTATTTTTATAATTATCTTTAAATGGTTATATGAAGGAGTTGCCACTCAACCAATTAGTTTATGAGTACAGTGCATCTTCACTGATGTCACCCCTTTTATCATTCTCTCCCATCCCACCTAACCCAACTGTCCTCTCAATTTTCTTAATTTCATAAGATATGCATTGAATGTTACGCTATACTCTCCATCCCTTTCTTTTCTTCATTCGTTTACCCCTTTCTCTTAATCCCCCCCCCCAGTTTCCTGATACTCATTTTCCAAACCTACCTTCCTCCTACCCCCTCCCAAACCTGCCTTAAAAAAAGAAAACAACACCATAAATACCAGTGCTGTTAAAGCACCTGTTGTGCCTTCCATCAAATGTGATACAGCCATGTCTGGCTCCCATACCATCTCTCAGTCTTTCCTTCATTTTGCTTTATTAATAGATGTTCTCAGTTTCTACCTCAGTGAGTTCTCAAATACTTTTTTGTGACATCAAGAACTCGGCACCCAAGGGTCAGGAAGATGCCTCCTCTGTTTTGAAGACCTCCCTGGAACACCATGTCATCAATCCAGTAGCAGTACTGAGGTTTGAACTTAAGCATGTGAGCTTGCTGGGCAAATGCTGTATCATTTGAACCATACTCCCAGCCCAGTTTTGTTCTTCTTGTTCCATTGTCTATATGCCATGTTTTCTTTATTCATTTATCTGTTGAAGGACATCTAGATTGTTTCCCTGATTTGGTTATTGTGAATAGTGCCACAATAAACAATAGGCATTTGTGTGTCTATATAGTATGCTGACATTGATTCCTTTGGGTATATACCTAAGAATGCTGTAGCTGGAGCATACAATAGTATAACAGGTACTTACAAACTGCTTTTGTTAAAATATTCACCAAGGCCCATGATATATCTAAAGGGAAACTACTCCAAAAAGAATAAATACTCTGTATCTGCCTCTATTTTTGTACCTGTGTCCTAAACTATTGACTTCTGAGGTCACCATCAATTTCTGAACAATAGGTTGATGGATAAACATGTGACAAGAGTCAATATTTCACCCTCGGGCAACACATTTTTATTTGCTTTTGCTTTTGCTTTTACATTTGGCTCTCCAACACCCTAACTTTGTGCAGTATAACTGTCCTGAGATAGAACAAAATCACATCTGTTCAGTCTTGGCCTTTGGGTATAGCCTTTCTCTGAAAGCTATGCTAGGGATTATTTAGTGGAAATAAATAGAAGCTGTAGTCATATCTCATCCTACTTTGGTTTATGGTAGTTCAAGGTATCCAAACTTTTCCTACTTGGAGAATCCTTCATTAGATGGCATCTTTGGGGGATACTGTTTTGTGACCCCACCACCACTTTGTTAGCTCCAAAAAGGATTACTTTCCTCCCCTAGCAGTCAAGAAACTAGCAGGTGGCCTTTGGTGGTCCTTTCAGCCTCTCATACCTGAGGCTTTAAGTCTGGAAGATTCAGATAGGATTTACTAAGTGTCCTGCAACTGTGGTGGAGGTATCTGGCATAGATTATCCTTTTGAAAAAACAAGCCAGGTCCCATTGCTAATGCCTGCAATCCTGGTTACTCAGGAGGCTGAGATCTGAGTATTGTGGTTTAAAGCCAGATAGAGGCATAAAATTCCACTGTGTATATGTACCACATTTTCCTGATCCATTCTTCTACTGAGGGACACCTGGGTTGGTTCCAGATTCTAGCTATGAAAAATTGTGCTGCGATGAACATTGTTGTGCTGATGGCTTTAGTGTGATTATTTTTGTGGTCTTTTGGATAAATACCCAAAAGTGGGGCTGCTCATAGGGGAGTTATATGTTTAGCCTTCTGAGGAATCTCCATACCACTTGCCAGAGTGGCTAAACCAGTTTACATTCCCACCAACAATGAAGTAGGGTTCCCTTTTGGCCACATCCCCTCTAACAGTTGTTATTGTTAGTTTTTTTGATATAGGACAATCTTACTGGGGTGAGATGGAATCTCAATGTTGTTTTGATTTGCATTTCTTTTATGGCCAGTGATGTAGAGCACTTTTTTATATGTCTCTTGGCCATTCTCATTTCCTCATCAGAGAAGTCTCTTTTTAAGTCTCTAGCCCACTTGATGAGGGGGCTTTTGGTTCTTTGTGGTTTTGTTTTGGAGGAATTTAATTTTTTTAGTTCTGCATATATTTTAGATATGAGGCCTTTGTCCATTGAATGGCCAGTAAAGATCTTCTCCCAATCTGTGGGCTTTCTGTTTATCTTGCAAGCTATGTCCTTTGGCCCTGCAGAAGCTCTGCAGTTTGATGCAGTCCCATTTGTCTAACCTTCTTTGATTTGTAGCCTTTCTGGGTCTTTGTTAAGAAAGTTCTGTCCTGTGCCAAGGAGCCCAAGTGTTTCTCCTACTCCTTCGATTAGTGTTTTCATGGTGTCTGTTTTGATTTCTAGGTCTTTGATCCATTTGGAATTGATTTTGGTGCAGAGTGATATATAAGGATCTAGTTTTAGTTTGTTGCATGTGTTGAACCAGCTTTGCCAGCACCATTTGTTAAAGAGGCCATCTGTCTTCCAGACTATTGTTTTAGCTCCTTTATGAAAGATTAAGTAGACGTAGTTCTGTGGGTTCTATTCTGGATCTTCAATTCTGTTCCATTGGTTTTCAGGCCTGTTCCGGTGCCAATACCAAGCTGTTTTTATTACTGTAGCTTTGTAAGGAAATGGAAGGACTTGGAAAAAGTTATACTAAGTGAAGTGAGCCAGACCCAAAGAAACATGGACTCTATGGTTTCCCTTATAGGGAATAATTAGCACAGGTTTAGGCAAGTCACAGCAGAGGATCACAGGAGCCCAATAGCTATACCCTTACGAACACATAAGATAATGCTAAGTGAAATGAACTCCATGTTATGGAAACGATTGTTATATCACAGTTGTAACTACTTTCAACATGCCATATGTAACTGTAGCCTCTATTATTGATGATCTTCTTGTATCACCTTCCTGTGGTTGTACCTACGTTTTGTCTGTATCTTATCTGAGTATATTGGAAACCAGGTATACTCGTATTAGAACTAGGAAATTGGAAGTGAATACCAAAATCGAGAGACACTGGGTAAAAAAAGACAAACAACTACAAAAGCAATACTTGCAAAACTGTTTGGTGTAAATGAACTGAACAACTCATGGGGGGGAAGGGAAAGGGGGAGTGGGGAGGGGGGAATGAGGGACGAGGTAACAAACAGTACAAGAAATGTATCCAATGCCTAATGTATGAAACTGTAACCCCTCTGTAATTCAGTTTGATAATAAAATATATTAAAAAAAACACACCAGATAGAGCAGAAAAAGTCAGAGAGGCTCTATCTTCAATTTGTCAGCAAAAAAAACAAAAGCTGTACTGGAAGTGTGGCTCAAATGGTAGAGCATCAGACATGGGTAAAAAAGCCAAGGGATATCAGAAGGCTCTGGGTTCAAACCCTAGTACTTACCAATTTCACACATATGAAAAATAGTTGGGGGTGAAACTGAGTAGTACAAGATTTGAGTAATACTTGGGATGCTTGGGATTCAAATCCCAGCATCACAAGAAGTTAAAAGTTATTTAGGGGGCTGGGGATATGGCCTAGTGGCAAGAGTGCTTGCCTCATATACATGAGGCCCTGGGTTCAATTCCCCAGCACCACATATACACAAAATGGCCAGAGGTGGCGCTGTGGCTCAAGTGGCACAGTGCTAGCCTTGAGCAAAAAGAAGCCAGGGACAGTGCTCAGGCCCTGAGTCCAAGCCCAGGACTGGCCAAAAAAAAAAAAAAAAAAAAAAGGTTATTTAGAATCTGTGTGTGTGTGTGTGTGTGTGTGTGTGTGATGTGCTGGGACTGGGACTTGAACTCAGGGCCTAGGCATTGACTCTGAGGATAGCACTCTACCACTTGAGCCACAGCTCCACTTCTGGACTTTTTGGTAGTTAACTGGAAATAAGAGTCTCATGGGCTTTCTTGCCCAGGTTGGCTTCAAATCGTGATCCTCAGATCACAGCCTCTTGAGTAGCTAGAGTTACAGGGGTGAACCATTGATACCTGGCATGATCAATAGATGCTTTAACTCCTATCTGTCTTCTTAGTTTGATTCTATAGCTTCTTAGCCATCTATTGAGCACCTGATAGTTTCCGTTTTTTCTTAAGATAATTTAAGTTCATTTCTGCTGATCCTTTCAAATCAAAGGGTAAGACAAATTTCTTATAAGGGGTGTTGGGGGCTCTGGGACCCCCTTTCCCCCTATCTCCCGGGGGAATGCCTGATCCCAAACTATGAACTTTTTTTTTTTTTTGGCCAGTCCCGGGGCTTGGACTCAGGCCCTGAGCACCGTCCCTGGCTTCTTTTTGCTCAAGGCTAGCACTCTGCCACTTGAGCCACAGCACCACTTCTGGCCGTTTTCTGCATATGTGGTGCTGGGGAATTGAACCCAGGGCCTCATGTATACCAGGCAAGCACTCTTGCCACTAGGCCATATCCCCAGCCCGTGATCCCAAACTATGAAAGAACACTTTATCCCTCCCACCCGCAGAAGGAACAAAGCGTGTTCTTATGGACTGCGCTTAGCTGAGGAGAGAGGTTGCCAAAACTCCCCGCCTCCCCCCCCCCCCGCCCCCCCACCTCACCTGTCCGAGGTCGAAGCAGGAAAGGAAGATTCCGGGGAGACAATCTGAGTGTTATACTGGTCTCAGCCTCCCAGAGGGAGGACAGAAGAATTTATTACGGTTAGGAAGGCAGGGAAGAGAAGGACTTGGAGGACTTGGAGATTAGCAATTGGCTGAGCCAGGCTGTTCGGCAAGAGTGGCACTCTGGGACTTCCCCCACAGGCTGACATCATGCCCCAATAGAACCGCCCCTGGACTCCGGCGGTGCCATCTTGGAGGCATCCACGTGGACCCGAGATCTAGACGGGAGGCAGGCCCAGCCAGAACTACTCCTTCCGGTTCTGGACCCGGAAGGCGTAGGAGTGGCTTCCCGCCATGCAGCCCCAGGGCGGGAGGAGAGGAGGGTCAGTTGGGGACTGCCCCTCTACGCATACAGCCAGAATCCCCACAAAGGGGGGTAGGTTTGAACTTATAGTAAGGTCTCAGGGATGTTATTTCAGTAGGTTTCCACTGACTACCCTATATCAAGCAGTTTCCCCCTTCTTGCTAGGTTTTGTCCTTTGACTTTGCTTTTCTTTTCCAGAGCACTTATCAAATCTTGACATAGCCATCTGTAAGCTGCCCGTCTTTCTTTGCTGGACTGGCGGCTTCCATGAGATCAGGGACTTCGATGGCTTATTTCCCCATTGCCAACACCTATCACATTGTTGAACAAATACTTAAATAAATGAGCATAACAGAATAGAGTAGAAACTCATGGCAATTGGAACTAAAAACCTGTTAGGACCCGGATTAGGTTTTCTCCAAGGGGCTTCTTGCTGGCTTATGGATATAGAATGGCTTTGTTGTTTGTTTGTTTTGTTTTGTTTTGCAAGTACTGGTGTTTGCACCAGGGCCTCATACTTGCAAGGTAGGCATTCTATGACTTACACCACCAATGGCTACTTCAGTCCTCCAGTGGCTTCTTCTAGAGCCATATGTTCAATCATTTCTAGTTTTCTTTTTTCCTTTTTTTTTCCTGCTTCTATCTTTAGATTAGGATGTAGAGGAGGAACAAGTGAAATAAATGCTTTAAACTAGAGGCTTCTAACCACATAGCTCATTAGAATCATCGCAGGATCATTTTGAAAAATATCGATTCCTGAGTCATACTTATGACCTACTGCATCAAATTTTCATGAACAATGCTCTAGAACTCATAATTCTAAGATTCATATTTAGCTAGTCAGGCATTGAATTGCAGATAGATCTCTGAGAACTTCCACTTAAAGGAAATCGTAAAAAGTCCCCAAATATTACCTGGGTTTGACTTTGTCAATAAATACTACTGACAGCACCTGTGTGAAGCAGGCCATGATGTAAGTGCTGGGAGACTGTAGGGAAGAAAAGTGAAGTACCAGAGCACAAGCAGCTGATATTCTGTGGTTGCTCTCCTGAAGGAAGAGGGAGGGAAACACACTCTTTTTATCCAATCAATTTCACAAGTGCCCAGAAAACAGATTGGGGCTATTATTAAAAGAGGAAAACATTAGATAATTAGTCCAAATATCTAGCTTTTATTTCGGTCTCTGCCACCTGCAGGCTGACATGTTGTCCAAGTAATCTAGTCAATGTGAGCTTAGTTTCCTTGACAAAACAAAACAACACTGTGACAGCAGGGAGCCCATGGCTCATACCTGTAATACTGGCTACTTAGGGGGTTGAGGTTTAAGGATCATGGCTGAAGGCCAGAACAGGAAGACAAATCTTACCTCCAATTAACCGGCAAAAAGCTGGAAGTGGAAGTGTGGCTCAAGTAGTAGTGTGCCAGCATTGAGCTAAAAATCTAAGGGAGAGAGCCCTGGCCCTGAGTTCAAGCTCCAGCACTAAAACAAAACAAAAAGAAACTGAGATAGCTGGGTACTGGTTGCTCACACCTGTAATCCTAGTCTGAGATCTGAGGATCATTGTTCAAAGCCAGCCAGGGCAGGAAACCAATAAACTACCAAAAAAGATCGAATTATAGCTATGGATAAAATGGTAGAGCCTTGAATAAAAATTATGCTCAGGGACGGCACTCAGGCCTTGGTTACAGACTTCAGACAAGGAAGAAAACAGATAATATTTTTCTGTTTATTTCTCAAGGTGCTATAACAATTAGATGAGATAATAAAAATGTAAATTACACAAATGTCAGCCACTATGCTCTTTCTATAGATGCTACAGTTTCTATGAGTTGTATAGGAACATTTTGATTATGATTTCCCAGCAATTATGTTCACAAAATAATAGGCTCTAAATTTAACAGCACCTTCTTAGGATTGAATTTTACCTATCCACCACCTACTTGGTCTTACCTATTCTATAACCTTGACTTGTGTAGTACTTATCATTACTATATCATTTAGTCATATATTGTAATTGTTTTAATTATATTGCTTGTTAGACTTTTTTTCCTAAGCTACTTGTTAAAAGAAAAAAAAATCACCAAAATGTGGGCTGTTTTGTGCTTGCCTCGTGTTCTTCAAGGCAAAACCTGGGCAGTTGGTGTTCCAGAAATACTTGTTGGTGCAGTGTTTGAATAGAAGAAGTTATTTGTATGAAAACTGAGAGTGCGCACTCTATTTGTCATCATGCACTACACGTGGAAACAGCGGAGTTATTGCCTGCCAGGCTTTTCTTCTTTCCCTCCCTCTCACTTTTTGTGGAATCTTAGAGAGATGGCTGACAGGATGTGGGTGGGAATAGATGGATCTGACAGGGACTATAGTTTCAAGGCTGAATCTATCAGTTCTGCTAAAGGACTGTCTGTTCTAAAGGGTTGCTCAGAGTCATGTATAATAAGGAGAGTGTATTGGAATATTCAAATTTTATAGAACATGTTTAAATGGAACAAATGACAGATAAAGTTCTTGAAATAATGAGAATTGAATATAATAAAATTAGATAATGCTCAGACTAAAATGTTAATATAACAGCTCTAAATAACACTATATAACATTTTCCCTCTAAACTTTCAGTGTCATCCATCTTGATTGATTAGATCTCATAATCCGCTTGAGAAAGAGTATGTAGAGAGGTGTGTAGAAATTTTATAGTGAATGAATAAATCAAGACAGAGCCAAGTACAAAGATGAATTATTGAGATTGATCAAACAGTATTATTAAAAAGTGATTTTAGAGCTTTGTGCTGAGTTAATAAGCCTCTCTCACCATTCCAAGCCCCAAAGCAGAGGGGATGGTCAGACCCTTGGTCTTCAAGCCTGTCAGAATCTTCCAGACAAAAGTTTTGGATCATATGGAAAAACAGAACTGTCCACAAAGGGCCTAGTACCATGACAGCCCAATGGAAGAGGTTTCAGATTTTAGCCTTCCCAACAGTGATCTCCTGAAAGAGAGTTGTTTCACTTCTAACTGGCCTCTCTCCTACCACTCTTCTTCCTAATCCAATAGTCTCAGGAAAGAGCCACTGTTTCCCCACATGCATAGTTCAGAGTTCCTTTTGTGGATTCATCAAGACTGAGAGATACCTCAGACCTGAGCATTGCCTCAGAAATAGTAGAATGAGGAACTCCAATTCCATTTCCTTTTCCAAGTTCAATTGCCAGTCCTTTTCCTCAGAGATGATTGAACTTAGGAATGGACCTCCTAGCCCTGCCTTCCAGGCATAGACTATCTTCCTCCCTATTTTGTGGCTGAGGAGTGTGGATTTTTCTTGTCCAGAGTCCAGTACTAGCTGTCTGTGGCTTTTCTCTTTGATTCTAGAAAGGAATTTCTTCAACTATGATTAAATCTGCTTGAGCAGCTAATTGCATTCTTTTGATTTTAGGTCTATCTTTGACAGATGAGTAGGAGGAATTTAGCACTACTTCTCACTACTTCTAAGAAAATGGTTTCTAAGTTTAAAAGTACCTTAAGAATTAATAACTATTATTATTATTTAACCTCTTGAGCCTCCCAAACAAATTTAGTCTTTGTCTAGTAAGATATACGATAGAGAGTGGAGGAATTCATTTAAAATCATTTTCCTGGGGGGCTGGGGATATAGCCTAGTGGCAAGAGTGCCTGCCTCGGATACACGAGGCCCTAGGTTCGATTCCCCAGCACCACATATACAGAAAACGGCCAGAAGCGGCGCTGTGGCTCAAGTGGCAGAGTGCTAGCCTTGAGCGGGAGGAAGCCAGGGACAGTGCTCAGGCCCTGAGTCCAAGGCCCAGGACTGGCCAAAAAAAAAAAAAAATCATTTTCCTGGTATTTATTTTGTTGAACTTTGACTTTGCCTTTCTAAGAAATTACACTATTTGAGATCTCCCTCAAATATACCACATTTCAGCATATTTTTGTTATCTATTTATCAATTGTTGGCACCCAGACTGGCTGCACAGCTTGGCTATTGTGAACATTGCTGTGTGCAGGTAGGTTCACCTATATGTTTATTTATGTTCCTTAGGATATATGCCCAAGAGTGATATACCAGGGTCGTAGGGTAAATCTATTTTTAATTTCTTGATGAGTCTCTGTATGATTTTCATCATAGTTGCAGAAATTTACATTCCTCCTTTTTTTTTTTTTTTTTGCCAGTCCTGGCACTTGGACTCAGCGCCTGAGCACTGTCCCTGGCTTCTTTTGGCTTAAGGCTAGCACTCTACCACTTGAGCCACAGCGCCTCTTCTGGCCTTTTCTATATGTGTGGTGCTGAGGAATCAAACCCAGGGCTTCATGTATACACGGCAAGCACTCTTGCCACTAGGCCATATTCCCAGCCCTGAAATTTACATTCCTACTGGCAGTGTATGAGGGCTTCTTTTTTCCCTGCATCCCCACACCAGAATGTGTTCTTTTTTTTTTTTTATGGAGTAAGGTAGAATCTCAGTATTATTTTGATTTGCATTTTCTTTATGGTTAAGGATGTTGAACAGTTCTTTATTTATTAGACATTTGTATGTCTTCTGAGAACTATATGTTTAATTCACTTGCCACCTTATTAACAGAACTTTTTTTTTTTTATGAGAGATGGGGTTTGAACTGAGGGCCTGGACACTGTCACTAAGCGGTTTTTTGCTCAAGGCTAGTACTATACCACCTGAGCCGCAACTCCACTTCCAATATTTTTTGAGTAGTTAATATTGGAGATGAGTTTCATGGACTTTCCTGCCTGAGCTGGCTTCAAAGCAGAATCCTCAGATCTCAGCATCCTGAGTAGCTAAGAAATGAATGTTTGCCTTTCTTCTGCCACAACAACATTTTAAATCTGCTTCTCAAGTTTCCATTTTACATTCAAACCCGTTGACAAAAATTATTTTTTGTGCAAGTCCAGGGGCTTGAACTCAGGGCCTGGGCACTACTACTCTACTACTTGAGCCACAGCTCCATTTCTGGGGCTTTTTTTTTTTTTTACAACTTTAAAATATAATTTAATATCATATCTATCACAGCAGTTAAATGATCATTTTAGAAGTATTTAAGGTCAGGCATAGTGGCTCAAACCTTTAGTCCTAATGATTTAAGAGGCTGAGATTAGGATGATCAAGGATGTGGGCCAGACTGGGCAAGAAAGTTCTTGAAAAACATTTCAACCAATAAAAAACTGGGTGTGGTGACACTCACCTCCCATCCCAGCTACTAGGGAAGCAGAAATAGGAACATCATGGTCCAGACCAATCTGGGCAAAAAGTGAGACCATATTAAAAAACAAACAAACAAACAAATGAGAATGGCCAGGTGCCAGTGGCTCACACCTGTAACCCTAGCTACTCAGGAGGCTGAGATCTAAGGATCACAGTTCAAAGCCAGCCCAGGCAGGAAAGTCCAGGAGACTCTGATCTTCAATTAGCCACCAAAAAACATGAAGAGGTGCTGTGGCTCAAGTGGTAAAGCCCTAGCCTTGAGCTGAAGAGTTCAGAGACAGCAACCAGGCCCAGAGTTCAAAGCTCCACAACCGAAAAAACAAAACAAAAAAAAATGGAGACCAGGTCGGGGTGTGACTAAAGTGGCAGGGTGCTTGTCTAGCAAGGACAAGGCCCTGAGTTCCAAACCCAGTAGCACCAAAAAAAAAGAAAGAACAAATATTCATTTTTTAAATTTAATTAATTTATTAATTGAACACAAATGTTTTGACAAGGTGTTGTGCAAAAAGGGTACAGTTACATAGTAGGGCAATGTGTACATTTCTTGTGATATCTTACGCCCTGCTTTTCTATCCCTTCTCTAGGTCAGGTAGACATATATACAATATACAATGAATCAAGAACATATACAGTAGCCACATGGCCACGCCCAAGAAAGTTCGCCTAGGGCTTTAAATGTAATGTCGATATTAGACAATATGTCGACAGTAGTCTTATATGAACGTACATACATAGCTTTTGAGCTATTGTATTCCCCTGAGAGGTCAATTTTTGACCTTTATATGTTGAGTAATTGTTTGGTTTTAGTTACATACTGTTGGGTCGCTGCCCCAATCCTGTGGGGAATACTATTTGACAAGCAGTTTTTGGTTTCACAGACCTGGTCTCTACTGTCTCTCCGTCACCCTTTCTTAACAGTCATGTATCAGGGAGATCATGCCCCTTTGTTTTCTGTGTTCTAGGCTTGTCTCACTCAACATTATTTGTTCGAGTTCTGACCATTTCCCTGCGAATAACAATATTTCACCATTCCTAATCGCTATGTAGTATTCCATTGTGTATAAGTACCATATTTTTTGGATCCATTCATCTGTGGAGGGGCATCTGGGTTGTTTTCATATTTTGGCTATTGTGAATTGTGCCGCGATAAACATGGAAGTACAAATGTCTTTTTGATATCTTGGGACTTGCTGTTTAGGATAGATGCCTAGGAGTGGTATGGCTGGGTCATAGGGTAGGTCTATATTGAGCTTTTTGAGAAACCTCCATACTGTTCTCCAAAGTGGTTGTACTAATTTGCACTCCCACCAACAATGGAGAAGGGTTCCTCTTTCTCTGGGGCTTTTTTTTGTGATTAGTTGGAGATAAGGGTCTCATGGGCTTTCCTGCCCAGGCTGGCTTTGAACTGCAATACTCAGATCTCAGGTTCCTGAGGACCTAGGATTACAGGCATGAGTCACCAATGCCCAGCTTCTTTGAAATTTTGTCTAGAATTGCACTGGATCTATACATTTGGAAGTACTTAGCATCTTTCAATAACCTTCCAATCTATGGACATGTTATAGTCCTGATTTACATGTCTTCTAGTGTCTTTCAAATTTTTTTTTTTTTGCCAGTCCTGGGGCTTGGACTCAGGGCCTGAGCACTGTCCCTGGCTTCTTTTTTGCTCAAGGCTAGCACTCTGCCACTTGAGCCACAGCACCACTTCTGGCCATTTTCTATATATGTGGTGCTGAGGAATGGAACCCAGGGCTTCATGTATATGAGGCAAGCACTCTTGCCACTCGGCCATATTCCCAGCCCTAAATGCTTTTTTAAATATAGGTTTTGATCTTATTTCGGTTTATTCTTAGGTATCTGATATTTACTTGTGATGATTACAAATTGTATCTTTTTAAAATTTACCTTTCTTCCTGGTATATAGAAATAATATAATTTTTTTTCAAATGATGTTTGAACCTAACACTTCACACTTAGTAGATAAGCACTCTACCAATTGAGCTACTCAACTTATGCCCAGGCAGGTCTGGACTGAAGTCTTCCTATTTGTGTTTCCCTGTGGAATTGTTGGGATGATAGAAGCAAACCAACACATCCATCCATCACTTAATATGGTCTCTGCAAGTTTTTCATTGTTGTTGTTTTTCTTTTGGCCCTGGATGGCATCCAGTAGTCCTTCATCATTTCCTCTCCCAAGTAACTAGGATTAGAGGTTTGAAACACTGCTGCTGGTAAATGTTGATTTTTTTAGGTTATTTACTTATTTAGGTTTTTGATGCTGAAAAATCCAACCCAAGACCATATATACATGCTAGGCAATATAGCTGTACCACTAAGTAACATACCAAGCCCTGAATTCTTTTTTTGCCAGTCCTGGGCCTTGGACTCAGGGCCTGAGCACTGTCCCTGGCTTCTTTTTGCTCAAGGCTAGCACTCTGCCACTTGAGCCACAGCGCCACTTCTGGCCATTTTCTATATATGTGGTGCTGGGGAATCGAACCCAGGGCCTCATGTATATGAGGCAAGCACTCTTGCCACTAGGCCATATTCCCAGCCCCAAGCCCTGAATTCTTTAAGAAAAAAAAAAAAAAGAAATCAATTTCAGCTATTTAAGAGGCTGGGAGCTGAGAATCATGGTGTGTATGGGCAAGAAAGTCTGTGAGACTCTTATCTCCTCTAAACACCCAAAAGCTGGAGGTGTAGCTGTGGCTCAACTGGTAGAGCTCTACATTTTAAAAACTGTGGTTTATTATTGTTAATAATAATATTATATACAGAGGAATTGCTGTTTCATAAGTCAGGAAATGAGTACATTTCTTTTTGAGCAATGCCACCTCTTCCTTCTCTTAGCGCTCTAGCTTTGAGCATAAAAGCTCAGGAATGGTGCCCTAACCCTGAGTTCAAGGCCCTAGGACTGGACACACACACACACACTCTCTCTCTCTCTCTCTCTCTCTCTCTCTAAATTTTGTTGAGCTCTTACTGTAACAATCCATCTACATTCTTTTAAATTCACCATGTACATAATTATACCATCCATGGAAAAAATACTCTTGTTTCTTTCAATGTAATCTTTAGCCCTTAAATTTTTTTTAAACAAAACTATTTTATTACCAGATGTTGACATTATACTATACAATAATGGTCACACAAGGGTTTAAAATAAGAGCTTTTTCCTTCAAGTTTTCTTTCTTTTTTCTTTGCTTTTGGTGCTTGTACTGGAGCTTGAACTCAGGGCTTCTCATTCTTGTTTAGACGTTTTGAACACGGCTGGTGTTCTACCACTCGAGTCACACCTCTACTTCTTTCTGCAGGCTAGTTGGAAATAGGTAAGTGCCTCTTGTACTTGTCAGCCGGGGTTTATTTAGTCCTTTCATTCCCTTTACTGCACTGGCTCAGGGCCTTCAGTGACAGTAAGGAGCACCCTTCTACTTTGACTGGAGAGTCCACAGCAGCGGGAGGGTCGGTCGTCTAGTGGAAGGCCGGGAGCAGGACGCCGGGTCCCTCCTTTCAGCGCCAGCTCCTTGCGGTCCAGCTGTCAGCGACACCCAGGAAGAGCCGGAACTACATTCCCCACAATGCCGCGCGGCGGGGCTCCGGGCCGGGGGCGGGGCTGCCGGGAGGCGGAGCGGAAGCGGAGTGCGAGGGACGGCAGAGTAAAATCACCACACGCCTGGGTCCGCCTCGTCCGGGCTCCCCACCCCCGGCCTTTCTCCATCGCGACCTGGAGGTAGCTGACTCCCGCTAAGCGGCTTTGGCTGCGCATTGCGGTTCTGGCCCTCAGGCAAGGTGACTGCGAGGGGGCGAGTAGCCGGCGGCGGCGGTGGGCTGGGGCGCCTCGCGGAGCGCCGGCCCGGCTGCCCTCCCCCCAGCCCGATCCCGCCTCCCACCCCGTACCTCTCGGGTCGCCCGCCGGGGACGCGCCCGCCGGTGCGGGAGACTCTTTGTGCCTTCCTTCGGGCCGCCACCCACTCCTGCGCGGAGCGACAGCCACGGCCGGCGGGCCGGGAGCGGGGGGCGAGCGCGGCTGGGGCTCCGGGCGGGCTCGGTCCGAGCTGCGGGGCCGCGGGCAGCCCCACGGCCACCGAACTCACTTGGTTTTCTGTTTTTGACAGCTCAGTTCTGGGCCACTTTGGGGGCAGGAGGAAGTCAGATGACCATTTCCAGCTCCTTCTTCGAAACTCGTGTCCTGGGTGACCGGTAAGGGTGAACTTCACTGCAGTGTGGGTTGGTGACCGTGCGGGGTGACGGTGGTTCAGACAACCGCGGTTCCATTCTGATCGCCTCGCTGCCTGCGGTAGTGATCGGGCTTAATCTCCGGCTCGCCGCCTGAGTGGTCACCGCCAGCCGATAGCGCTGTCACGAATCTTTAAGTTGCTAGACTTACAAACATGGACCTATTACTCCATTAGTTCTTCATTTGATGGAAAGATCTTTTGCACGCAATGCCGAAGTGGCCTCTAGACTTTCAATTTTACACTTTCTCTTGTTTAACCATTAGCGATATCTTTAATATCTCCATCTGGTTCACCTTAAACTAAAGCAAGGAATTCCTTTTAAAATAGGCCGTCTTCTTAATTTCCGCCGTTTTAAGATGGCTGTGAATGTTCTAAGGAAATTGATGACTCTGCTTTTCTGGGGATCAGCCCTGGAGATACGGTGCAAAGTCTGAATCCTGCGCCCCCTCCTCCCCCCAAGCTGCGTCCTGCGGGGATCCTTAGAGGAACCCAAGTGTCATGTCGGTAAGCATCCCTGTGCTCGGCAGTCCTGGCGCTGGGCTTCCAATCTTTTGTCTGAGCTAACTTTTTTTCCTCTCTACTTTCTCACTGGTTCATAATTTTTTAAACACCTTTGAGGATTATGTTTCTAAGTTGTACTTTGTGTGTAAAGATATGGTGCGTGAGCACATGCAATAAATTTGATAAGGAATATGAAAGCTTTCAAGTTCCATTAAAGTTTCAATTGCTCTTTTGCTGTTTTCCCTTCAATTTTTATTGAAATTGGTGATGGGGTTAGCTTTAAGGAATTCTTTGTGGTCCTTCATTGAAATTAAAGTTTTCACTTAAAATGTCTACTATGTACTGTTTTGAGTTCAGGTACTCTTGTGCAATATGTGAAATCCACATGGCCCGAGTAAATGCTTTTTTATTTTTTAAAAAAATCTATTGTAGGGAGAAAATATCAGTGGGCCTGAGTTGTCTGTGTAATGCCTTTAGTGATGGATTACTTTAAACAATATTGTAAAGGTGATGTACAGAAGGGTTACAGTTACATAAGTAATGTAATGAATACATTTCTTTTTGAACAGTGTCACACTCTACCTCATTCTCTCCCAGATTTTCCTCTCCTGTCTCCCCTTCCTTCCCCAAGTTGTATAGTTATTTCCAACATAGGGTCTATTGAGTATCACTGCTGAATGGTTCACCCTTTTTCCTACTCTTTTTATCTTTTTTTTTTTTTATCCTACTGTGCTTCCCCTTCCCTCCCCAAATCAGATAAACTTATATACAAGGTAAAGGGTACAGAAATCAAAAACAGTGACAGAGGAATAAACCTAAGAAAAAAGGAAACAAAACCCCCCACAAACAGTACAATAAAAAACTTCTTGTTTCCATTTCTTGGAGTGCATTTTGATAAGCATTATTTTATATGGTTATATGCATATAGCTATTGAGCCCTTGTGATCCTTACCTAAGAATATCCTCCTTTGTTCTCACCTTGTGAATGTTTAGAGTGCTGTTTAATTAATAATGTTCAAGTGTAAGTATTTGTCTTTCGCTAGACAGATGACTTTTAAAGAAATGAAGGAAAAGAGAAAATGTGGAAGGAGGCATATATAACCCTAACATTTTTGATTCTCTATGAAGTGTGGCAAAAGTACTCATTTTGAGGAAAATGTGTCCAGCCAGGTTGGTGTTATTTAGTGTAGGATAGAGTGGTGACAGGAAAAAGGAGAAGTTGATTCTTGTCTAGGCTCTGTCACAATCTGGGTAACATTAGGTTAAGTTGAGGAACTCCCTTTCCTTATCTCTAAAATAATGAATTGATCTGATTCCAAAGACTCTTAGCTCAGACTTTCAATGCTAAGGAGTTTTAAAGGTTCTTTTTAATTTGGTAGAAAAGAAGAGGAAAACCTTTTACCTTGTTTATTTGTGTCAAAGGGTTTTTCCCCCCCACTCCAGCTCATGTAGTTTCTCAGTCTACCCTGAGGGAAGGGATACATATGAAAGCAAAGCTGCCAGAAATCAGAATCTTACTAGCTAGTTCATCCCTCTAAGGAGTTTCATGTTTTCTTTGAAAACTCTCCATATTCTCCAGATCTTGTCTTTTGCTTATAGCACCTATACCTATTGCTGCTTTTTCATAACTTTGATTTTTCAGTTCCTGACCTATAGCCATTGTTTCTCTTTGTGAATTCTTCTTCAGCTTTATCCTGGGGCTGCTTTTGTTTGGAGACTTCTCCACTTGCAGTAGGGGAAATGGGAGAGGTGGGATCAAGTGGAAATGAGGCCATGGCTGGTCCAGCTCTCACTGAAGCCTAATACTGTATAACATTTTAGATTGAGTAGTTTTCCTATTGTTAAAGCAGTTTTTATTTTTATCCAGACCTCTATCTTTTAAATTCTGTTTTTGTAATTTTTAGTGCTGTTATTTTCTACCTGTGCTAAATATGCTATCTAAAAGAGATCTGATATCTTGAGACTCATATTTCTATTAGCAGGTATTCTCAAGACAGGTATTAGCAGCTTTTCTCAAGACAGGACATTTTTTTTAAATCTTTATTTGTATTTCTTGCTGCTGTGGACTGAACAAAGTAACTGTAACCACAAAGACCCAAGGCAGTATATAACATCTTAGACCAAATTACTGAGTGGATGACTGTGTTTGGGTTAAACCTTTTCCCCAGATATTAGCCTCTGGTGGTATTGTGTAGAATTTTAGGTATTTTAGGAATGGACCTTTTCCCCTGAAAATACATTCCAGGGCTTAATGTGTGGATAGCTCATTTCGGAGTCTTTTTTTTTTGTTTTGTTTTGTTTTTTTTTTTGGCCAGTCCTGGGGCTTGAACTCAGGGCCTGAGCACTGTCCCTGGCTCCTTTTTGCTCAAGGCTAGCACTCTACCACTTGAGCCACAGAGCCACTTCCGGCTTTTTCTATATATGTGGGTGCTGAGGTATGGGACCCAGGGCCTCACGTATACGAGGCGAGCATTTTACCACTAGGCCATATTCCCAGCCCCTTGGAGTTTTCTTTGAAAAAGAACTATCTTCAGCTTTAAGCCCTAGTGAATATGCAGTTTCTCTTGTATTAAACATATGCCTCTAAATTTCTTTTGAGACTCAAATGTGGTTCTCATAGCAAGTGTGAGTTGCTCTGCTTGGTAGTTCACTGTGATTGTTATTACTTTGAGCTGTAGGTCACAACAGCCCAAAGGGCAGAGCACAGAATAAATGCAAAAAATGGGATTTGAACAAGAAATGTTAAGGTAGGATTAGCCTTTAGTTAATTTTTTTTATTCAAATTTTTATTATCAAACTGATGTACAGAGAGGTTACAGTTTCATAAGTTAGGCATTGGATACATTTCTTGTACTGTTTGTAGTTAATTTTTTTTTAATCTTGCTATTGCAATATTTGCATAAAAATATGGGGAAGTACTTTATGACTTTGTGAATTGCATTGTTTAAAAAGTGTTTTGATTGCAAATCATAGGAAAGAATCTTTTTATGCTAAAACTTCATAGATGTATGACTATGTGAATCTGTGTTTGCAGAAATAAGTAAACTTAGAAAAATTTTGTGAAACAAAAATCTGTAGTGTGTACAGTCTACTCTGATAGTTTCTATTTTCTTTTAAGTTATAGTTGCAACCTATGTTGACTTTTATTTTTTGCTTTTGGAAAAACACTGGGGTCCTAAGTTGTTTGGATGCCAATTTTTTTTTATTTGCTTGATATCGAATAGTCATTAATTTTCTGTGTATTTTTTCTTTCCTTAACAAGGTGGTGTTGCAGTTTACAGATTTTTTTTTGTCTTTTGTCTGTTAATAATGGACTGATATATTATCTTTTGGTTTCTGGCTAGGGAGAAACCACTGGGAATTTGCTTAACATATGTTTTTTTTTAACATATGCTCTTTGACAAGAAACATAATAGAGCTTTGAATAGTACTTTTCTTCAAAGGTCTTGTAAATAAAGTCCTGTAATAAATAGAAAAATTTAGAAAAACATTTACTGGCATTCTACTTTTGTGTTCCTTAAGAAATATGCAGTATTTGGGCTGGGAATGTGGCTTAATAATAGAGTGCTTGCCTGACATGCATGAAGCCCTGGGTTCGATTTCTCAGTACCACATGAACAGAAAAAGCCAGAAGAGGCCCTGTGGCTCAAGTGGAGGAGTGCTAGCCTTGAGCAAAAGCTCAGGGACAGTGCCCAGGCCCTAAGTTCAAGCCTCAGGACTGGCAAAGAAAAAAAAAAAAGAAAAAAGAAATATGCACTATTTGAAAAATCATATTTAACATGATTTGTCATAGTTTTAGTGTGCTAGTAGACTGCTACTGTTCTGTACCTCTTCTTGCCACTTCCCCCTTCGTATTAGAACACATCAACAAGAATATATTTCTCTGTGTAAACACTACCATGTCAGATCCTTACTAATCCTGTGTATTACAAGACATTGTGCCTGCCATTCTCCTAAGAAAGGGACCTCGGGGCTTTTCTTAGCTTGTGGGTTTCCTTCTGTTCACTTTGAATGATTTTTCTAGACTGTGCTGAGGATCAGGAAACCTCTTGTGCAGATATGTACTGAGAATAAGAATAAGGAATTTACTGCTTGCTCCCAAGATTCTGATCAGAAAAGAATATTAAAGGGTTTAGTTGGAAGAAATTGGGACCATACTTTGTACTTCTTCACATCAACGATTTCCTTTTCTTTCTTAAATTTTTTTTCTTATTTATTGTCAAAGGATTTCCTTTTCTTGATTTCATATCTCCTATAGATTTCCCCAGACTCATGACCCTGTTTACATTTTCCTCAGAGCCAAGTGTCATAGCTGAAATGAACTGGTTTCTCTGTTACTTATTAATTATTCCACTCCTATTAAAATTATCGTCTGAGGGCTGGGAGTGTGGCTCAGTGGTAGAGTGCTTGCCTAGCATGCATGAAGCCCTGTCAGTCCCACATACACAGAAAAACCGGAAATGGTGCTGTGGCTCAAGAGGTAGAATGCTAGCCTTGAGCAAAAAGAAGCCAGGGACAGTGCTCAGGCCCTGAGTCCCAAGCCCCAGTCCTGGCAAAAATAAATAAATTAGTTAATTAAAAAATTATCATCTGTAGGAATAGAATCCTATCTAATTTCACCTTTTATATCACAACTTACTGTCAGATAATAGTTGCTTTAATATTGTAAATGAAGATGAACAAATAAATAAATAAACCAAATTATTTCATGCTTTAAATTAACCTGCATATAATAAAGCTTGGGTTTTATGTGGTTTCTAACAAATTCTTTTTTTCTAGAAATGTGTTAATATGCTTGCTGATCATGTTGGAGATCCCTTCCTCCAAACAAATGATATTTGTTCTTTCTCTCTCTCTCTCTCTCTTTTTCTCTCTTCTTTCTTTTTTTCTTTTCTTTCTCTTTGCCTATGTAACAAAATCTATTCTTTTTTGTGTATGTGTGGTACTGGGGGGTTAAACCCAGGATCTTGTGCAAAAGTGCTCTACCAACTTGAATCATGCCCTAGTCTGTTTTTATTTTTTATTGTTTTCAGATGGAGTTTTGTGCTAACTGCCTGACTACCATCCCCCTGCCTCCACTTCTAGTGTATAGACATGTACCCTCATGCCCAGCTAAAATTTATTCTTAAATATTCTTGTAACCCCATTTGTAATAACTCAATTCATGTAAAGTATATTTGAACTCTAATAGTTTTAACTTTGTAATTAGTGACTAGTCCACATTATTGTTAAGATTTTTGAATCATTTCCCTAAACCATCTTACCATTTCCTGATTATATTCTTTTAAAGCAAAACAGAAGGAAGCCTCGTTTTAATAATACAATACTACAATTACCTCACCATTTACAAACACAACATTTCTAGTGGAGGTAGTGTGGAAGTGCTTACTGATTGCTTACTAGGCTCTGTGGGAGGTAGTCAGTGGTCTAAGGCAAGTTATTTTTGGTTTTAAGGGACCTAGAACTTAACCTGGAATCAAGGCTCACAGAATGACTGGACACTATGGCATATAAATCAATTGGTACAAAGTCATGCCCTGGGGGAAATAGAAGATCAATGTGGGCTAGAATAAAATGATGATGTCTCAAAATCCTGTGAGCTGAGGTAGCATTTATTTAATTTATTTATTTATTTTTTTTGGCCAGTCCTGGGCCTTGGACTCAGGGCCTGAGCACTGTCCCTGGCTTCTTTTTGCTCAAGGCTAGCACTCTGCCACTTGAGCCACAGCGCCACTTCTGGCCGTTTTCAGTATATGTGGTGCTGGGGAATTGAACCCAGGGCCTCATGTATATGAGGCAAGCATGCTTGCCACTAGGCCATATCCCCAGCCCTGAGGTAGCATTTAAATGGATACTTTGTCTAGTCTCCTTTAGGCTGTTTGGAAGGTAAGCTATTCCCATTAGCTTTGTGCTGTTTGCCACCTTTTAGGTGTGGATAATTCTTTAGTGACATAATACCATTGAAATATTTCATGATGTCCCAATTTCTGAGTAGAGAATTAGCCCATGAAAGCTAATCAGAAGAGTTTTATTTAGGTTTATTAAAATAGCTTCTGTATTGACTCAAGTTACCCAGCATTAGTAGCATTGTTGTGTTAGAGCCTGGTGCTAATAATAAAAGTTCATATTTACTGAGTAGTATGAGGTATCACGTAGATAGATACTGTTGTCCCCACTATATAAGGACAAACATTTGAGCTAAGCATCTTACAAAAAAACCATGGAAGGGAGCAAGCCACAGGAAGAGCTTTCTTGGGGAATAGCAGTCACATAGAGCCTGGGATCAGAGAGAATTTTGTGTGTTTTGTCTACTGTGGCTATAGCCCTGTTAGCAAGCCTAGAACAGAAAGAGATAAGTACAAGTCAGATTTCATAAAGCCTTGTATACTGTGCTAAGGCACTTAACTTATTCTGACTGCAGTAGGAAACCCTTCCACCATATTCCCATTGCTTCCCTCCCACTTTGAAGGTTTTGATTGCGTTTCCCTAATGCTAGTGATGTAGGACACTTTTTATTGGCATATTATGGACTCAAATATGAAGTTTGTTTTTAAAAGGGTATTTGGATTGCTCTGAGGAGAATGGGGTGAAGTGAGTTGGAGAAGAGTCTAGAAAACTACTTGAGAAGGAGATACAGGACTGAGCTGGAGAGGGATAGTGGTACTTGGGCTATACACTGTTGCCTTTTGTCAGATCTGTAAAGATGTTCAGGCATTTCATTTTAAGTGTGTCTCCTCTGAATTCTTCTATACTTGTGCTACACAGACTTTAATTCCTTTTGTAATTATTGCAGTTGTGTGAGAACTGTCTCCAGGGAGCCTTTAAATTATCAGGAGTTTTTCATAGGTCAAAGTGATGATGATATTTTGCTGTGAAATCTCTCAAGGCATTACTTGCAGTGAATTTGAGGTTTTACTTTTATTTACATTATCAGTTAATGTAGTAACCTAGAAGTTAGGATCAAAAAGTGTTTAGTGCATAAATCATTTTGTAATAACTCTAAAATAATATAAAGAGATATTAGCTATCAACTCTCAGTGACAGTGTTAACCTATTTGATTTCTAGTTAGTGGCTCTCAGCTTAGGTGACCTTTCAGGGGCTGGGCCAGTACTTGAAACATAAAGTCTTTTTTTTTTTTTTTGCCAGTCCTGGGGCTTGGACTCAGGGCCCCCAAGCACTGTCCCTGGCTTCTTTTTGCTCAAGGCTAGCACTCTGCCACTTGAGCCACAGCGCCACTTCTGGCTGTTTTCTACATACATGGTGCTGGGGAATGGAACCCAGGGCTTCATGTATATGACGCAAGCACTCTTGGCACTAGGCCATATCCCCAGCCCGAAACATAAAGTCTTGAGAAGTTCAAAGTTCAGGTCCTCTATCCTTTCCAGCTTTGAACCCCAGAATGACTAGACTTGAATCCTCCTGTTTCTTTTTCTTTTTCTTTTTAAAGATCCAGGAATATTTCTAATCACTCAATGAAAAGTATATAAGTAAACCATCCTAGAACTCAAGCTTCTTGTCTTGCTTTCTTCCTTGTATGAAGTCACGGACACTTATCTCAGACAACATATTGTACCATATTGGTGCTAGGGATTAAAGTGGTACCAGTGGAAATGACTTCTGCATCCCACCTTCATCCTTGCCTAGTACAAATAAGGCTTTGTCTATTCTGGCTGAAGAGATTTGGGTCCCAGCAATAGTCACCTGTTTCTGTCCTTCTCTTTTCCCTTCAAGATTATAATGGGTTGGTCCTAGCAGCAGGATTCCTGTGTCATACCTAATGAACTGATTTATAATTTTGAACTTAGACACCTTAACAGCAGCTATCTGCTGCTTTTCTACTCATGAACTATGAGCTTTCAACAGTAGTTCTCAACTTCGCTGTCAGTTGATGAATAACCTAGTGTTTAAAAAAATACTGATGCCCACTGAAGCTGTTGCTCAGGGGTAGAGCATCTTCCTGTTGTATGTGTGTGTATGTGGGTTGATCCTTAGCACTGCATTAAAATCAAGCAAAACTAACCAACCAGATAATTTTTAAAAACTGCTGTATAACTTATCCGCCTGCAGGCTAATTTAATTAGTAAAGGGTGTGACTTGGCACTAGGATTAAAAAAAAAATCTTTCCAGGTGATTTAATGTGTATCATTCCTGAAAATGATACCAGAGGCAGAATTATGTCTCTGTCTCTGTCTCTGTTTTTCTGTCTCTGTGTCTCTTTCTCTCTCTCTCTCTCTCTCTCTTTTGCCAGTCTGGGGCCTGAACTCAAGGCCTGAGCACTGTCCCTGGCTTCTTTTTGCTCAAGGCTAGCACTCTACCATTTGAGCCAAAGTTCCACTTCTGGCTTTTTCTATATATCTGGTGCTGAGGAACCCAGAGCTTCATGTATATGAGGCGAGCACTCTACCACTAGGCCATAGTCCCAGCCCCAGAATTATGTCTCTTTAGAAATCTTAGTTACTTTTACTAGCCTTATTTGGAGTTGCTTGGGGAATTGAATCCTTAGAATATTTTTAAACTTTCTTAGGTAGCTTCAGGCAATCCTTAAGGCCTTTGTACTGCTCTACCCTTTGTCAGGAATCTACTAGCTTGGAACTATCTTTTGATCTTGTTTTCTTTTTTAAGTTCCCCTACCCACTTTCTTCCTTGGTGTACTTTCTTAATTCCCTGGTGTAGAGTTGGCGTAGCTGTCCTTTGGGTACATTACTGCCATTACTGTTCCCCTTAAATTGATAAGGAACTGGGGGCTGGAAACAAAAAGTATGTCCTCCACCCCCACCCCTTACTGAAGCTTGGACTCAGGGCTTTGCATTCTTGCTTGGATTTTCTATTCAAGGCTGGTGCTCTGCCATTTGAGTCACACCTCCACTTCCAGCTTTTTTTTTTTTTTTTTTTTGGTTAATTGGAGATTAGAGGTGATCCTGACACCCTTCCCCCAGTCCTCAGAGGTCATACTCCTGAATCCAGCGGAATATACATAGTTAAACAAGTTGTAGTCACTTGTGGACCTTGGTTGACCATTATCTCAGTCTTTATCTTTTGAGATGATCTGGGGAAGTTAGCACTCCATCCTTTAAGTCTGTTACTATTGTCTCATCTGCCTTTTTGGGCTGTTCCACTTGTTTTGGGCCTTTTATGGTGGTTAGAGGACTTTGCCTGTCTTGGGGCAGTTTAGCTTGTGTTCAAGTGCTTATCCTTCTTGGGAGCCCATGGTGAATACAAGTGTCGGTTGCTGGAGATTGACTCAGATCAAAGGACAGAATATAAACTGAGGCTGAATGCCCAGCTTTTATCCTGCTTTTAGTTAATTCACGGCCCAGCTAAAGCAGCTTTTAAGCTACTACCTTGCACAGTTTTACTTATCACTGTGAAAAATCATACAACAAACACCAGTACTGGAGGCATTCTCTAGTGGTAGAATACTAAGTGATCAAGCAAGCTGAACATGTGTAAGGTCAAACCTTGGTACTGCTAAACAAACACCCTGATCCCTCCAGCAAAATAGTAATAATAATAATAGCCCCACCATATTGTAAAGTATAAATTGCCCACTGTAGTTGTCCCTGTAGAAATTTCTGACATACTCTGTTGAGGGCAGTGCTAAACAGACTTGGTCCATACTGGGAAGACCTTGCCTTCTGAATCTAATGCTACTGTTAAGCCTTTTATAGTCAGAGCCATAGAGGGACTCTTTATTTAATGTTTGCAACTGAGAATCAATAGGTTTAAACTAGGGTCTTTGTTTCCTGGGATTTATTATTTTGGAGTAATATATTTACCAGCTGTGCCTTTGCCCTACCTACCACCAGTGTGTAAGAACTTGGTCTCCTCTCTCTGCCCCTCACCCTCACTCACACCCTTTCACTTCCTCCCTGTTCTTGAGATGAAGGTTGAATCTTGTGCCTCTTGCTATCCAATTGCAATGGTGTTGGGCAAGTGAGTTATCTTCCCTCAGTTTCTCCCCTGTTCCAGTGAGAATTTTAGTAGAGTGGATAGTATAGGGTGAAAGTAAGTTAATCCATCTAAGATGACTGCTTTCAAGGATTTAGTCTGTGAATGGTAAGTAAAGAAATATATAGGAGGGGGCTGGGGATATAGCCTAGTGGCAAGAGTGCCTGCCTCGGATACACGAGGCCCTAGGTTCGATTCCCCAGCACCACATATACAGAAAACGGCCAGAAGCGGCGCTGTGGCTCAAGTGGCAGAGTGCTAGCCTTGAGCAGGAAGAAGCCAGGGACAGTGCTCAGGCCCTGAGTCCAAGGCCCAGGACTGGCCAAAAAAAAAAAAAAAAAAAAAAAAAAAAGAAATATATAGGAGGGGCTGGGAATATGGCCTAGTGGCAAGAGTGCTTGCCTCATATACATGAAGCCCTGAGTTCCATTCCCCAGTACCACATATACAGAAAATGGCCAGAAGTGGCGCTGTGGCTCAAGTGGCAGAGTGCTAACCTTGAGCAAAAAGAAGCCAGCGACAGTGCTCAGGCCCTGAGTCCAAGACCCAGGACTGGTAGAAAAAAAAAAAAAAAGAATAGAAGGCAATTTGAAAAGGAGTTCATTTGTAATTTTTTTTTTGTCAGTCATGGAGCTTGAACTCAGGGCCTGGGTGCTGTCCTTGAGCTTCTTTTTTCTGGCAGTTTATTAGAGATAATCCTCAAGGACTTTCTGGCCTGGGGTTAGCTTTGAGCGGTGATCCTCAAATCTCAGCTTCCTGAGTAGCTAGGATTATAGGCATGAGCCACCAACCAGCGCCTGGCTAATTTGTAATTTTTTAACATAGTTATCATTTCAGCAGAGTATTTATTTTACTTTTAGTGGTATAGTCATTCTTGTAATGAGTTTTGGCAGGATAGATATACTTCCACAAGAAAAGATGAGTGTTGATGGGACCTAGGAGTTCCAGAATGTATTAGAGATTTGTCAAGGACTGTGGAGTGTTGAGTTGCAGAATTGACAGAGTAGAAAATTCCCCCCCTTCCTAGGGTCACTTCATTCCTATTCATAGTACTTCATTCCTATTCGTAGTATCTTCTAGTGACATTTTCAGATGTTGGCACATTAGTTCCAGGTATGGTGTCTTACATATGTAATCTCAGTTACTAGGGAGGCAAACTTCCTGACCATTCTGGGAAATTTTAGTTAAGCCCTCTCCTGGTCTCAACAAACAAGCTGCGTATGGTGGGATACCCTTGTAATCTCAGCTAAATGGGAGGCATATGTGGGACATCTGTGATCTGAGGCCAGCCCAGGCATAAATTACAAGACTGTATCTGAGGGGGCTGGGAATATAGCCTAGTGGCAAGAGTGCTTGCCTCCTACACATGAAGCTCTCGGTTCGATTCCCCAGCACCACATATATGGAAAACGGCCAGAAGGGGCGCTGTGGCTCAGGTGGCAGAGTGCTGGCCTTGAGCAGGAAGAGGCTAGGGACAGTGCTCAGGCCCTGAGTCCAAGGCCCAGGACTGGCCAAAAAAAAAGACTGTATCTGAGAAATAACTAAAACCAAAAAGTTAGGGGTGGCTTAAGTGGTAGAAAGCCTGCCTAGCAAGTGAAAGATGCTGAGTTTAAAAACTTGGTAATAGCTACAACATCAATAACCACAAAGTGTTGTCTCATTGTTACTTATATTGTAGAACACTTTTTGCTTTTCTTTTTTGTTTTCTCTACCACTGGAGCATATCCCAAGCCCCGGTAATTGTAGAATTTTGTTAGACAAACCTTTTGATGTTTCAATATATTTTACCTTTCCTTATTTTTAACTTTTATTTTGGCTTTTGCCATTTTGTTTTTTGTAAATAGCTTGTAGATATTTAGGTTAGTGACAGAGATGTATAAATACTATATGTCAACAGATTTTGTTGCAGAGGAAAAGACATGATTGAGAGCTTTATGACTATGGTGGCAAAATTTTCAGGTATTTCCAATGAGTTCACATTTATTTGTAGTTTAAATTTGAAAGGCTATGTAAATTAAATAGAAAGTTTACTTGTGGTCAAGAAAATTGTCAGGGCTGGGGATATGGCCTAGTGGCAAGAGTGCTTGCCTCGTATACATGAGGCCCTGGGTTCGATTCCCCAGCACCACATATACAGAAAATGGCCAGAAGTGGCGCGGTGGCTCAAGTGGCAGAGCGCTAGCCTTGAGCAAGAAGAAGCCAGGTACAGTGCTCAGGCCCTGAGTCCAAGCCCCAGGACTGGCCAAAAAAAAAAAAAAAAAAAGAAAATTGTCAAGAAAGATAAGGTAGTTACAAATCAAAACTATAGGATATCTTAGTGTTTATTTTGGTACTGATGTAAGTTAAGACTAATTTCCTTTTTTTCTTAACTTTACAGACAGTATATGAGTGGAGGAGGCCTTGCTGAAGATGGAGAATAAACGCTGTTAGAAGAGTTCTTTTCTTTCTCCTTTCAGAAACCTTGATTGTTTGGTGGCTTGTCTCCATAAAATCTTTTTGCTTCATCAGAAATGTTTTATACAATCTCAAGAAAAAATATGTCCCAGAAACTGAGTTTACTGTTGCTTGTATTTGGACTCATTTGGGGACTGATGTTACTACACTATACTTTTCAACAACCAAGACATCAAAGCAGTGTTAAGCTACGTGAACAAATACTAGATTTAAGCAAAAGATATGTTAAAGCACTAGCAGAGGAAAACAAGAACACATTGGATGTGGAGAATGGTGCTTCCATGGCAGGATATGGTAAATAACCATAGAATATTTTTACTTTTCTCTTTACTCCCATTTAAAGGAAGTTAAACTCATTATTTCATGAATTGTTCTTTTTATCACAAATACTTTCAAATATATTGGAACACAGAAGTCTGATATCAGTGTTTATCAGTCAGACCTAATGGTTATGAACATTTTGTTTATCTTCATTCTTTTTTGTGTGCTGGTCATGGGGCTTGAACTCAGGACCTGGGTGCTGTCCCTGACTTTCTTCTTGCTCAAGGCTAGCACTCTACCACTTGAGCCACAGCTCTACTTCCAAGTTTTTTTGTAATATATTGGAGATAAGATTCTCACGGATTTTCCTGCCTAGGCTATAGGTTTGAACTGCAGTCCTCAGATTACAGCCTCAGGAGTAGCTAGAATTGCAAGCATGAGCTGCCAGCACCCAGCTTTATGCATTTTTTTGATAGCCATAGAAGCATCAGCAGATTTATCAGATTGTATTAGATGATTTTCCCTAGTAAATCTAGATTAGGGGTTGGGCTGTCTTTTTGTCCCATGATCAGCAAAAAAGTAACACTATAACTTTTTGGGACAGTATAATTATAATATTCATAATATTATTCATGCCAGATAAATTCTACTGAAACCCCTTAATTTTCCAAAGAGGTTAGAAGTTCATTTCCTCCATCAAGTCTCTGGAAGGAGTTTAAATCAGAGTGACTGTTAGCATGCCTACTGCACTGACCAGGTTTCTGGTGTTTGCCTGGAACCCAGTGTGCCTCACTTCTACTAAAGTCTGTGGAGTCCAGGTTTCTTATTTCTCTATTTCAGTGAATCTCTTGCTTAGCTCTCTTATATTTGCATAGTCTACACACTGTTTTTTTGGTTTTTTTTGCCAGTCCTGGGGCTTGGACTCAGGGCCTGAGCACTGTCCCTGGCTTCTTTTTTCTCAAGGCTAGCACTCTGCCACTTGAGCCACAGCGCCACTTCTGGCCGTTTTCTGTATATGTGGTGCTGGGGAATCAAACCCAGGGCCTCATGTATACGAGGCAAGCACTCTTGCCACTAGGCCATATCCCCAGCTCCATACACACTATTTTTTTTTTTAACAACTTCTGAATAAACTCAGAACTAACATGTTGAACCAGTTTGAGCTCAAATCCTGTTCTATTGCATTAGAAAAGGGTGAATTCCCTTAGGAGAGAGAATATTCCTTTTGGAGACTATAAGATGCTCCTGTTTTGCAGGAGAGGGGATGGTTTTTGAGATAAGTGTTTATTTTATAGTTGAGGTTGGCCTAGAACTCATTATATAACCCTTCCAACTCAGGATCCTTCTGTCTTAGCTTTCCAAACTGGGATTACAGGCATGTGCCACCATGTCCTGTACATGATGCTATTGACTAATCAGGCTGTGCCTATTTGTAATATGAGTGCATTCTCTCTAGTTATTTTCTCAAATGACCTGATTAATGTTCACCTTCTTCTTCAAACCATAGAGACATACATATTGAATGTTGTTTTCTTTGTTTACTATGGTTTATTCTGTTTTTTCTTTCTCCTAGCTGATCTGAAAAGAACAATTGCTGTCCTTTTGGATGACATTTTGCAACGTTTGGTGAAGCTGGAGAACAAAGTTGACTATATTGTTGTGAATGGCTCAGCAACCAACACCACCAATGGTACTAGTGGGAATCTGGTGCCAATAACCACAAATAAAAGGATAAATGTATCAGGTAGCATTAGATAGCAGTTGAAGATCACCTTGTGCTGCTACATCCACTGTGGATTCTATCCCAATGCAGGAGTTTGTTTCATTTGCTGGCTACCACAGAGTAGTACTTTACAGTAAAAGTGCTACTCATTCTTAAGGAGTTTGCTGGATTTATGGGACTAATTCTGTAAATAAAGTTTTAAGCATTATTAGTTTGCTTTTCAGACAAATTTCTTTAATGCTGTACTCTTATCTTTAAAGAGAGTGTGGTAACATGGTTGATGTAGTAAGCAGATAGGTGATCTTTGTATAAATCTGTGTTTGAAATCAGTCAAGTTGAGACAAAACCATTTAAAAGACATAGATTCATTTCTACAAAATATTTATTTAAGTGTATAATGTGTTTTTCAGACAAGTGGACTCTATAGTGATTGAACCTTTCTGTTACTTGTTCTGAGTGGAAGTCACTGAGGCTATTAGGAAATGTGCTTACTTACTTTCAGCACTATATTTTGTTACTCAGATTATGAGCAGAGAAAGGAAATAAAATATTGAGCATAGTGTTTGGAAACCATGACCCAAAGAATGTCTTCATTTGCACTAACCTTCAAAATAACTGAAGGTTAATTGTATATTTTTAAAAATCATATTTGTAAGAGTGTAATCTTGAAAGGTTAGCAGTCACTGTCCATAACCTAACCTAAATGTTGGAGGCAATTTCGTAATATTAAAATAGTAATCTCTAATCTCATACTTAAAATTTTCTTAAATATATTCTGAAGAATAAGAGCTATTTTTATGGTGAAATTAAAAATAAGTGTTCATAATTTTTCACATCCATGAATGCTAATTTAAAAGTTTAATGCCAGTCAGTGTCATGTGCCTGTAATCCCAGCTGCTTGAGAGGCTGAGGCAGGAACATTGCAAATCTGAGGCCATCCTGGGCTACATTGGAAGATCCTGTTTAAAAAAGAAAGGTTTTCTGGGGGCTGGTGGCTCACACTTGTCATCCTAATCAGGAGGCTGAGATGTGAGTATCGAGATTTGAAGCCACTCCAGGCAAGAAAGTCCATGAGACTTACTTCTAGTTAACCACCAAAAAAAAAAAAAAAAAAGGCTCAAAGTGTGGTAAAGTGCTAGCATTGCGTAAAGAGCCCAGGAACAGTTCCCAGGCCTTGAGTTCAAGCCCCATGACTGACCAAAAAAGAAAAAAGAAAAAGAAAGGGTTTAACCCCTTGAGTTATGCTATTAGGAAAGCACATAACTTTTCCCTCATTTTGGTCAGTTTTCCTTTTGTTGTATTGGTAGAGGAGGCGAGGGACTCTTAAGGACTTTGTGCTGCATATAATTGCTTAGAAAATGTTAATGTTAGTTTATGTTCTAAAAGAGTATCCTGCTTTATGAAACTTCGGATTCAATATTTATTTTATATAATGACCACCTAAAATAATAAAGAACATTTCAAAATTAAATTATGAAGGTTGACTATCTTTTCAGGAAAACAGCTACTGTAAACAGCACAAGAAATCTTAATCTTGGATCATTCTAGTATAGAACAAAGTACACCTTTATTTAAATTTCCTTTATAGAAAATTTAATTGCTATATGGTGCCCTATATTTCATAGTATTTATTCAATGTAATAACTGCTTACGTGCAGCTAGCTTTTAGATTTAGATTATATTAAATTTAGTTTTAGATACTGTATTGTTCATTATTATATGCTACCACAAGTAGTAGCAATAATTAGAATATTTTGTTAAAATAAGTATAAAAATATTGTTTTGTGAAACAGCTTTCCAAACTGTCTTCTGTGTATGTTTATGTGAAGAAATTAGTTATATATTATTGCCAGGTCAAGTCTGGAATAATTGTTGTCTCTTACTAGATGTGGACATTTTTGGTTTTGTTTTCAGGGATGAAATAAAATATGATTTGTACTTTGAAAATTTTATATGCTTTTGTCTTTAATAGTGGTTCTATATTTAATAAATGGTAAGTGACTAAAAGGATCTTAACATACATTTGGGTTTGTTTTATCAACTCCATATCACTTTTTTTTTTTTTTTTTTTTTTTTTTTTGGCCAGTCCTGGGCCTTGGACTCAGGGCCTGAGCACTGTCCCTGGCTTCTTCCCGCTCAAGGCTAGCACTCTGCCACTTGAGCCACAGCGCCGCTTCTGGCCGTTTTCTGTATATGTGGTGCTGGGGAATCGAACCTAGGGCCTCGTGTATCCGAGGCAGGCACTCTTGCCACTAGGCTATATCCCCAGCCCTCCATATCACTTTTTTGAAAGAGGAGAGAAATGGTTGCCAATAGTGCCTCTTATTTTGTGTTTAGATGACAATGGGATCTCAGTGTAGTGTGCAGGCCTTTCATGCCCTCACTTATCACTATCCTCCAAGCTCCGTGGGTTCAGAAACCTGGAGTCTTTCTCAGTGCCATCTTGGGGATTTTAGAGGAGCTTCATTAGGTAGACATGACTGATTACATCACTGACTTTTGGTGATCAATCCTGATCTTAGGCTCCTCTCTGTTCTTGGAGCTCCAACCCTCTTAGTTACCTAGTTGTTTTCCCTGACAACTAGCCCCAGATCCTGAAGCTGTCCAGGAGCCCATAGTCACCAGTCTTCTTATTACCATACAAACAGACACTTACTTTGTCTCTAGGGCTTTAGAAACTGTGTGCCAGGAAATGAGGGCAAAGACTGGACTTACCCTAAATTACCTAATGATATACTGAGCAGGGTTTTCATCATTAAGGATGTGTATTGCTCTTTTTAAAAAATGGTTATTTTTATTCTCTGGCAAAATCATCACAGTTGAACTCCTTGAGCTAGTTCCTATAGTTCTTATTTTTGCTGGTACTGTAGCTTGAACTCAGGACCTCAAGCTTGCTCAACTTTGCTCTCCTGGTGCTCTACCACTTGAGCCACACCTCCAGCCCATTTATTTGCTGGTTAATTGGAGATAAGAGTCTCAAGGACTTTATTGTCTGGGCTGGCTTTGAACCGTGATCCTCAGATCTCAGCCTCCTGAGTAGCTAGGATTACAGGCATGAGCCTCCAGCACCTGGCTAACTTTTCTAGTTCTTTAGACAGATATATAACTTTTCTGCAAGTTGAACTTCACAGCAATTTACATTTGTTATTTGAGGTACAGAAGGGAAGAATAAGGAAGGGTACCTTACATTCTGATACTATTTGAAGATCAGTTGTTTTGGGTTCTGTAAATCTAAATAGACTAGCAGTTAACACCTAAGTCAGTTTGTCATTTGAGGTAGTTTTTCAGCTGTAGAATTTAGATTACCTAACAAAAGGAGGGCAGTTAACCTTGCAAAGTAGGAGACACTTGATACATCATCACAACTAAATCATTCAAACCAATCATTTTGAGCAAAGCTCAGCTGAAGATGACGGGGATTCCACTGCACATCTATTAAGCACTTTTTCTCTCTTGCTCTGTCCTGTGCAATGCTCTGCGTTACCAATTCTAGCTGCATCAGCCTTCTTGAGTTACCATCTTTTGCTTTCATCTGCAGAAGAATTGTCTCACCCTATTTGGATTCCCCTTTGTGCTGTGACCTTGAAATTTGTGCAATCAGCTGGGAGCCATGGTAGGGTTCACCAAATTTGGTTTCTTGCTCAGGTATCACTGTTGCATTTTCCCTTTTGTCCCATGTCTGAAAGCTGTAGTTTTATAATATGTTGTCTTGATTTTTATTTGTTTAAGGGGGAAGAGCATGCTAGTTTTCTATCACTGCTATTAAAAAACAAATGACCACAAATATGATGGGTTAATTCCCTTAGTGTTCTGGAGTTCAGAAATCTGAAATCAGCCTGGTGCTGGTGACTCACACCTGTAATCCTAGCTACTGAGAAGGCTGAGACACAGTTTAAAGCCAGCCCCTGGCAGAAAAGTATGTGAGACTCTGATCTTTAATTAACCACCCAAAAGCCAGAAGTGGAGCTGTGGCTCAAGTGGTAGAGCACCAGCCTTGAATGAAGAAACTAAGGGACAGCAATCCGGCCCTGAGTTCAAGTCCCAGTACTGGCAAGCAGGTATGTATGCATGTTCATGTGTACACGCACACACGCACACACACACACACAAACACACATACACACACAGTCTAAAAAATACTCTGGCTGAAATCAAGGTGTTAGCCGGCCGAGAATATATATCCTTTCATCTTCTAAAACTGCATTTCTTGCATTGCTTGGCTCATGGCCCCCTCTTTCCATACCTGAAGCCAGCAGTGTAGTATCTTGTTTTACTCATTCTTATTTTTTTGTTGATCCCAGGGCTTGAATTTAGGGCCTGGGTACTGCCCTGAGCTTCTTTGTGCTCAAAGCCACATCTGGCTTTTTCTGAGTAGTTTAATGGAGATAAGAGTCACAGACTTTCCTGCCCAGGCTAGCTTTAAACTGCAGTCCTCAGATCTCAGCCTCCTGAGTAGCTACAATTACCAGCTCCTGGCTCACTCACCCTTCACATTGTCTTTCTCCAGAGTCAAATCTCTGTCTGCCTTCTTACAAGGGCACTAATAATTATATTTAGTGTCCACTATATAATCCAACATATTCCCCCTATCTCAGGATCCTTAATATAATCTGAATTGTCTTTTTTGCCATATACATCAATGTTGACAGGTTCCCAGGACTTGGGGCTTGAGTATTTGGAGAGGGAAGGGGTTACTATTGAGCCTACTATAGGGGGTAAGTCCAGTTTCTTTTTCTCCATCATGGCTGAAAGTGGAAGTCCTCTTTTCAAATGTAACTGGCTTAAAAAAATGACAAAAAGGATAGGCCAGGAGTAAAATGTGTGAGTAATACGTATGGGGCACTGAGTTTAATCTGTAGTACCACACGAGGTAACCTTTTCTTGTTCTTTGGATTCCTTGGAAAATAACAAATGCATTATTTCATGGTCTCTAAGTTCCTTATGGTTGAATCCGGTAGTTTGTGTGGCTCCTGATACTTATTCATTACAGGTTGTATTTTGCTTTGTAACTTGGGGTTCTGATCTCATATTGAAGTGCCAGACTTTGAAGTCAGACCCCACTTTGCCACGCGAACCCCACTTTTCCACGTGAACCTGAGATAAGCAGGCCCTGTGAGCAAACCCAGGACAAGCTTATTAGGGCCCAGCCAGTCTAGAACTCTAACCGCTGGGAATGCTTAACTCTAACTGCCCCCAGACTGCCTCGAGCCCTGAGCCAATCAGATTTGTACCTGTGTCCTAATCTTGCTTGCTTGAACACCTGATTGTTGTAACTTTGTTTTTTGCCTTTATAAGCCCTGTGTAATCGCAGCTTGAGGCTCCCCTCCTAACCTCCACTGTGTGTGGGGGGGTGGGGGGGAGGGAGGGAGGGGTAGGACGAGGCCCGAGTTGCAGCTCCTTTGAATAAAGCCTTGCCTTGCTTTTACATTTCGGAACGTCTGAGTATCGGTGGCCTTCTTGGTGGTTGTTTCGCGACTTGGCATAACGATATCAAATATGTGTTTTATTAGGTAGAAATCCTGCCAAGCCTAAGTTGAAATTGTGTGGTGTTGAATTTGATTTCTGCTAGGTTTCCTGAGAATATTGCTATCAGTACAAAAATGACTTTTATTGTATTTGCTTTGGGAACTACTAGATCAGTTACCATAAATTTAAGCTTTAAGCTCCACATTTCGAAAGGTAAGCATGGCCTCCTTTCCCTGCTACCTGACCTAGAAGCAAACCAGCTTTTAAGAAAATAATATTTTTTATTGTTATTAAGGTGTTATATAGAAGGGTCACCATTTCATAAGTTAGATAATGAGTACAGCTTGTTTTTTTTCTTCCCCGGTCATGGAGCTTAAACTCTAGGCCTGGGCACTGTTGCTGAGCTCTTTAGTTCAAGGCTATCACTGTACCCCTTGAGCCACAGCACCACTTCCAGTTTTCTGGTGGTTAATTGGAGATAAGAGGCTTATGGACTTTTCTGCCCAGGCTGGCTTTGATCCACAATCTTCAGATCTCAGCCTCCTGAGTAGCTGGGATTACAGGCATGAGCCACCATCGCCCAGCATGAATACAGTTCTTATTTGGACAATGTGACCCTTTCCTTCACTTTCTCCACTCTCTTCCTCCTAGTTCTGCTCACAAGTCACATTTTCAATTTCCATAATGTATACTGAATATCATGGCTGCATTTGCTTACCCTTCCTCCATCCCTTCCTGCACTCCCTTTGTTCCCCTTCCCCCCCAAAAAGTAAAAACAAATATCACTACCACCACCACCAACAACAACATAAATAGTATTTTAAATGTTCAGGAGGAGTTAAGTCTTTGGGTTCCTCCCCTGACAATATCCTCCTTTAGTCTGACTGTGTGTGAAGGCCCAGAGTTCTTTATAGGTTATCATGTCCAGTCATTTTAGATCTAACTTCCACATATGAGAGAAATAAAACATGATGTTTGTCTCTCTGAGCTTGACTTACTTCACTTAACATGATTTGTTCTAGGTCTATCCATTTCCCTGCACATAACATAGTATTATTCTTTCTAATGGCCATGTAAAATTCTATTGTGGGTAAGGTACCACATTTTTTGGATCCCTTCATCTCTTGTAGGGCATCTGGACCTTTTTCATAGCTTGGCTATTGTGAAGCAATGAACATGGATATGCAGGTGTCTGTGGTATTGTGGCTTGTGATATTCTGGGTAGATGCCCAAACCAGCTTCTTCTTTTTTTTTTTTTTTAATTTCCATCTTCTACTGATACACTTTTCCTCCTTTGTCCTTCCTTTCATTGAAGGCTTCCACCCTCACAGCCTTATGTTTGTTTATGGAGACCAAATATCCCCCAAACTGTTCCATGACAGCCACATTTATTCTTACTATTCTGCTTTTTAAATTTCTTTTCCTTTTTGGCTCCTGGGCACTTCTTTAATTTTCTTTTTTTGGGGGGAACTTATAATACCTTCCTTGTTCCTTTCTCTTATATGACTCATGTCAGAATTCTTAATGACTTAATTATGTGCATTCTTCCTCTGTGATATTATATGTATTATTCCTCTGATTTGACGTATAGTTTTATACTGTGTGCATTATTCTTGATGCTGTACATTTTCCCACTGATACTAGGACTACAGCATATATTTTTACCCTCCAGGGAGGATGTCTACTCTGTTTCTGTCATTTATTCCTATGGTTATACACCAAATCTTATGATCAGTAACAAAACTTTTTCCATGATGTGTGAAGCATCCACAACCTGACCGGGATTAACTATCTTTACAGCACATTGCTTTAGTGCCTTGAATCCAGTAATTCACCTCCCCAAGTCTCCTATCCATTGACTTTATCATTGAGCTCTTTTATGTCCTTAAGTTATATAATTTTCTTCTGTTGGTGTTCATGATGAGCAGAGCTCACAGCTGGCTCCACAGGTGGCAGACTGCTAATGTGACAGTCCTGTAGCAAGCAATGCCTGCTTAGAGTTACATCTCAATGGCTGACAACTACTACCAGTGTGACAGCTTCATTGACAGCCATTGTCACTGTGGCTCCTCAGGTTTTTGTCTCAGAAATTATATGAATGAAGTCTAGAACAACAGAGGATGAGTGTAAAGAGCTTTATTCAAAAGAGATGCATTCACCAAAATGGAGAGATAAAGGATAAAAAAGGGTAACCAAATACATCAGTGGTACTCACTAGACAAAATGAACTATAAAACTGTGAGTAGGGATGGGAGGGGAAAATGGGAAGAGTGAACGAAGGGGTGACATTGTTCAAAAAGAAATGTACTCATCTGACTTATGAAACTATAACCCCTCTGTACATCACCTTTATAATAACAATAAGAAGGAACCATTTTTAAGTATTTTGCTTGACGGCTACTGCTGCCACCAAATATAGTCTCTTCATCCAACATCCACTTTGTTTTCCCTAAGTAGCTCTCTGTTACAGTAGCAATGAGACTAGGGGTCCTTTTTTCTATTTCCTTGGTGCTGGTTCTGAGGCTTCAACTCAGCCAGGGTTCTGTCCTTGAGCTCAAGGCTAATGCTCTTCCACTTGAGCCACAGCTCCACTTCTGACTGTTTGTAGTCAATTGGAGAGTAGTCTCTCAGACTTTTCCTGCACGGGCTGACTTCAAACCACAATCCTTAAATCTTATCCTCTTGAATAGCTGGGATTACAAGTATGAGTCACTGGTGCCCAGCACTTCCACTTTTTTTTTTTTTACTGGTTAATTGTAGATAACAGTCACATAGACTTTTCTGCTTGTCCTGGCTTTCCCCTTCTGAGTGGCTAGAATTACAGGTGTGAGCCACAAGATCCTGACCTGAACATATGTATTCTTCTATTTGAATTTCAAGCAGTATTGAACACAGTGTTTCTTTCAAAACCAGAAAAACACCTGCAGGCATGTAACAATTCAGATTGTGAAAATTAAGTAGCTTTACTGGCAAATTATATTGAAGACCCTAAGCCTTTTTTTTTTTTTTTTTTGGAGATACTGAGTTTTGAGCTCAGGATTTGCTTGGCATATGCTCTACTGCTGAACTATTCCTCTAGCCTTTGTGCAACTTATTTTGAGATATGGTCTTTCTTTCTGGGTGTGAGCCTACACCATCATCCTCCTTATTTTGTTTCTTGCACCAGCTGAATGATAGACATATGCCACCCATATGCAGCTTCTTCTGCTGAGATGTTTCTCAAAAATTTCTCTGCCAAAGCAGAAAGAATATGGTCCTCCTCATCTTAGCCTCCTGAGTAGTTAGGATTACAGGCTTGACATCCTGGTTCCCTGGCTTACCTAAGACTTTTAAAATATATCTCCAGTAGGTTTTTTGTTTTTGTTTTTGTTTTTGTTTTTTGGCAAGTCCTGGGCTTTGGACACAGGGCCTGAGCACTGTCCCTGGCTTCCTTTTTGCTCAAGGCTAGCACTCTGCCACTTGAGCCACAGCGCCACTTCTGGCCATTTTCTGTATATGTGGTGCTGGGGAATCGAACCCAGGGCCTCATGTATACGAGGCAAGCTCTCTCGCCACTAGGCCATATCCCCAGCCCTCCAGTAGGTTTTTTGTTTGTTTGTTTGTTTTGTTTTTGCTAGTCCTGGAGCTTGAACTCAGGGCCTGAGCACTGTCCCTGGTTTCTTTTTTGTTCAAGGCTAGCACTCTGCCACTTGAGCCACAGCACCACTTCTGGCCATTTTCTATATATGTGGTGCTGAGGAATCAAACCCAGGGCCTTATGTATACAAGGCAAGCACTTCTTGCCACTAGGCCATATTCCCAGCCCTCCAGTAGGTTTTGGATATATATATATATATATATATATATATTTAACAAACACTTACTGTATACACACACATTGTATGTCAATATTGGGAAACCACTCAAGGTTGTAAAGTTACAACTTTTTATAGCAGCCATCCTTTATGAAAACTAGCAAATGTCAAGCAAGTGATTTACAGGGGCTTGTTGATTCCTTCTCGTATGCCTGAGACTTTCATGATTCTTCATGTGCAAATGAGGAGAGAGCTTTCTAAAGAAATATTTCTTCTTTTAAAAAAAAGTTCACCTGCACGGATAAGAAAAACAGCACACATAATGTGAGGCACTAACATCTCCAACAGAGAATGCCCAAGAAAGTCTGCTTTCAGGGCTGGCAATTAGGTGTAGTCTTCCCAGGGCCTGGGTGTTTGTCCAAAAGGGAAAGGAGGAAGGAGTGTGCTGAAGAGAAAAGTTGCTAGCATGTACAAGACTGAAATCTGGAATGACTTGGTTATCAGTGGAAACCCTTTTCAAGGAGCATGGTTTATGTACCACAGACCATACCTTCTGCATTTCCTTATAGAAAGAAAGACCTGGATTGGGCAACGATGGGCCAAGTGCCTGAGTTATTGGAGTGAGCGGTGCTGGACTGCAGATTGGTTAGACCCTCATGTCCTAGACCGAAGCCTCAGCAGGATGATTCCATGTGAAATAGCTTAGGAACTGAGAGAACAGTCTCTTGGTTGGAGGTGTGGTACAGGGCTTGTATAGCTAGCCTATGTGAGACCCTGGATTCCATCCTTCCCACTGCAAGAGAGATGGAGAGGGAGAAAATGAGGGGGGTAGGGGAAAAGGAGTAATGAGGGGGAAAAGAAGGGAAAGGGAAGAAGAAAGGGAGAGAGAGGGAAGGACAGGAGACAGGGAGAGGGGAGGAGAAAGAAAGAGGGAGTGAGAGAAAGAGGGAAAGGGAGGGAGAGGGAAGAAGAGGGAATAGGGGGGAGGAGGAAGAGAAAGAGGGAAAGGGAGAAAGGAGAAAAGGGAGGGAGGGAGAGAAGTAGAGGGAGGGAATGAAGGTGAGGGGGAAGAGGGAGAAAGGAGGGAGGGAGAGAGATTTCCCAGTCTTATTTATGACTAGGGTGAATTTTCTTGACCTAGTAATTGTTCTGTCACCACAGGGAAAATGCTCTGAGCTAATGCCATCAACTGCTTACCTACACACATGTAGAATACTGTGATGCATGTGTATGTGTGTGTATGTGGTGCTAGTGATTGAACACAGGGCCTTGTACATGCTAAACAAATACTCTACCACTGAGCCTATACTCTCAGGATATCTTATTATTTAATTAAGCATTGTTAGATGGTTCATCGTATTTGCAGTAGAAAGCATTCCTAACTAATTTATATTGATGCAATTTTACACTTTTTTTTCCTTGTCCACCCTGTAGCCTGGATCAATTTAGCTATTTGGGGGGTGGGGGGGAAGAAACTATAATTTGGCTATGCTTTTCATTAAAACAGGAGTCAGTTTTATGTAGAATAATGTCTCATTGTTTCTATCCTCTTTTACTTGTTTGTTTGTGTTTGTGTTTGTACCTGCCTTGAACTCAGGGCCTTACACTTACTTGGCTTTTCTACTTATAGATGGTGCCTTATCACTTGATCCATGAATGCCTCCAGTCCAGCTTTTTTGCTGGTTAATTGAAGGAAAGAGTCTCTCAGAATTTTCTGTCCAGGCTGGCTTTAAACCATGACCCTCAGATCTCAGCTTCCTGAGTAGCTAGGATTCTAAGCATGAGCAACCAGCACCCAGTAAGCTTCTATTTTGTCATGCCTAATATATTTTGTTGATGTTTTTGGCCTGAGAAGTTACTGTTCCCACACCTTCCTGGAATAATCGTCTGTAATTGTGCTAAGCTACTTTAATGATTTCCCTCTAGATTCATTAAATATGACTTGCCTACTCAGACATTCCCCTGCTGCTTTTCTACGAGCTCAAAGAGCTGGCATTTTCTGCTATTTGTCTCATTAGTTTAGTTCTGCTAAAGCAGACCAGGAGCACATAAAACCAGCCATGGCAAAGCACAGGTGTTATTGGAGAAAAGGTCTGCATGAGATCTCTACCTTGACATATGAATCAGATTTTAGAATCAGGATTTACCAAACTGCTGAAAGCTATTTGAGTTTAGAAAGTCTCTATAATATGCATCCATGCCTCATAGGCTCCGAGCTTTTCAGAGCATGGCTGAGTTATTATACTTTGGTAGAGAGTAGGTACTAAAAAATGGAGCAAAGTTAAATTAGGAAAGGGAATTGCCTGAACTGAGTATGGCTTCAGAGGGAGCCAAGGGGAAGATTGAGTGGGGCTCCAAAGTAATTTGTCTACAGAATATTTTCGATTTTGGATGTGAAAGATGTTAAGAAGTACTTTTAAAGTTATCCATTGACATCCAATGAATTATTTTCCTTATCATGTCTCTGACATATCTCCCATATGATACTTAGGCTCAGTTGCAGACCTCTATAATAAAGTAAGCTTTACAAGAAAACAACTCACAAAAAGATTTGTGGTGTTTCTTGGCACGTATGAAAGGTTTAGCTGGGCATCAGGGGCTCATACTTGGAATCCTAGCTACTCAGGATGCTGAAATCTGAGGATCATGGTTCAAAGCTAGCCTGGGCAGACAAATACAAGAGATTCTTTTCTACAATTAATTAGCAAAATGCCACAAGTAGAGATATGGCTTAAGTAGTAGAATGCCAGTGTTGAGCTACAAAGCTTAGCAAGAGCCTCAAGGCCCTGAGTTCAAGCCCTAGTAGCAATACAAAATGAACAAACAAATAAAAAAGCTTACATTATACTAGAGTCATAGATAGATAGATAGATAGATAGATAGATAGATAGATCCCATACTCAAGGGGAAAGGGAGAGGGATAAATAAATAAAATAATGTTAAAAATCAACATTCATGCCTTAATTAAATATATTTTATTGTTAAAACAGGAGAAAATGGCAAAACTCTCTGAAGTATATGATTTTGTGTTGATGGAGGATGTTGCTTTGATGTCCATGGCTGCTGACTGATCAAGATGGTTCTTTCTTTTCCTTCCTTCCTTCCCTCCCTCCCTTACATTGTCTTCCCTTCTCTTTCCTCCTCCCTCCCTCCTTTCCTCTCTCTCTCTTCCAGTTTCTGGGGCTGAAACTCAGGATCTGGGCACTGTCCTGAGACTTTTATGCACAAGGCTAGTGCTCTACCACTTCGAGCATTAGCTCCATTTCTGGCTTTTTGGTAGTTAATTGGAGATAAGAGTTTCATGAACTTTCCTGAATGGGATGGCTTTGGACCATGACCCTCAGATCTCAGCCTCAGTAGCAAGAATTAGAGGTGTGAGCCATCAGCACCTGGCTGGCAATTTCTTAAAATAAAACAATGATGAAGTTGGCTGAATGAATCAACTGACTTTCATGAAAGATTTTTCCAAAGCTTTTCCCCACAATGGAACCTCTTTCATAATTGAAAGCAGTCCTCTCCAACCCTACGACTGCTTTTGTGATTAAGTTAGGAAATATTCTGAATCCTTTGCAGTTATTTCCACAATTTTCACAGCAGCTTCACTAGAGGTAGGCTCCATCTCAAGAAATCACTATGCTCATCACATTCTAGGAATTTTTTGCTTAAGTGCTGAGGATTAAACCAGGGCCTTTCACTTGCTAGAGGACCTTCGGCTATTGAGCTACATCCCCAGCCTCCTCATCCATAAGACACAATTCCTTATCCATTAATTGTGTGTGTGTGTGTGTGTGTGTGTGTAGTACTGGTACAGAGGCTTGAACTCATGGCCTGGGTGCTTGTTTGCTCTACTACTTCTGGCTTTTTGATGTTTTATTGGAGATAAATACGAGTTTCACGGATTATCTGCCTGAGCTGGCTTTGAACTTCCATTCTCAGATCTCAGCCTCCTGAATATCTAGGATTACCGATATGAGCCACTGGTGTAAGATTGCAATGACTTCTTGACACCACAGGCTGTAGATTGGGGTTTTATGCATGTAAATAAGACTAATAATGTTTGTATCTACATCAGAACTTTTGGATGGCCAAGTGCATGGTCAATGATGATAATTTTGTGAAAGGAATCCTCTTCCTGAGAAGTAAGTTTCACAGTAGGCTGAAAGCCTTCATTATGCCTGGTTGTAAACACTTATCAGCCAAAATTCACTGTTCTATTACAGAGTACAGACTAGTGTACAGTGTACTTCTTTAAGGCCTTATTGTTTTGCAATGATAAATGAGCATTGACTTTTGTTTAAAGTCGCCAAGAGCATTAGCCCTTAACAAGCAATTTCAGTCCATTCTTTGAAGGGTTGAAGCCAGGAATTGACTTTTCTCTAGCCAACTACCATAGCATCTTCTTCTAATAGAAGACTTTTGTCTGCAGTTGTGGAGTGAGGCCCTTCATCACTCATTTTCCCTAGATCTCCTGGCTGACCTGTTGCAGCTTCTACACATAGACACTGGCTGTTTCAACCTGCATGTTTATG
Source organism: Perognathus longimembris pacificus (assembly GCF_023159225.1). Taxonomy (NCBI): domain Eukaryota; kingdom Metazoa; phylum Chordata; class Mammalia; order Rodentia; family Heteromyidae; genus Perognathus; species Perognathus longimembris. Next base: position 88,267,433 of record NC_063162.1, on the reverse strand, counting down.
TTACCAAGGCATCTTCTTTCCTTAAGCCTCATGAGGCAACTTCTGCTGCTCTCAGACATTTCTTTTCTGTAGTTTCCTCATCTCTTTGAGCCTCCACAGAGTAGAAGAGAATAAATCTTGTTCTGGCTTTGGTTCAAGAGAATGCTGTGGCTGGTTTGATTTGCTTTCCTATCATTTGTGTGTTCACTGAAGTAGTACCTTCAAGAGCATTTTCTTTGCACTTCAGCTTGGTTCTTTGGCTCTAAAGGATTAACTAACTTTTGGTCTAGCTCAACTTTTGACATTTCTTTTTCACTGTCTAATTTAGTTTTTTATTTATCCATTTGTACTGGGGTTTGAACCCATGGCCTGTGCTTGCTAGTCAGATGGTCTACCAGTTGAGCCACACCTCCAGTCTTTATTGCAAAGTGAGATTTAAAGGGAGAGATGTGCTTCATTGCTCCTCAGGAGGCTGAGATCTGAGAATTGGGGTTCATAGCAAACCCAGACAGAAAAGTCTGGGGCTCTTATCTCCAATTAACCAGCCCCAAACTGGAAGTGGAGGAATGGCTCAAGTGGTAGAGCATTAGCTTTGAGCAAAAAAGCCAAGAGAGAGTGCAAGCCCCTGCATTTAAGCCTTAGGACTATGTGCATGCATGCGCGTGTGAGTGTACACACACACACACACACACACACACACACACAGAGTGAGATGGGGGCTCTATTCTTTGCCCTGGACATTCAGAAGCCATTGTATGGCTATTGATTTGCCTAATTTTAATATTGTTGTATCTCAGGAACTAGAGATGGGGACTGATAGGTTGGGGGAGCTGTCATACATACAGAACGTACAGAAACATTTATTATTTATTTGCTTTTTTTTGTTTTTTGCCAGTCCTGGGGTTTAAAATCAGAGCCTATGCACTGTCCCCGAGTATCTTTTGCTTAAGGCTAGCACTCTACCACAGTGCCATTTCTGGCTTTTTCTGTTTATGTGGTACTAAGGAGTCAAACCTAGGGCTTCATGCATGCTAGGCAAGCACTCTACCCCTAAGCCACATTCCCAGCCAATATATAGAAACTTTTAGTCTCATTTTATACGGGCAGTTCATAGAATCCCAATTATAACAGTAATATGAACAATTTCTGATCATAATTTACCGTAGTTATAATTATTGTGCCTAATTTTGAAATAATATGGGAATTACCAAAATGTGACAGACTGAGAATTAACATATGCTATTGAAAAATGGCTCTAACAGGCCACACATCTTCAGTTTGTAAAAAAAAAAATGCAGTTAGCTGTGAAGTACAATAAAGCAAAGGGTGATAAGATGATTTATAAAGGGGTCCTCAGGGACCTTAGGGATTCAAGATTTCCTATCTCCTGAGTACTAACAGATTTTTGTTTTACCTCTCTCTAGCTTACTAAATCAGTATATGGCTAAATTACCAATAGGGTGGTAATTTAACATTTATATAAGAATTGTGAAGAGAGCTGTAGCTGGTGGCTGATGCCTGTAATCTTAGCTGAGATCTGAGGATAGTGGTTCAAAGTCAGCCTGGGCAAGAAAGTCTTTGAGATTATCTCCAATTAACCAGCAAAAAGCCAAAAGTAGAGCTGTGGCTCAAGTAATAGAGCGCTAGCCTTGAGTAAAAAGGCTCAGTGACAGTGCTCAGGCCCTGAGTTCAAGCCCCAGGACCAGCACACACACACACAAAGTCATGAAGAAATTTTTCAAGTGTTAAAAACAACAACAACAAGGTGGTTTGTGGCTGAAGATGTCACTGAGTGATAGGGATCTTGCCTAGTGCTCTGGGTTCCATCCCAATACTGCAAAACTTAAGTACATAGTTTCTATTTCCTTCCCCTGGAATCTGCTCTTTTCTTTGCTGTTTTCTTGCCACTCAAATTGGTCACAGCATCTGAGACTACTGATTTCCTATCATTTCCTGATAGGACTGAAAGATGAGTACTGAAGTCAGGCTAAACAACACATTCTTAGCACTGAGTTACACTGAGTTCCCCAAGATCAGTTTTCAATGACAATATTGAAAACAAGGTAAGCACGGAAGCTGGCCTCAAAGTAACCAGAACTTTCTCAAATGCTCTTATGTCTCAGCTGCGGACTTAAGTGGAAAGAGATGTACAAAGAAGCCATTTTCTATGAGTTTGTTGTATTGCTCGTCCCAAAGGGAGCGGTGATCTGTTGCGGGCTGCAAACTGCGCCCCACTAAGCCCAGGCCTGTCCGCACGCGCGCGGCAGGTTGAAGCAACACCCCCACCACCTGTCACTGGGCGTGCCCGCCCACTTGGATCTCCGCCTGGCCAATTGGGAGGCAGGAGTTAGGAGCGTGGCTTCAAGCGGGATGGGGGCGTTCCTGGGGCGTGGGTCTTACTGGGCGGAGCTTGCCGGGAGTGGGCGTGTCCTGGGTGGGGCGTTGTCTCCGCTCCTGGCGGGCTAGGGCCCGCCACCTCCTTTCAGCGTCCCGCTGACTATGGAATGGCTGAAGCTGCCTCCCGGCGGCGCGGCGGCTGTGGATGACTACCTGGAGTACCGGAGGTGAGGCGGCGGCCCGGCTCCCGGCCTACACCCCGCGGCTCCGTAGAGGCTAGCCAGCCCCGCCGGGGAAGTGTTGGGAGCGCCGGCAAGGACGGGGCAGGCGGGCGATGGGGCTCTGGGAATCGGTTCCCAGGCTGGGAGGCCTAAAACAAGCTCGAGTTTCATCGTTTTGTAATACGCACACTATTTAGTAATGAGACTTTTCCGAGACTACTTAAGAGATCTCCCCTTCTGAGAGGAAGACTTACGCCAAGGTCAATTGCCCCCGCCCCCTCCGCCCCCTTACTCTCTCCCTCTCTCTCCTGTTTTTGGTGCTAGTCTTGGGGCTGGAAATCAGGGCCAGGCTGTTGATTCCTTAGCTTTTTAAAAATTCCAACCTGGAGCTCACCATTTGAGTCACAGCTCCACTTCCAGCTTTTTGGTAGTTAATTGGAGATGAGTTTCACAGGCTTTCCAGTCAGAGTTGGAGTCGAACTGCCATCCTCAAGATCTCAGGCTCCAGGATCCAGTTGCCGCCCCTACCTCACCCCCTTTCCATTTAGGGTTATTGAAAAATAACACTATGAGTGCCCTAGTCCTATAGAATTTAGGTGACATTAATTTGCATGTTAGTTTGGTAATAGTGTAAGTCTGAACTTTGAAGGTGCTCCCAACCCTGCAGGGCTGATTTTAGAAGAAAGACCTGGTGTGATACAATTTGGAGCATTTTTGGAGCGACTCCCTTCCCAAACAGGAAACAGCCCTGGCAAAGGCTGATGCATCTGTGTTGAAGTTTTTTTTTTTTTTTTTTTTTTCCGTTTGTTATTGTTCAACCTCCATCTCCTAAGAAACGTTTTGACAGTAAGGAAACATGGGGTGAGGGGTGGGGGCATTAGGAGAAGATTGGCAGGAGGGTATGGAGTTGGGATTAGGGTAATGTGAGACCATCCTGGCATGGCCTAGAAGACCCTGGACAGAGAGATACTAGACTTAAAGATGGTAGCTGCAAACCATTCAGGGGTGTCCAGGCAGGTGAGTTTCCTGGCTGAGAATATCTAGGTGTGTCTCCTGTTTTCTCTTGCCCAGAAAATACTAGGGGCAGGCACCTAGGAAATTGTTTTTGCAAACATAAATAAAACGGAACACTTCCTTTTAAAAGAGATGATCACAAAGTAAGAAAAAAAAATAAGATAGTCAGGATCTTTATTTACATGGGATTTAAGAAAGGTGGGGACAAGCAGGCTTGTATGCCTACAAAGGTGGTGGATACAAAGGGCCCCAAAGATGAATCTCAATCAGAACAAACTGTTCTTACTTTCCCTTCATTTGGTCTTGCCTAAGAGCTTTAGAGACTATTGGGAGGAGAAGTGTAAACTCTAGTTATATAAATGTAGGAAGCTTGGACCAGTGACAAAGGCAGCACCTGGGAGCTTATTAGAAAAGCAGGATCACGGGCTCCTTTAATCTGAGCTTTTATTTAAACATTATCCTCATGGGATTCTAGAAATCCAGTGCCCTTTGAACTATACTGGTTTAGAACTTAAGTATCAATGATCTCTTACTCAGAAGATCTGCATTTATCTTATCTAGTACTAATACTTGTTGGTCTTTCTTTTTTTTTTTGCCAGTCCTGGGGCTTGGACTCAGTGCCTTAGCACTGTCCTTGGTTTCTTTTTGCTCAAGGCTAGCACTCTACCTCTTGAGCCACAGCACCACTTCTGGCTTTTTCTATATATGTGGTGCTGAGGAATCGAACCCAGGGCTTCATGTATATGAGGCAAGCACTTTTTGCCACTAGGCCATATTCCCAGCCCTACTTGTTGGTCTTGTCCCTCCCTCCCTCCCTTCCTCCCTCCCTCCCTCCCTCCCTCCCTCCCTCCCTCCCTTCCTCCCTCCCTCCCTCCCTTCCTTCTTTCCTTCCTTCCTTCTTTCCTTTGTTTCTCTCATCCTCCCCTTATTGATGATACTGGTGTTTGAACTCAGGGCCTCATACTCACATGCTTTCTGGACTTAGTGCTGGGATGGTGCTTTACCAGTTGAGCTATGCTGCAGCACAGCTTTTTGCTTGTTATTTTGGAGGTGGACTTCTTCCGTTCTTTGGCTGGTATTGAACTGAATTCATACCGTTCTCTGCCTCCTGAGTACCTAGGATTACAAGTGTGAGCGATTAGTGTTAAACAATAAAGTAAAACAGCTCAAATTTATCTCAGTCCTCCTCCCCTTTCTTAACTATTGTGTATCTAAACTGTATAAGGAAGAAAGTTGTGCTGATTTCACAGCTTCTGAATTTTTTTAAAATTCCACCTTAATTAGCTGGTTCCAAAGCATAGAAAAATATGTAGTGTACAAAAAGTATGTTGTATGCTACAAATCACATTTTTTTTTTTGCCAGTCCTGGGCCTTGGACTCAGGGCCTGAGCACTGTCCCTGGCTTCTTCTTGCTCAAGGCTAGCACTCTGCCACTTGAGCCACAGTGCCACTTCTGGCCGTTTTCTGTGTATGTGGTGCTGGGGAATCGAACCCAGGGCCTCATGTATACAAGGCAAGCACTCTTGCCACTAGGCCATATCCCCAGCCCTACAAATCACATTTTTAATGATGACTGAAAGGAGGGAATTTTCAGGGAGAAATTTCTTCCATTTTGAACTTTCTAGTTGTTTTCCATCAAAGAGGGACTCTTCCTAATTTTTTTTTTCATAGCAATAGTGAGGGTTTAATTTTTCAGCAAAATTTTGGGTTTTGAAAATAATAAGACACATGACAACTCAGTACACAGATGTCAGCTTGAACATGTTTATTTTTTTAAATTATTTTGTTGGTCCTGGGGCTTGAACTCTGGGCCTGGGCACTGTCCCTGAGCTCTTCAGCTCAAGGCTAGTGTTCTACCACTTTGAACTGCAGTGCCACTTCGGTTTTCTGGTGGTTAATTGGACATAAGAGTCTCACAGACTTTCCTGCCTGGCCTGGCTTTGAACCAAGATCCTCAGATTTCAGTCTCCTGAGTAGCCAGGATTACAGGTGTGAGCCACTGGTGCCCAGTTTGAAAAGCTCCTGGTGAGAGTTTGGGATCAGTTATGTTGTTTTCTACATTGTACCTTTAAAAAATTATATATAACTTTATTATCATAATTAAGTTGTACAGAGGTGTTACTATTTGATAAGCTAGCTAATGAGTACATTTCTTTTCTTTTTGGACAATGTAATCCCTTCGTTTGCTTTCTCCCAGTTTTCCCTCCCATTGTAGCTTTTTAAGGAGGGGGATTGCTAGTTTTAAAAGATGATATATATATATTTTTTTTCAGCCCAGTCTATCCTGCAACTTGGTAATAGAGCCTGGAACTCATTATCTCCCTGACTCAGCATCCTGAGTCTTGAGATTTACAAGTGTGTGCCACCACATCCAGCCTGGGCTCTGGCTTTTTTTTTTTGTGGGTACCTGAGTTTGAACTCAAAGCCTTATAATCACTCTGCTCTCCTGCTCACCTCCAGCCCAACATTTTGCTCCTTGTTTTGGAGATGCAGTCTCCTGGGCTTTTCTGTCTAAGCCAGCTTCCAACCTTGATCTTCTGTATCTCAGCTTCATAAGTAGTTACGATTTCAGGCATGAACCATGGGTGCCTGGGAATGCTCTCGCTTTTAATAAGAATGAATATGTTTGCTTCAGAACCACAGGAGAAATTGAGATTAGTCCTTGGTAATTGATAATCCTTGATCAGAAAAACCAAGTATTTCAAAATTACTGACTTTTAATTTTTAATGCTGTCTTCTGGGGGAGAGTAGGAGAGAAAATGCTTCTTTCCTCAACCATCTTGAGATTAGTAAGACAAAAGCTTACAAATTTAAGTTTTATGTGGATTGGAGCCTCTGGGAAAAAAGATCTAGAGAAACAGCACTCATGCTGAGATTTGATGAAGAGTAGACTGTCCTGGAGAAATAGGATTAAAGGACAAAAGAGTATGATCTAATGGTAACAAACAGGGAACTTAGTGAGGCCTGTTAGTTCAGATTCTTCTCTGTGTCTCTGTCTTTAGAGATAAGCTTGTTCCTTTCCTCCAGGTAAAGGGAGAACACCTCTGGAGTGAAGACTGGCCTCCTTCAGGGAAGAAGAATGTCGGGGGGGAGGGGTGAGAGTGGCCTTCTTGCCTTTGCCTGCCAAATTTGGGAAAGCAGGTCCCAAATTCCATCAGAAGCAGAATCTTTATTGTCATTGTGTGTAATTTGGTTATTAACATGTGTCTAAAGCAAAAGTTCAAAGTCCAAGCAGCCATTCCTTTTGATATACAAAGATGGTTTAGAATTAAGTAGTTATTTATTTTGACAGCACCAGGACTTGAATTCAGGGCCTTTTGCTTGCTGGGCTTACTTGTTCTTGGTTGGTGCTCTTATCTTTTGAGCCACACCTCCAGGCTGACTTTTTGCTGCTGATTTGCCGGGCTAGATTTACCTCCCCTGGTGCGGGGATGCTAAGCTTATTCCCTTATCAGTGCTCCCCTTTTCACCCTCTCCCCTGGGCACCTGACCAGCAGGTGGCCAAGGTGGAGCGAGGGACACGGGGTAGCCTAAGGTGCATGTGGCCGAACGAGATCCCCTTTTCCTCCCTCCTTACCCACCAAGGAAGCCAGGCGCCAGACGGATCTCGGAGACGCTTCGGAGAGCAATCCAATTTAATCGGGAGGGACTCACAGTAATATAGTAGTGATGACGAGGATTGAGCATGAGCTGGCGATAGGCTGGCGAGCTTGTCCATCCAAGAGCAGCTCCCAAGGACCTCCCTCATGGGCTAACGTCACTTCCCATAGTACCGCCCTCTGGGCAAAGCCCTCGAGAAAAGGGAGCACACGTGCTCGCTGGCACAAGGTGGGGGATGGTCTCAAAGCTACCCCTTCTGGTTCCGGACCCAGAAGGAGATAGGTGTGGCTCACTTCCACACTGCCCCAGGGCTGGGGGAAGGGTGGCATCTCGGGCACGCTCTCCTCGCCATTAAGGCCAAGATGAATCCCCAACACTGATTAACTAGAGATGGATTTTTTTCCCCCCTGGCCTGGCTTTGAATAGCCATCCTGCAGATTTCAACCTTCCAAGTAGCCAGGATTATAGGAATTTTGAGCACCTAGCATCCTGCCCTTCTTCCTGGAGCCTGCCCCCCCCCCCCCCCCCCGCCCAGTACTGGAATATGAACTCAGGGTTTCACACTTACTAGACAGGTGCTTTGAGTTTTTAGCATTCCTAACCTGGAAATATTCAAGTCTTAAGACAAAAAAATATATTTTTTTTCTTTTAGAATTGTTGGTGAGGATGATGGAGGGAAGCTATTTACTCCAGAAGAATATGAAGAATACAAAAGAAAAGTTTTACCAATTCGATTGCAGAACAGACTATTTGTGAGCTGGCAATCACCAATAGGAATGGATTGTAGATTGATTGGCCCAGAGACACGATGCTTTTGTACACATAGGTAAGATACTCTATTGCTGTTTTCTGATTGCTCAAAAATAAAAATGATGGCAAACATACCCTCCTTCTGTAAACAGTACTGATGATTTAGAAACATTTGGGTTGGGCACATGTGGCTCATGCCTGTAATTCTAGCTACTCAGAAGGCTGAGATTTAAGAATTGCAGTTTGACGCCATCCTGGGCAGGAAAATCTGTGAGACTTTTATATCCAATTAAACACCAAGAAAGCCAGAAAGCCAGAAGTGTGGCTCAAAGTGGTAGAGTGCTAGTCTTGAGCATTAAAGCTCAGGGACAGTGCCCAGGTCCAGAACTCAAGCCCCAGGACCAGCACCAAAAAAAAAAAAAAAAAAAAGAAAAGAAAAAAGAAAGAAACATTTAGAATCAGGCCTTTATATAACACAGTAGAAAATCTCAATTTTAAAAGCTATAATGAACACAGGAGGATTCTATTGTTGACGTTATCTTTAAAGTTCTAGATGAATTTCCTGTGGCAATACCCTATGTGGTTACTGTATATGATTTTGGTATACTAGATATTGTATATATGCCTACCTGATCTAGGGAAGGGAAAGAAAAATGAGGGTGTAAGATATCACAAGAAATGTATTCACTGCCTTATTATGTAACTGTACCTCCTTTGCAAAACACTTTGTCAATAAAATTTAATTAAAAAATAAAAATAAATAAAATCTATAATGAGCAAATATCTGGTCAGAACTCATCATAGTCTATTACCTTAAGCGGCACTCCTGTTAGCACTGACAAAAAAAGATATTGGTGTTCTCCCTGGCTTTACCAGGGGTCTTTCAGTTTGGCGGGGTAGCAAAGTCTTACTGGTTTACCATTGACCAAGGTAGAGGGTTAATGTTCTCAGTGCAAAGCCACTTTAATTAATTAGCTAATTTATTAATTATTATGTTGATATTGGGGCATGAACTTGGAGCCTACGTGCTGTCCTTTACCTTTTATGCTCAAGGCTGGTGCTGTACAGCTCCACTTCCAGCTTTTTGGGGGTTAGTTGGTGTTAAGAGTCTCATGAACTTTCCTGGTTTTGAACTTTGATTCTCAGATCTCAGCCTCCTGAGTAGCTAGGATTATAGGTGTGAGCCACTGGGGCCCAACCAGAACCACTTAGTTACTTGAATTGATCCACAACTACAGACAGATTTCTCCTCAAGTGTACTAATCACCCTTCATAGCTTAAGTCATTTTTGTGTTAATACCTTTCTTCTCCCCCTCTCTTCCCCTTCCTTCTCTTAATAATTTATTTATTTTTATTTACTTTTTTTTGTCAGTAGTGGGGCTTGAACTCAGGGCCTGGGTGCTGTCTCCGAGCTCCTAATCAAGGCTAGCTCTCTATCACTTTGAGAGAGCTTCATATTTTTTTTGGACAAGGTCTTACTCTGTAGCCCAGGCTGACCTAGAACTTGTGTTCCTTCTGCTGTAGCTTCCCACATGCTGGGGTTATAACCATGTACAACCTGACCTGACACTTCTTTAAACTAAAAATATAAGCACACTATTTTTGCTTTGTGTTGTACTTTAAATTTTACTTGTATCTCCCAGATGTAAAGAGCAGAAAATTCACTCTAAGGAAACCATTGACAGAGAACCACCCTGTTCCCACAGCAATTTCTGAGCTCTTTCATGAGTGACTCTTTGTATAGTTGCTATTGACAGACCTGTAGTTTGCTAGAGTTTGTTAGGCAGTTGCTAAGATGAGTAATGTTTATATAGGTGGACTATAAACTTACCTTTCAAGCTCAACTAAAAAGACTAGAAGAATGGAGGATGAGGGACATGTTGATATCTGTCAGTACGAAAGCAGGGTTTGGTCAATTTATGACTGTTTTAAAATGTATTCTTACAAAATCTTAACAAGTTTCTTATCTATGTATAATTTGTACAGTTTGGAATTGACTTTCAAAAACATAACCCAAGCCAGGTTCTGGTGGCTCACACCTATTATGCATAATTATGTGTATGTGTTGGGGGGTGCTGGTTCAAGGACTTGAACTCAGGGCTTGGGCACTGTCTCTGAGCTTTCTTGTTCAAGGCTAGTGCACTACTTCTTGAGCCAGAGCTCCACTTCTGGCTTTTTGGTGGTTCACTGGAGATAAGAGTCTCCTCAACTTTCCTGCCCAAGCTGGCTTCAAATCACAATCCTCAGGTCTTAGTCTCCTGAGTAAGTAGGATTGTAAGTGTGAGCCATTGATGCCTAGCCCTCTCCTCTTTCTTTTGTGTTGGTCCCACGGGTTGAAGTCAAAGCCTGGTTCTGTCCCTTAGCTTTATCTGCTCAAAGTTGCTGCTCTGCTGCTTGAGCCATAGTTCTACTTCTGGCTTTTTATTTTTTGTTTGTTTTGTTTTTTGCCTTGAACTCAGGGCCCTAGCACTCTCCCTGGCTTCTTTTTGCTCAAGGCTAGCACTCTACTGCTTGAGCCACAGTGCTACTTCTGCCTTTTTCTGTTTATGTGGTGCGGAGGAATCAAACCCAGGGCTTCATGCATGCTGGGCAAGCACTCTACCATTAAGCCACATTCCCAGCCTCTTGTTTTCATTTTATAAATAATTCTTAACAAAAGAACAAAAGCCAAAAAGGAAAAGAATCGTTGGCATAGGATAGAATAGGCAAGTTTTGTTAATATCTGCACTTGGTTTGTATTTCTCTCCTTTTTATATTTTAGATATAAACAACATAAAACTGACTTTGAAATGATTCCGCAGCAGCGCCCCATTCTTCTGCCCTGCCGAGTGACTGGCTGCCCGTGCCAGGCTTATCTCTATGTCCCGTTGAATGGTGCCCAGCCCATTCGCTGCAGGTGCAAACACTTTGCTGATCAGCACAGGGCTGTGCCTGGCTTTGGGTGCAATGTGTGTAAGTTATGTTTCATACCTAGACGCAGAGTGTTTAATTCCTTTATTGAATACTTAATATGTTTTGTTATCAGTTTATTGATCTGTAGGGTCAATATTCAATGACAATGTAAAATGTAATGGATACTGTTTTTCTTATGCTTGATAATCATAAGTTCAATGTCATATAAATTTTAAAAATTGAAGTGATAGTAACAGATTTTTTTCTTTTCTTTCTTTTTTTTTTTTTTTTCTTTCCAGTCTGGGGCTTGAATTCTGGCCTGAGTGCTGTTCCCGAGCCTTTGTGTTTAAGACTAGCACTTTACCACTTGAGCCACAACTCCATTTCTGGCTTTTTGTGGTTAATTGGATATAGGAGTCTTGCGGACTTTCCTGCCCCAGCTGACTTTGATGGTTAACTGGAAATAAGACTCACAAGAACATTCTTGCCCAGGCTGGCTTTGAACTGTGGTCCTCAGATCTCAGCCTTCAGAGTAGTTAGGATCACTGGTGCTTGACTGAAATATGGTTTTAAGAAAAGTTCATCTGTAGCATGGTTTCTTCGTTTTCTTTACCTGGTCCTGGCTACTGAACTGTCCATATCATACATCTCTGCTTTTAACTCAGTTTTTGTGGAGATGGATATTTCTTGGCATTCCATTGTTTAACTCAATTTCTCTTAGTTTCACTTGTTTTTTAAAAATTTTTTCTTTGACATACACTCTTGCCACTTGTGCATCTTTCAGAAGTAAGAGCATTGGCTAGGAGAGAGATCAGGGGCTGGAGGTGGTAGATCAGAACTAGAGAACCAAGATTCAACTGGCTTTTGTTGAGCTAAATATCTTAGAGTAAGCAGCTTAGTATCTGTGCTTAAAAACATTTAAGTCCCTATGCATCTTGATTCAGGTACAAAGTGTTCAGGGTTCCATAGCTGCTTCACTTGTGTGTGTGGTCAGCCTGCATATACCCATGAAACGGTGGTGGAAACCATGCAAGAAAGATTGGCTCAGGGAAAACCAGTGGGACAGGATGTTCCTTACGCATCCATGGGAGGATTAACTGGTTTCAGCTCACTGATGGAAGGCTACATGCGCTTGGATGACAGTGGTATTGGTAAGTAATGATGTATGAAATGTGAGCTTGTCAATTTATTTTGTGTGTGTATGTTTGTGTGTGTGTGTGTGTGTGTGTATGTGTGTGTATATACTGGGTTTGAACTTGGGCCTCATACTCTTGCTTAGCTTGCTTGTTCACTACTGGTGTTCTACCACTTGAGCCATGCCTCCAGTCTGGCATTTTGCTGGTTAATTAGAGATGGGATATATTTGAGTTTTCTTTGAACTTGATCTTCCAGATCTTAGCCTCAGGCATGAGCCATTGGTGCCCAGCTTGAGACAGGATCTTACTGTGTAGTCTAGACTAGCCTGCCCTTAAATTGTTAATTCTCTTGTCTTTGCCTCCCAAATGCTGGGGTTACAAGTGTGTATTGCCATAGCCAATCTACCATATGGTTACTGTGTGCTCACAGTAGCAGGGCCTTATATTTAATGCTTTTTAGCCATCATGTTGTTCAGAAAATATTTCTTCCCTTGATTTTTATTTGAAGCTGGGAGACCAGTGGCTCACACCTGTAATCGTACCTACTCAAGAGGCTGAGATCTGAGGATCACAGTTGGAAGCCAGCTAGGGCAAGAAAGTCTATGATAATCCAATTAATCAGCAAAAAGCCAGATGTGGAGCTATGGATCATGTTGTAGAGCATTAGCCTAAAGCAAAAAAGCTTTGGGACAGGGCCCAGGCTCTGAGTTTAAGCCCCAGGAACAGAACAAAAACCTACAAAAGACAATTGCCTCCCATTTGCCATGTTGGGAATTGAATGTAGGGCAAGCTCTTTGCTATGTCCCCAGCCCTGGAGTTTTTCTTCCTGCCCCCACTGTTAGAATTCATTTGTTCTCCATGCAAATCAGTGATCAAATGCTAGAGCAGGCAAAGAGGACACAATCCATGATGTTACATTCACCAGCACTGGAGGTGTTTTTTTTGGTCAGTCCTGGGGCTTGGACTCAGGGCCTGAGCACTGTCCCTGGCTTCTTTTTGCTCAAGGCTAGCACTCTGCCACTTGAGCCACAGCGCCACTTCTGGCCATTTTTCTGTATATGTGGTGCTGGGGAATCGAACCCAGGGCCTCATGTATATGAGGCAGGCACTCTTGCCACTAGGCCATATCCCCAGCCCTGGAGGTGTTTTTTTTTTCTTCTTTTTCTTTTTCTTTTTTGCCAGTCCTGGGGCTTGGACTCAGAGCCTGAGCACTGTCCCTGGCTTCTTTTTGCTCAAGGCTAGCACTCTACCACTTGAGCCACAGTGCCACTTCCAGCATTTTCTGTTTATGTGGTGCTGAGGAATCGAACCCAGGGCTTCGTGCATGCTAGGCAAACACTGTACTGCTAAGCCACATTCCCAGCCCAGCACTTGGATTTTAAAGTAGCATCTTCCTGAGTAGTCCAGGTTGGTCTTGAACTCATGATTCTTCTCCCTCTTTTCCTACATGTAGAGATTATAAGGTATTCATTACTGCACTGCACCTGGGTAAAGATTTCTTTTTCATACAAAGGATTGGACTAATGATTCTGCTTTATTTAATATTGTCTGCATCTTTGTAGATAGAGCTCATTTTCCTTTTCATTTGTTCCTAGGTCCACCCTCAGCTGAAATTTTAGACTCTCCGATTACCGCCATGGACCACCCCTTTCTAAAAGCATTTCAAGCACCATCTTATTTGTCTCCAGAAACAATAACAAATGGTAAAGAAGTGGGAATGAGAAATAGGTTTGGATGTAGTAAGACCATAGAACTTTGATTTGTCTTTAGGCTTCTTTCTTTTTTCTATTACTACAATTTGACTCCAAGTTACCTGTCATTTGACTTTCTTTTACATTACCACTACTAAAAGGCAAACAGTTTCATTTTGTTTGCTAATGCTGAAAATTAGGAGGATTCTGATAATTCTGTAACAACAGGTTTGAAATCCTGGCTCATGTTGTTCTGGTATTTGAATAAGAGGACCTTTTCCTGGACTAATTGCCTAGATCCTTTGGGTTTTCCCCATGATACATAATCCAGTGTAACCATAGGTTGGAGCATTTTATCATCTATAAATAAAAAGCAAATAAAATTCATTTCAATTTATTGAAAGGAGAATAAATACACAGAAGAGGGGAATTAAAAGGTTTTTTCCCCTTTTGTTAGTGCTGGGATTTAACCTAGGCAAGTTCTCTGTCACTGAGCTACATTTCCAACCCTGAACTTAGAAATTATATGATTTATTAGGTACCTAATATTTTATTTATTTATTATTATTTTTTTGTGCTGGTCCTGGGGCTTGAACTTAGGACCTGACTGCTGTCCATGAGCTTTTTTACTTAAGGCTAGAGCTTTACCACTTGAGGCATAGCTCCATTTCCAAGCTTTTGGTATTTAATAGGAGAGAAGAGTCAGTCTATCTATCTATCTATCTATCTATCTGTTGCTTGTGGAGCCTCAGGGCCTGGCTCTGTCCCTGATGTTTTTGTGGTGCAAAGCTAGTACTCTACCACTTTGAACTATAATGCCATTTCCAGTTTTCTGATGGCTGATTGGAGATAAGAGTCTTAAGAACTTTCCTGCCCTGGCTGGCTTCGAACCATGATCCTCAGATCTCAGCCTCCTGAGTAGCTAGGATTACAGGCATGAGCCACTGGTGCATGTGTGGCTTCTATTTAATATTTTAAATGGAAATTTCCTTTGACTTATTTGTATTTTCATATACTCACATTCTTTAAAAAAGATTAAGGCTGTGTACAATAATTATAATGAAGTAATGATAAAATACAGATTGAAATAAAAGCTGAAGCCCTCTCACCTCAATTGTAGCAACCTTCAAGATTGATATAATTGGTTCATTAAATTTCAGGTTTTACTTAGTATAGTACTATCTGTGGCATTGGACAGGTGCATTCATTCAATACTGAATGTGTTCCTCAGTACTACAGATGTTAGACCAACATTGAATTTTCTTTTTTTGTGTGTGTGCCAGTATTGGGACTTGAACTCAGGGTCTTGGGCTCTTGTTTGGCTTTTTAATTGTGGCTGGTGCTCTGTCACTTGAGACATGACTCTACTTGCAGCTTCTTGCTGGTTAGCTGGAAATAAGAGTCTTGTGGATTATTCTACTCAGGCTGTCTCTAGACTGCAATATTTAGGTCTCAGCCTCCTGAGTAGCTAGGATCACAGGCATGAGCTGCTGGTATGTCTGGTACCAACACTGATTTTTTTTTTTTTTTGGTTATTGTTTGCCAGTTTTGGCGCTTGAACTAAGACTTTGGGCACTGTCCCTGAGCTTTTTCACTTAACAAAACACTCGACTCACTTGAACTATAGCTCTACCTCAGTTTTTTTGGGATTAATAAGAGATTCATAGTCTTTGGCCTAGGCTGGGATTGAATCATGATCTTCAGCCTCCTGTAGTCTAGGATTATAGGCATGAGCCACCAATGCCCGACTTCAACACTGAATTTTAAAGAAGAGTCAGCTACCATTGATACTTCACTGGCCCAGGTCCTCCAGAGTTCCTTTTTTTTTGTAGTTTTTTTTTTTTAAAGCAATTCCACCAAATGGTTCTTGTTTGGTGTAGTCACCTCTAATCAGAGTTGCTTTAGAATTCAACCCCATGGAGGTGACTGTAAGAGGCACACCTCAAATCGTCCAATCCGGTTCAGGGATAGACACAGAGTATCCAAGTATGGATATTCCTCACCTGTTCTAAGCAGTATTTCTTCTTTTATTTTTTCTCAACAAGGTTTTTGTTAAAGATCATCAACAGTATGGTTGTACTCTGCAGTAGTAGCTATCTGGAGTTAGGTGCTTTTACCTTAATATCCTAGGCTGAGGGTGAGTTTAAATACTTTGAAAATTAAAACAGATATTCAGATTGCTGTCCTGCTTTGGAAATGAAAGGACCCAAGGAAGACACCTACACCAATGATAATTTTTTTTAACCTACCTAGAAAACTAGATTTTCCTTACTAAAGCAAGTTAAAACTTCTTTTAACACACAAATTAGTGCTCAAGTAATTTTATAAAAGCAACACTATGAAAGATAGTTAAAATTATTTTAGGTATGGAAAATTTCAAAGCAAATAGTATTAATAATCTGGTTACTACACAACGCCATATGTAGTAAAGCCTCAGTAATGTATACTGCTATGCATTATCTCATAAAGAATAACATGGATTTCGAGTTAGAGAACATAGTAAATAGTGGGAAAAGTGAAATACACTCTTATCTGTAGCTGTGTGGTGTTATTTAACACAAGCCAGTTCATTTGGAGAATATTTGCCACTGAAGTTTCTTTTTCTTTTAAGTAAGATAGATGTAAGATATAAGAATAGATGTAAGAGGGGCTGGGGATATGTCCTAGTGGCAAGAGTGCCTGCCTCATATACATGAGGCCCTGGGTTCGATTCCCCAGCACCACATATACAGAAAATGGCCAGAAGTGGCGCTGGGGCTCAAGTGGCAGAGTGCTAGCCTTGAGCAAAAAGAAGCCAGGGACAGTGCTCAGGCCCAGAGTCCAAGCCCCAGGACTGGCCAAAAAAAAAAAAAAAATAGATGTAAGATATAATAGGCCATTTCAGCCATTTCTTTGTTGTTGTTGGTGGTGATTGTAGGGCTTGAACTCAGGGCCTGGGAACTGTCCCTAAGCTTTTCTGCTCAAGGCTAGCACTCTACCACTTTGGGCCGCAACTTCACTTCTGGTTTTCTGGTGGTTAATTGGAGATAAGAGTCTCCCAGACTTTCCTGCTCAGGCTGGCTTTGAACCATCATTCTCAGCCTCCTGAGTAGCTAGGATTACAGATGTGAACCACCAGAGCCCAGCAATTTAAGCCGCTTCTGGTTACAATAAAACATTTTCACCTGGCAGGGGAGTCTTTTTCTTTCTGTGAGTACATGTGTTTAATTTTGGGGGACTATGTAATAATATAAATATATGAATTGGATTTTTTTTTCATGTTAGTAGGTAGTAGTCAGATTTCTTCTTTAAGGAGACCTGGAGAAGATGATATGGCTTTCTTTGAAAGACGATACCAGGAAAGGGTAAGTATTTGGGAAATCTACTTTCATGAAGCATTTATTTGAAGCATAGACACAGTAGCAAGATTATATTTGAATGTATAACATCATTTCAAATAATTTGTAAAGGTTTTATTTTATAGTTAGTGTTAGGACTTTAGGCTTTCTTTGGATAATTTAAATAACAGGAGTAATGAAAATATGATATGTAATAATACTGGTCAACTTGCTAAAATCATAAACATTGAATATACAAGTTAATCAGTATATAACCATAAACTATCAGTATATTTGTAGCACTTTTTTATTTTAAAATATGTTACTGTCAGTTGGGAGAGGGGATGGAGAGAAGCTGGTTAATGAGTATGAGAGTAGGTTGGCTAAGAGGAATAACTACTTAAATTTTGTAGCACATAAAGGTAACTATGGCTGACAAGAATTAATTATATATTTCAAAATATCTAGTAGGATTTTCAATGTTCCTAACAAAGACATAATAAATGTTTGAGAAGATGGACATTACCTATTATATACATGTACGAAATATCACACAGTTTCTCATTGATACGTAATATATATAGATATGCAATATACTTATGTACCTATATATTATATTTTTATTTTTAATGGACATGTAATTATATATGTGAATATGTAATTATGTAATATACATACACACATATACATATGTATAATTATGTATATATATATATATTACATGCCAGTTAAAAAAATATATCCTAAATCCACAAAAGATTGTCAACTGAAGGGAGACTGTATTTTCAGCTATTAATGTGTATTATTTATGTTTAGGGGCTTTTTTGATATTATAAACTAAAAATTATCCAATAGCTTTTAAGAAAGAGATCACTTAACAAAACATAGCTTAACAATTTCTAGGGCTCATTACCTAGTCTTGACCTGTTTACAGTGTTCACTAATGGACAGTTCAAAAGTTCTACACCAGAATGTAAACACATGGAGATAAGCTTAGGATTTTATTCCTTTTGGTGTTTTCCCCTACGCTTAGTATAGTGCCTTTGGTATTAAAATTTTTCAATAAATATATAACTATTTGAAAATTGAAAAAAATGAACACATTTGATATTTGCTTTCATAGATGTCAACTCCTTACAGTTTTAAACTTAAACTTTTTCTGGGTTCCAGTGGCTCATGCCTGAAATCCTAGCTACTCAGGAGGCTGAGATCTGAGGATCACGGTTCAAAGCCAGAATGGGCAGGAAAGTCTTTGAGACTCCTATCTCCAATTAACCACCAGAAAACCAGAAGTGGCACTGTGGCTCAAGTGGTAGAGTGCTAGCCTTAAGCTCAAGAGCTCAGGAACAGCAGCCAGGCCCAGAGTTCACACCCTAGGACAGAAACAAAACAAAACAAAACAAAACCCAAAACAAAAAACCTACTTGATCTTTTGATATGTTTTAATTGTAATGTTTCATAGTAATCATCATATTTTTTTACTTTTGCTTTTTTTGAGCTTTTACTTTTGCTTTTTTGCTAGATGAAACAATATTGGCATACAGAAGTAGAAGAATAGATGTTTTAGTCATTTGGCTGAAAGTGCTTTCTTTAGACTTATTTATTTATGCATTTATTTTTTGTCAGTTATAGTGTTTGAATTGAGGGCTGGGTTCTCTCTTTGAGCTTTTATTTATTTATTTATTTTCCCTTTAAAAATTGTTTAAAAATTTTTTTTTACAGTTTCATATGTTAGGCCATGGGTACATTTCTTGTACACCTTGAGCTTTTATGCCCAAGGCTAGTGCTATTCCACTTTGAGCCTCAGCTCCACTTTTTATTTTATTTTAAGGTGGCTAATTGGAGATAAGAGTCTTACAGACTTTCCTGCCCTACTGGCTTTGAACCACAATGGTCAGATCTCAGCCTCCTGAGTAGGGAGGATTACAGGTGTGAGCCACCAAGCACCCTGCTTTAGGGTTATTGTATAGTTGTGGGTAGTGTTGTCTCGACAACTAAGTAACAAACTCTTCAAGAGTCATGACCTACTTTCGCTTTTTGTTGTATCTGCTACCATTTCTTAGACAAGAGTTCACCAAGATATGGGAAAAGACATTAAATAACCTTACCATTTAAGAATGGAGGAAAACAGTAGAAGACACTGGGCTCATGCCTCGTAATCCTAGATATTCAAGAGGCTGAGATCTGAGGATCATAGTTCAAAGCCAGCCCGGGCAGAAAGTCTGTGGGACCCTTATTTCCAATCAACTACCAAAAAGCTGGAAGTGGAGCCATGGTTCAAGTGGTAGAATGCTGGCCTTGAGGCAAAAGCTCAGGGACAATGCTTAGGCCAGAGTTCAAGCTCCAGGATGGGGGCACGAGCACGCGCACGCCCCGCCCCCCCCCCAGAACAGAATAGAACAAACAGACTAGCTTGGCTTCCCTGATGAGTTTTGAGAAGAGGGGGCAGTCCTAAGCACAGCTGAAAACTAAAGTAGACAGTAAAATGTTTGCAATGATAGAAGCTTCCTGTATCTGTACTGTTATTTACCATATGTGGCTCTATAAGTTTAAATTTAAATAAAATTAACATTTAAAATGTATTCTTTCTAGCTATGACTCAAGGGCTCGGTAACCACAGGTGGCTAGTAGCTTCCTTTTGGGACAGATACAAACCTTTTTTATCTTTTGGAAAATTTGAACCTAAACGTATTTTAGTTTGTACAAATACTATAATCTGGGTGGCTTTTTATTTTTCCTGGATGGCTTTTAAACGATAAAAATTATTTTTTATAGTTTTAGGGACTAAGAAGGCTTATCGAGGTACCTGCAGATTCAGTGTTGGGTGAGGGCTGCCTCTGGCCCAGAGATGATGATGCCTTTTTGTTTGTGTTCTCCCAGGCTGGCAGAGGCAGGGCAGCTCTCTGAGAGGACACTGCTAATATTCATGAGGGTTCTTTCCACATGTCCTGGTCACCGTCCAAAATCCCAACCTCCTACTGTCATCCCGTTTGAGATGAAGAGTCAGCAAATTAACTTGGGGATTCTAGAAAGGGGAAAGACATAGTAGGAGTACCTCTGAGAGGTGAAATGGTTGGAGTGAAAACTAGAGGCATTTTTACATGCTAGTGTTAGTGTTCCTGGGTTTTGGAACTTCTGTTCCCTCCTCTAGATTCCTGAGCAGTGTCGACTATTGAAAACATGCAGTGGTATTTGCTTGTGGGAAGATAATGAGCAGAGTTCTTTATGAATGGTTTCAAGGGTATATCTGGCCTGTTCTGTTTGCTTATAAGTAAACCTGGAATTTAGTTTTATGGAATCTCGTTTATAGCTCCAGCCTGTGTGATTTATGGACTTACGAGACAGCTTATAAACTCTACAATCTGTATGAGTAATGACGTATAAAAACTGAGAAGCTGAAATCTAAACCATTTCGTCTTCTTTTTTTTTTTTTTTTGGCCAGTCCTGGGCCTTGAACACAGGGCCTGAGCACTGTCCCTGGCTTCTTTTTGCTCAAGGCTAGCACTCTGCCACTTGAGCCACAGTCAGTGCCACTTCTGGACATTTTCTATATATGTGGTGCTGAGGAATCGAACCCAGGCCTTCATGTATACAAAGCAAGCACTCTTGCCACTAGGCCATATTCCCAGCCCCCTAAACCATTTCTTTCAGGCTGACATGTTCCATGATTTTTGTTAGTACTTGTCTTTTACTCCAAAATCATTGAGGGAAAGGGGATGATTTGGAGTGTGTCTGATGGCTCAGGGCCTCTTTCAAGAGCTATGTGGTTATCTGGGTTTTGTTTCTATGCTTTTTGCTAATCATTGGTAGCTTTTCTGTGGGGAAGAATCTGATGATTAGTGTAAGTTGGCTTCGACAAGAGAATCCTTTGTGGTATGGTTTACAAACGACTTTTAGATTTTTTAGAAAGTTATTTTTTTTGTTGTCTTTTGAGATAGGTATGAGTGTGTGTGTGTGTGTGTGCGCGTGTGTGTGCGCGCGTGTGCGCACACGCCAGTCCTGGAGTTTGAAACTCAGGGGCTAGGCTTCTTTTGCTCACAGCCAGCGTGCTACCACATGAGTCACAGCTCCAGTTTTCTGGTGGTTAGTTGGAGATAAGAGTCTCACAGACTTTCCTGCCTGGGCTGGCTTCTCCTGTCTGGGCTGGCTTAGGACCACAATCCTCAAATATCAGCCTCTTGAGTAGCTAGGATGACAAGCCTGAGCCACCAGAGCCTGGCTCAAAGCTTCTTCTTTTTACCAGTTCTAATTATTTTCTTCTGCTATGAGGATGCTTGGTCTCTTTTCTCTAAGAAAGGAGAATTTTATTAAGAAAACAAGTATCAAAAGACTGCTAGAGGTAAGGTATTTTGTTCATGCCAGGAAATTAGAAAAAAAAAAAAAAAAGGAAGGTAAAGGGGAGAAAAAGGAAGAGAAGGGAACACCTTTGCCCATAGAACTCTAGATGGATAAATGAATGTATTTGCTAGTTCCTGTCATCCATCTATGTATGTATGTATGTATGTATGTATGTATGTATGTATGTATGTATGTGTGTGCGTATCTATCTATCTTCTGTTTTTGGAACAGGATCTTATTATGTAATCCAGGCTGTGTATGAACTCATAATCTTCCTGCCTTATGTTCCTGAGTGCTGGGATTGCAGATGTGCATCACTGCCCAGTTTTGTGAAGTACTACTTCACAAATGAGCAAATGTTGCTTTTGCTTATGTTTGTTCTTTAGCAGGTTTTCAGTTACTCTAAATCTAATAATTGGCCTTAAATGAGAGAGAAAAGGGACCAGCATTTGTAATCCTAGGCCCTTATTAAGTGCTTAGATCTTTATATGTATTATCTTATTTATACCTTCAGAACAATCCTGAGAGGTAGCCATTGCTGTGGTGCTTTTTGGTTTTCTTTTTTTTTAATAAATGAGAATGTTTTTAAAATGCTTGATAAATGGAAGAGTATCAAATACTTGTTTTTTTTGTTTTGTTTTGGTCAGTCGTGGGGCTTGAACTAGGGGCATGGGTATTGTCCCTGAGCTCTTTTGTTCAAGGCTAGCACTCTACCACTTTGAGCCACAGCACCACTTCCTGTTTTATGGTGGTTAATTGGAGATAAGAGTCCCACAGACTTTCCTGCCTTGGCTGGCTTTGAATCCTGATCCTAACATCTCAGCTTCCTGAGTAGATAGGATTATAGGCATGAGCCATGGACACCTGGCTTCAAATAGTTTTCTGTCTGACTCTCAAATCTATCTTTGAATTAGAATAGGGGTTTTTGTGGAAGTCCTTCAGATGAACTGTGGACTGATACAGTATGTGAGAGACCTGAGTGCATGGTATGAATGAAGTTGCCAACTAAGTCTTAAGACAACAACTAGAGAGAGGGAAGAAACAGAGGTTTCACTTAGTCTGATTTTATTATTGCAAATTTATCACTTGCAATTTGATAAGATGGTATAAACTGTTTGTACCAGGTCCCTTCTTGTTTTTCCCTTTCTTCTTCCTTTCCTCCCTTCTCCTCTCTCCCTCTCTTCCTTCTCCTTCTGCTCCTTTAAAAAACACAGTTTTTCTGATTAGAGGCAGGTGTTGTACCATCTGACTCTTTACCTCAGAAAGCAAGAGGCCCTGTTTTCAGTTGGGCATGCCCTTCATTTTCTATCTCCTAGTTTTGTGTGGCCAAGGCAGTGGTGTTGCCCCTGTAAACAGGTATGTGTGAGTGGTGGAAAATATGAAGCAGGAGGGCTTTGAGGTCTCAGGGGTGCTTGTTGGATCCCTTGGGAAAGGTTTATGTGCATCCACAAGGTTAGACGGCTGCAGGTAGGGTATTTACACTTATTTGTCTTAATTAGAGTGGAGAACAAGACCTTTACAAAGAAAACTGTGGGAATGTGGAAACCAGAATTAGAGGAAAGCATCTTTAAAGCAGTCTATAATCCAGCAACAATCCAGTTGCATTGATTGTGTTCTGTAACTGTGTAGGGAATGTGCATAAGCTGAATGAATACCTATCCTTTGAAGCATTTAAAATTGTTTTGTAGTGAGAGTTCAAATTATGTCATTTTCTCAAAAGCAATGTTCATTTACATATTTCTTTCATTAAAATGCTTCTGTACAGTTAAAATCAAACCAGTAAAATGCAACTCTGCCCCTTTAATGATCAGATTTTTGGCTTTAGCATTTAGCAGCTTAACTCTTGGCATGGTTATGGTAAATAAGGCATGAATGCAAACAAGGTATGTGGAAGCTTTTTTCTTTAGAATGCTTTACAAGTTATTATGTCAATAAATGTTTTCAATTTACAGATAAAATTGGAAAAGGCCCTTAAGAAGAAAGGAAAGGCTCCATTGCCATCAACTAAAAAGCTTTCATGAAGTCTATTGGAAAAATTTAAACCATCACCCAGACATATCTTTTTCATGTTTATTTAAATAGAGTAATACAAATTATTTTCTCTCAAATTATTTTGCTTGTCTTACTGTGTGAAATATATCTTGCTGAATGTTTTCTTCATTTATTGAAATAATGTTAAACTACCTTATTTTATCAAAATCATGGTTTACTACTTTACATGTACTTTTTTGGATTTTTGGTGCTGGTCCTGAACACAGGAACTGGGTGTTCTTCCTGAGCTGCTTTTTTTTTTTTTTTTTTTTGCATAAGGCTAACACTCTATCACTTGAGCCATAGCTCCGCTTCTGGCTTTTTGGGTGGTTAATTAGGGATAAGAGTCTCATGGACTTTTCTGCTTAGGCTAGCTTTGAACCATGATCCTCAGATCTTGGCCTCCTAAGAATCTAGGATTACAGGCATAAGCCACAGGTGCATGATCTTTACATGTACTGCATGTAAAGGACTTTACAGGTCCTGCTTTATAGTCCAGGATCCTTCTGTCCTCAGGCTTCTGAGGGTTTTTTATTTTTTATTCTTAAAAAAAGAGACCTTCTGTCTCTTAACAAGTAAGGTTATTTTTTTAATGAATCAAGCCCTGGAAGTACTGCAAGTATTTTTAGACTATCATCATTTCATTTTTTTTAGGCTCTTGAAAAATTAAACATAAGCTGGGAGCTGGTGGTTTATGCCTGTATTCCTAGCTACTCAGGAGGCTGAGATCCAAGGATTGTGGTTTGAAGCCAGCCCAGCAGAAAAGTCCCCATGAGACTCTTATTTCCAGTTAACCACTCCAAAACTGGAAATGGTGCTGTGGCTCAAGTGGCAGAATGCTAGCCCTGTGTACAAAGAGGGTAAGGAACAGCACCTAGGCCCTGAGTTCAAGCCCTACCACTGACACAAATCAATCAATATATTATGATGGTATTTAAACAAATGTGTAAGGGCTACATTTTCATTCGAGATAGTATGCTAAAATGATTAAGTTTTTACTTCCCAAGCTTTGGAATGTTGATTTATGTAAATAAAAACCCTTCTTTAAAATTATACATCTATTCTCTAACAGTATCCATGGATTGTTTTTTACATTGTGTCATAAACTATATATTGCTTATAATTGCTTTGGACACCTTTTGTGAGTCCCATAAATACTCTATGCCACCTTTGCATTCCAGTACTGCTGTAAAACACTTCCAAGCAGGCTTCTGACAACTTCACATGGAAGCTATTTGGTGCTGCCTTGTCTTGGGGTTATGTCACAGCTTTCCTCCACAGATATTCTCTGACACCATAGTTTGGGAGGCCTGCTTTAATCCCTCTGCCTCATATATTGGCAACCCAAAGATAAGGAGGGGGGCACTAATGACCCACCCTTGAGTAATGGGAGATGGAAGCCAATATATAAATGCTCCCCCATTCCATCTCCTGTTTAGGCAGTGCTGAGATGCATCTCATAAGCCTCCTCAGGAAATCCTGAACAACACAATAATACATTCTTACCTTAGCATTCTTTCTTTCCTTTTCCAGTCTTCCATCCCCCATTTACCAGATGGTCACCCCAGGTTCCTTCCCAAATAAATTACTTATATGTGAATATTTGTCTTAGATTTTTCTTTTGGATGGGGGAACAGTTGGTGCTAGAGATGGTTTTAGGAAGCAGATATTAAGAATGGCGTAATGTGACTGAATCAATTACATGGCAGTAGGTATGGATGAAGTGCAAGTGAAAGCTGAAGTGTTAGGCAAGGCAACATCTCTGTGTCACTACAGTAGAATGAGACCAGTGTGAATCATAAAGATTGAAATGGTGGTTATCTTATGCTACTGCTCTGGAAGGAAATGACCATAGATTTAGGTTAACTGCTTTACTCAGGATATGCTGTGAGAGCCATAGTTGCTCCAGAGCCCTTTAAGGAAAATTCACTTTCTGCAACTGCAGGGTTGACTGTGCTGTTGATATAGTTCAAGTATGAGAATAAGGGTGACGAGGCTGGAAAGGAAACTGAATATATAGCCTTGATTGTCTTCTCCAACCAAGTAAGCATGTTGACAGGAAAAGAATAGAACTCCAAGTCAGGGGCTGTGGAGAACCTAAGAATCTTGAATCCTTGAGTTTCTTTGAACTTCTGAGCTGGCAGAAGCACCTCTCCATTTAACAGAGGAGAACAGCCTGCCCTTGCCTATCCCACAAAGGCTTCAAGGCAGTAGCAGCACAGTGACATTTGTCTTCCATGACTTACCCCTGCTAACACTCACTGATTCCAAACTAATAACAAGCTTTCAGCATACCTTATAGGAGAAATATAGTCCTGATTCTAAATAGATTATACTCTGAATGAAATGCCAATTTTAGTCAAAGTGTATTGGTTGGAATCCAGGAAATATGTCTGGGATAGATCTTGAGGGTGATGTATCAATGCGTAGGGTTGGGGAAGACTGCAGAGCTTCATAGGATAGTATTAGGGGATTTCATGCATCATTTAATGCTTGGACTGGGATATCTAGATATGGTCTTAACAGATCATGAGGAGGGCATAAAACACAGGGGATATGCTAGATGTTATTTGGCATAGAAAAGGGTCAGAAAAACTAGGGATGTGAGAATGTTAGAATAGATTGTTTGAGACTGGAAAAGCTAGCCAATTGTGTTTTCCCTGGGAAGGCCTAGATGGTACATAATTAAGATGATAAGGTATGTCATGGTTGAGAATATTCTAGAAACTTAGAGTAGTTGGTAGTGGTTGATGTGACCTCTACAAGGTAGAATAGATGATAGAAGATGCTACCATTCTACTGTAGTATCAATGTAGTTTGATGATGGGGATGTATATATCTTGAAGGCCAGGTTGTGAAACTTAACTGTATGAAGCTCCTTGGACATCATTAACTTACTGAGTGCCAAGACATATGTCTGAATAAATTTAAGTTCATGATATGCTCACATAGAAGTGTAGCTGATTAAGACGTCTGTCCCCACCTTACCCCTGAAAAAAAATGAAAGAAGCAAGACTTGAGAATTGGCAAGTACAAGCCTGACATTAATTATGGCAGTGAAAAATCAGTTTTTCATTAGTTTTCACATCCAGGAAACTAGAAAAATTCAGGTCAAGACCCTTCGTTGGAAGGGAGAACCTAGATCTACTTAGGAAGAATCTTCAAATACATTTGAATAATATCCCTGCTCTTTGATCCTTCCTCATGGCAGCAAGTGTTTACCATAATTTACCAGGGTAAGGGTAATGATGCAGTAGCCAAAGAGAATACTCAGAATTTTCAACCAACGACACCAGGTCTGTATCAACATGGTTTCTGAAGGACAGACACATCATTAAGTTTACAGAGTGGCTTTTCTTGAGGGCACAGGGGCAGGGGACAGTGGGGGTGAGAGTTGAACTCAGGGTGTTTTGCTAAGAAGGTACTCTACATCTTGAGCCTTGCTTCTAGCCTCTTTTGCCTTTGTTATTTTTCAAATAGGGTCTTTCATGGATGCCTTGCCAGGCTGGACTACTGTCTGTCCATTTACACTTCTCACATAGCTTGGATTGTAATGGGAATAGATACCTAAATATGTTCACAACTCAATAACCAGGATGCTTTTAGTTAGAGTTTTAAAAAGAAGTTTTTCTTTTTTACTCACTTATCTCTCCTTTCCTCCTCCCCTATCCTCATGGGAGGGGATTGAGAATGTCTTTTTATCTTACTGATCATAGAAGTGAAAGAATCCATTCAGGACAGCAATACAAACTCTGGAAACTAACACCAGCACATCAAAAAATAAGTGGAATTAAGGCCACCATCTGATCTAAAGTCATACCTCAGCATACACATCTAGAAGTCCATGCTCCTGAGCTTTCCATAAAAACTTCCACCACCACTAGGGACTGTGCTTCTTTCTCAGATACTATCTCAAGCAGTTCTCATATTGCCTGGAAAAAATAGCAAACCTTTATTTTCTTTTCTCTAAAACCCTGGTCTCATTATTTGAATTGGCATTGAGTTCAGGGGATGAAATTTCCAATAACAAGAAGACAGGTGGGGCTGAGAATATGGTTTAGTGATAGAGTGCTTGCCTAGCATGCCCTGGGTTCGATTTCTCAGTACCACATAACAACAAAAAAGACAGGTATGTACTATCATCTGATTGAGATACAGTCTTGGTGTTTATATCTGGGCTGGCCTAAACCTCAACTGTTTTGATCACCATGATTTCTATCTCCAAAGTGACACTGGTGGCTCTTGCTATGTTGTTTTGTTGCTCCAGCTGATCTTGAACTTCTGGGCTCAAGTGATATTCTTGACTCAGTTTCCTAAGTAGCTGGGACTACAGGTATGCAGCACCACACCTAGACTAGATGCTCATCAGTGGATAAATGGAAAAGTTATCATTCAGCAATAAAGAACAAAATTGTGTTGTTTGTAGGCAAATGGATGGAACTGGAGGTCATTATATGTAATAAAACAGACGAAAGATAGAGTGCATGATTTCCCTCATGTAGAACCTACAAAAGAAGTCATGAAAATAAGAGGACTGTTAGGGGAGGGGAAAAGAATCAAGGAGGTTGGAAGAAGAATATGGGAGGGTAAAAGGTGAATATAGTCAGTAAATACATGTATAAGAACTATAAATCCATATTTTATATAATTAACACATACTAATGTAAAAGAGCAAAAGATAAATAGGAAAATTAAATAAGATTGGAACATAAACCGCAATAAGCAGAAAAGTAAGAGAGAAAAATCAATAAGGCAAAAGCTAGTTTTAAGAGGCCAGTAATATTGATAGGATTATGACATGACTGATAGTGAGGTAAGGGAAGAACAAACTACCAAATTTAGAAGTGAGTTGGATATATCACTATAGATTTTATGAATGCCAAGAAGACAGTAAAGAATATTGTAAGCCAGGTGCTGGGGGGCTGGGAATATGGCCTAGTGGTAAAGTGCTTGCCTTCCTTGCTTATAGAGAGACATCAAATTAAGTGATTTATTGTACTCACATGTCCTAGAAAATGGAGAGTTGATATGTCACCTAAGGCCATATAGGAGAAGCAGACTAAAGGAACACTTCAATGAGGCAGATAAGGAGCTAAGTGTGAGACCCATATGCAAGTGCGCTTGGAAAATGTCAGTAGATTCCACTAGCAAAAGGTGTGAGAGTATTTAGTTGGTGCTTTTGAGTATCATTAAGTCATTGTCAAGGGAGAGCAAGAAAGGAAACTTCCGACAGGGACCATACTTATCACTCTGGTTCACCTGGTTTCTTGGACAGGGTACTTACAACTTGTTAGTGGAGATGTAAAAGCATCAGGATAATAAATTTAAAAAAATTACAGCAGGAAAATAAACTATCAAGTTAATTTGATAATAAGGTAATTTTATTAGTTTTAGATTTATTAAATTCAGGGCTGGGAATATGGCTTAGTGGTAGAGTGCTTGCCTCATATACATGAAGCCCTGGGTTCAATTCCTCAGCACCACATATATAGAAAAAGCCAGAAGTGGCGCTGTGGCTCAAGTGGTAGAGTGCTAGCCTTGAGCAAAAAGAAGCCAGGGACAGTGCTCAGGCCCTGAGTTCAAGCCCCAGGACTGGCGAAAAAAAAATTCAAATTGTATTTAAAAATCTTCCCATAATGGGCTCTGGTGGCTCACAACTGTAATCTTAGCTACTTCCAGGAGGCTGAGATCTGAGGATTGTGGTTTGAAGCTAGCATGGGCTTTATCCGGGGAATGCAAGGATAGTTTAACATTTAGAAGTTGCTCAGTGTAACTCATATGAACAAACGATTAAAAACAACAACACAACAGCACCTATATAATCATGTCAATGAAAATAAAAAGTATTTGAAAAGATTCAATGTACATTTATAATAAAATCTCACAGCAAACTAAGGGTAGGTGATGTCTTCAGTTTGTTAAAGGGTATCTCTGAAAAGCCACAGTATATAACAATGAAAGGAAAAATGCTTTCTTCCTAAGTTAGGAGCACAGCAAGTGTATCTGCTGTAAGCCCTTTGAGAAATGGAAGTTCTAGCCATGGTACTAAGGCAAGATATTTTTTAAAGACACCTAAATTGGACAGGAGAAAGCAAAAAGTCATTATTTGCATGTAATGTAATCATCTAGGCAATTCTGTTAACTTTCAAGCGAAAAAGTCCCACAACACACCCTATCACTAGAAATAATAAGTTTTACAAGGATGCAGTAAACATGATAAGCATGTAAAGATTGTATTTGTAGTGCTGGAGGCATGGCTCAAGTGGTAGAGTGCTTGCCTAGCAAGCACAGGCTCTGAGTTCAAACTCCACTGCCTCCAAAAATTGTATTTCTATATATTAGCAACAAATAGCCAGAAACTGAAATTAAGAAGATTCCATTTATGGTAACATAAAAATGGAAAATCTCATGGATAAATCTAATAAAAGATGTGCCTTCTTTTTTTTTTTTTTTTTTTTTTTTTTTTTGCCAGTCCTGGGCCTTGGACTCAGGGCCTGAGTACTGTCCCTGGCTTCTTTTTTTTTTTTGCTCAAGGCTAGCACACTGCCACTTGAGCCACAGTGCCCTTTCTGGCCGTTTTCTGTATATGTGATCCTGGGGAATCGAACCCAGAGCTTCATGTATATGAGTCAAGCACTAGGCCATATTCCCAGCCCCCAAAAATGTGCCAGATTTTTAACAAAAGGTATAAAACAGACAAGAATAAACGAAAAATTGAATGACCGGAGCTATAGATTGTGTTTATGTATTAGAAGACCAAATACAGTCAAGGTGTGAATTCTGAAATGGATGTGTAGATTCAGTGTAATCCTAGGAAAAATCTCAACAGGATGTGTGTGTGTGTGTGTGTGTGTAGATACTGACAAATGATGGTAATTTGCATGGAATTGTAGAGCTAAAAATATTTGAAAAAGTTTATAGTACCTGTCTTCATGACTTATAAAACCTTAGTAATTACAACAACTAAAGAAAGCAAAGAGGTCAAGTTCTCAGAGAGTCCGGAAATAGACGTACACATATATGGCCCATTGATCTTTAACAATATTGCAGACAATGGAGTGGAGAAGTGGACATGTTAACATTTCAACAAATATGCATAGGTATGTAAAGTACCAAAGTATGTTCTCATTTGTGAAAGCAAATTTCTTTTTTCCATCTGTATAAACAAATTCCTTTAGGGCTGGGAATGTGGCCTAGTGGTAAGAGTGCTCGCCTCGTATACATGAAGCCCAGGGTTCGATTCCTCAGCACCACTTATATAGAAGACAGCCAGAAGTGGCGCTGTGGTTCAAGTGGCAGAGTGCTAGCCTTGAGCAAAAAGAAGCCAGGGACAGTGCTCAGGCCCTGAGGTCAAGTCCCAGGACTGGCAAACAACAAAAATCCTTTAAGATTTTGTCCCAGCGCTCCTACCACTTGGGCTGAAGCTCCACTTCCGGATTTCTGGTGGTTAATTGAAGTAATGAGTTCATGAGTCTCATGGACTCCCCTGCCTGGGCTGGCTTCGAGCTGCGATCCACCTCAGCCTTCTGAGTAGCTAGGATTACAGGTCTGAGTCACAGATGCCTTGCATCTTCCCATCTTTTACAAGGAATGTTGAGATCCATCCAGTTTGAGCGTTTTGAGGTTTAAATCTGTATGAGCAAATTAGGAGAACTCAGGGAATTCCATGTCATAACAGTTTGTAAAGCAAACCCGCCCCTGGTCGGTAGGTGGGGAGAACCCATCCCCACCCCAGCGCGCAGCCGCACTGTGCTATGTCCAGCAGCGAGAGTCAGGCATCCGGGGGCGGCTTCACTCCAGACACGTGTGCCTTCGATAGCCACGTGACTAGCTGGCTGCTCTCGCGTGTAGCGAGAGTGTCTGGTGCGCATGCGCAGTACTGGACGGCCGCGTGGCTGCTCGCATGTGCCCGGCGGTGGGTGGAGAGCCAGTCTCGTAGATGGCGGTTGCTGGGGCCAGCATGTGGGGCCCGGGGAAGTTGGCTGCTTCGAGAAGTGCAGCAGCGGCCACGGAGAGTGAGAGGTTGGTAACGTTCCCTAGGGCAGGGGTGCAGGGGGGGCTGTCCCCACAACCGTTTTTCCCTGGCTGGTGGTGTCTTAAGGGCTTCACACCAAGGACGAGGCCTGTTTTCAGGCCTTCCGCCGCGTGCGTGGGCGGCTACCGCTGAGGGCCTTCAACGCCCCGATTTCCGCTTGTGGTGCCCATGGGGACATTTGGATTCAAACACGATGGAGTTCTTGGCTCCCCTTCCCGCATATTCGGTGCCCCAAGACTTAAACATTTCTTTGGAAAGCAGCTTCTTAGAGCTAGTGGCGGCATTTCCGAAGTAAACACTGTTTTTGTTTTTCTTCCTATGGATCAAAATGATCTACTTTCTCTTAACCGGTTACAACTTGGCTTTATGTCTTCTCAGTAAAACCAAAAATTAAAGCTTAAAAAAAAAGTTCTGGTTAATCGTAATCCTTGTTTATACCATTTTATGTGGTTGAAAAAGAATCTTTTCTGGTTCTGGGGCCTGAACTCCCAGCCTAGGCCCAGTCCCTGAGCTTGTTTTGGCTCATGGTGAGTGCTCTACCACTTGAGCCACAGAGCCACTTCTGGCTTTTTGAAGTTAGAGATGAGAGTCCCATGAATTTTCCTGCCTGGGATGGCTTCGAATGGCGATCCTCAGTCTCCTTAGTAGGTAGAATTACAGGTGTGAGCCACCAGTGCCCCGATGGAAAAAAAAAAGTTTTTTAAGATGAGCTAGAACCAGAATTTTAAAAAGCTTTTTTTTTTTTTTTTTTAATGTACCAGCCCTGGGTCTTGAACTCACAGGGCTAAAGCTCTGCCCCTGAGCTTTTCTCCTCAAGGCTAGCACTCTACTATGGTGTCCACATTTATACTTCTGTCTTTTGGCAGTTAATTGGAGATAAAGAGTCCCTCTGATTTTTCTGCCTGAGCTGGCTTTGAACTGCCATCCTCAGATCTCTGCTTCTTGAGTATTATTGGATTACAGGGATGAGCCATTGGCTCACAAATGGAGCTTTTTTTTTTTTTTCTTTTTCCTTTTTTGCTGGTGGGGATCCTCAGGAGCTTCTGCCATACCTTCCTGTGTTCTCAGCTTGCTTGCTTTCTCTGCTAGTGTTCTACTGCTTGGCCAGGCATGGTTTGGGCTGGTTAGGTTTGGGCTGGTTAATAGGAGATTCTGCCCAGGTTGGCTTCCAACTGAGATCCTCCAGATCTCAGCCTCCAAGTAGTTAGGATTATAGGCATGAGCCATTGGTGACAGCAAATTTTAGCTTTATTTATAAGCACTTTTCTGTGAGAATTGATAGCTTTATCCTTTCCATAGTTGAGAGCATTTTAAACATTGATATAGTGATGGTGTTAGATAGCTTTTAGAACTCTCAAAAACTACTTTAAAAATATGGCACATATCAGGATGTCTTCTTTAAAGCAGTTTTATAAAGACTTTTTTTTTTTTGCCAGTCCTGGGTCTTGAACTCAGGATCTGAGCATTGTCCCTGGCTGCTGCTTTTTGCTCAAGGCTAGCATTCTACCACTTGAGCCACAGAACTACTTCAGCTTTTTTCTGTATATGTGGTACTGTGGAATAGAACTCAGGGCTTCTTGTATAGTAGGCCAGCACTCTGCCACTAGGCCACATTCCCAGCCCTAAAGGCTTTTTTTCTTAATCCTCCTTCCCCATTTTTCTCATATCCTGTGCAGAGAATATTTGTCTTAAAATTCAAGGTTACAAAAACGGTATTGAAAATGAGGGAGAAAGGGTCACTCTAGCTTAATCATATCATATTCTCTGCTTGTCAGATTGTGGCTTATGCCTTTTATAAATAACATTTTTTTTGAGAAGGAAGTTAAGACCAGTAGAGACTCAGCAGTGAAAGAAATCCTCTTATTTTCCTTCAAGATTGGGAAAGAGAAGCAATATTCCATTATTTTGGAATACAGTTCTGAAATAGAAGTTCTATTGAAAGATTTTGTAGTTGGTAATCTATAATGTATAGTGAATTTTTAAAGAAAAGAGCAAGGGAGGAGGTAACAAGTTGGATAAGAAATGTATTCACTGGCTTACATATGGAATGGAAACCCCTCTGAATATCACTTTGACAATAAATAAAGAAAAGAGCAAAATTCAGTGTAGTTTACCATCTTTAGTTGTTTTTTTTTTTTGCCAGTCCTGGGCCTTGGACTCAGGGCCTGAGCACTGTCCCTGGCTTCGTTTTGCTCAAGGCTAGCACTCTGCCACTTGAGCCACAGCGCCACTTCTGGCCATTTTGTATATATGCGGTGCTGGGGAATCGAACCCAGGGCTTCATGTATACAAAGCAAGCACTCTTGCCACTAGGCCATATTCCCAGCCCCCATCTTTAGTTTTTTTTTTTTTTTTTTTTTTTTTGGCCAGTCCTGGGCCTTGGACCCAGGGCCTGAGCACTGTCCCTGGCTTCTTCCCGCTCAAGGCTAGCACTCCGCCACTTGAGCCACAGCGCCGCTTCTGGCCGTTTTCTGTATATGTGGTGCTGGGGAATCGAACCTAGGGCCTCGTGTATCCGAGGCAGGCACTCTTGCCACTAGGCTATATCCCCAGCCCCCGCATCTTTAGTTTTAATGCCTTTTAATTATTTTATTTGAAACCTGTTTGGTTGCTTGCTCAGTTGGTATGCTACCACTTGAGCCATATCTCTAGTCTGGTTCTGTGTGTTTGTGTGTGTTCTGAGGCCTTGAACTCGGGGCTTCGGTGCTATCCCTTAACTTTTGTGCACTTTCCACTTTCTAGCACTGAGCCACAGCTTCCCTTCTGGCATTTTGTTAATTGGAGATGAATTAAGATTTTCCTACTTGGGCTAGCTTTGACCACATCTTTCACTCAGCCTCCCTGAGTAGTTAGTATTACAGGTACGAGCCATCAGCATCTGGCTAAAACACATTTTAATAACTTAAACATTCAGTGGGTTAGTCTTTATTTGTTGTTATATAGATGGATTATTACAACCTAACTTAAAGTATTGATTTGTTTTAGTCTTTCAGGGATTGTCCAAGTGGATGAAGATACACATTACAATAAAGGTATTGACACTAAAAATTATTTGGAGGTGTAAGAACTCAATGACACTGAATAATCTCAGAATTTCCTTGCATTTGATTTGGTTTTAGTTGAAGATGTGGTTGGAAGTCATGTAGAAGATGCAGTGACATTTTGGGCCCAGGTAAATAGTAGTTTGGTTGGTTTCTCCTTCCTCTTCCTTTTCCTTCCCTAACTGAAGTCTTCAACAAAACAAAACCAGAAACAAACCCAGGGGGGAAAAAAAACATCATCATTTTTAACACTCGATTTCTGTTATGCAGCACAAACTATAATTAAAGATTTATGTTTAATTTGGCTACAGTTGAAAACTATGTGGTAGGCTTATAATATACCTGAGTTATTAAAAGGAAAATAAGCAAAATTGACATAAAAATGAGCTTTTGAACTTATAGCTCCATCTAGGGGTCTCTTATAAGATTGTTTCTTAAAAATCAATCTCTTTTTTTTCCTACTCAATAAAACCTTTTATTTTTTTAAAAATTCAGGTTTTTGACTGTTCCTTCAACACATTCACAATGATTTTCTCTTCTACTGTAAGGAAGGAACTTTAATCTTGTCAGGACACGTTTAATATATGTAGAATCACTGTTTTAGACAATCTCCTAAAGGCTTTAAGTTTTCTAGCAGGAGCCATTTGAAGTTTGCCTAGGCACACACTAGATGGAAAAATTTGGTGCTTTTCCAGCCCTCTTTCTATAACTGTAAACAATTTTATTAGCATGTGATTGGGAAAAGCCCTTTCTAAAGTTTCCTTGGAACTATTAGGAAAGCCCATGATGGTATGTCAAACACTGGACCCTTCTGAGTGCTCTGTACTAGTTCATAGAGGTGTCTTGAAAACTTTTTGCTACTCTAATGTGGTCAGTTGTGAAGGGAATAAAGACAGGAAAAAAACCATCATATTTCTAGATATCGTTCAGGAAGAGGATAAAGGAAATTCACTCTTTTTTTCTCTAATGGCTTATATTTTAATTTGAGGTACAGTATTTTTGTTATTGCAAAATTTGAAGCACTAATGAAACAATTTTCATTGGTAGGCTGCAATTCAGATAAGTGCATTTGATTTTAAATGCAAAGTTAAGCACCAAAAGTGCTGCCTTCTTAAAAGAGGTTATATATAATGATTAACAAGATAATCAAAGCTATGAAATTAACATTTGTACAATACTATTAACTAAATTATAGTCTTTATTCAAGTCTTACCAGACTTTTTTCTGTTCTTGTCTCTAGTCTAAGATTCGAAACTAAGTTATGTATCTTAGTAAATACTTTATTAAATTTTCCTTGTATTTTATGACTTTTGATGATTACTAGTAATTTTATAGGGTATAACTTCATTTGTGCTTATTTGATTTCTCAAACTGATTAGCAAGAATACACAGAAGTAATGTGTGTTCTTAGTGCTTCATATTGGGGATTTATGATGTCACCATATCTTGTCATCAGCCATGATCTACTTGGTTAAAATGGTAGCTTGTTTTTTTTTTAACTATGGTTAAATATTTTTGCTTTGTTATTAACAATTTTTTTTGTCACTAGTAATAAATGTTTTGAGGAGAGCTACTATAGGGACTGTATAATCTTGTTTCTCTTCTATTTTTTTTTTTTTTTGGCCAGTCCTGGGCCTTGAACTCATGGCCTGAGCACCATCCCTGACTTCTTCCCGCTCAAGGCTAGCACTCTGCCACTTGAGCCACAGCGCCCCTTCTGGCCGTTTTCCATATATGTGGTGCTGGGGAATCGAACCCAGAGCTTCATGTGTAGGAGGCAAGCGCTCTTGCCACTAGGCCATATTCCCAGCCCCTTCTCTTCTATTTTTAACCCACAAATTTTAGTATTTATTGCTATAGCACTTGACTGATAATTTTTAATTCTTATTTCTGCTGCATTTATTGTTTTTATTTACGTCTTATTTGATAATTTATGTTAATATAGATTTGGATATTTATTTCACGAGTTATAACCTAATGCTAGCATTATTTTTCTTTAAATTATTCACCTCTGACTATTAAGGCAAAAATTGGCCAAAGAACACAGATTGGCTACTTGACTTTTAAATGTCTTTTTTTTTTAGCACTTTGCTTTCATAAATTCCAGGATTCTTCTTTTATTTTCTAGCACTGAAATCAACTGGCTTCCAAGGAACTTGCTTAATGCAGTTCAATAATATTTGGTATCTTGGTTAAATTCCAAGTATTTGAACTCATTAGGAAGTAAACTTTTTATAGACTTATCTCATTTCTTATAAGAACTCATTTAACAGAACTCATTTAACTCATTGACAGAATTTGACTCAATTTCTAATGCTCCAGAAATTTGTAAATTTAAAGTTTAGAACAACTCTTTATTATATGACATTATAAAATAAAGTTTTGCTAAATTTTAGGCTTTCTCTTTTTCCTTATTCCTAGAGTATCAATAGAAATAAGGATATTATAAAGATTGGTTCTTTTCTGTCAGAAGTTTGTCCTCATGCCAATTCAGTTTTTGGGAATCTTGATTCAAAGAAGGTGAGTCATATTCTTTGACAAAGGGATTTCATCCTACTTGCTAGTTTTCCTACATCTTGGTTTTTATAGTTTTTAGAATTTGAATCCTGGGCTGGGAATATGGTCTAGTGGCAAGAGTGCTTGCCTCATATACATGAAGCCCTGGGTTCAATTCCCCAGCACCACATATATAGAAAATGGCCAGAAGTGGTGCTGTGGCTCAAGTGGCAGAGTGCTAGCCTTGAGCAAAAAGAAGGCAGGGACAGTGCTCAGGCCCTGAGTCCAAGGCCTACGACTGGCAAAAATTAAAAAAAAAAAGATTTTGAATCCTGTTTGAAAGGAAGAAGCAGATACTTCTTTTTTTTTTTTTCTGCTGGTCTTGGTGCTTGAGCTTAGGACCTGGGCTCATTCTCCTAAGTAGCTAGGATTACAGGTGTGAGCTACTGGTACCTTGTGATACTTAGAATTTGTACTAGCTACACCAGAGTAAATTTAGTCATTTAGAAGTATGGACAGATAGTTTAAGATGAAGCTCAAGTTGTAGAGTGCCTAACAAGCACAAAGTCCTGAGTTTAGTACTGAAAAAAAAAAAGAATATCCTGATATTATTTGCCTTAAAAAGGAAAGAAATTCTGACAAATTACAACATTGAAGACATCATGCTAAGTAAACTAAGACAAAATAAATCGTATGATTATACTTACATTAATATTATGCTCACTAATAAATTCTACTTATAGAGTAGTCAAAAGCAGAGACAAAATAGTTACCTGGGGTAGAGGGAGAAAGTTGGAATGGAAAGGAGCTGTTTAATGAATGCAGTTTCCGTTGTACAGATTAAAAGTGAGGGACATAGGTGGTTGGTACAGATACAGAGCTTTGTCCCTGAGCTTCTTTTGCTCAAGGCTAGCACTCTACCACATGAGCCACATTACCACTTCTGTTTATGTGGTACTGGGGAATTAAACCCAGGGCTTCATGCATGCTAGGTAAGCACTCTTATCACCAAGCCACATTCCCAAACTCTTTCTTCTTTTTTATCAGCATATAACGTTAGGTAATATGTTCATCTAAGATATTAAGTATATAGTTGGTTGATTAAATTTTACATAGGCATATATATCCACATAACTAACCCCTCAGGTCAAGATGTGGGCGAATTATCTTAGAAATTTTTCTCAGGACACTTTTACAGTCAGTTCTTAGCCAGTAGTCTCTGTAACAGTGGTAGTCATTCTAGTATGCACTTCATTGTTTAAGACTGATTTCTTTTGCCCAGTATAATTTCTTAGTTTCATACTATTGTGTATTGGTCATTTTTTCCCAAGCTATGCAGTATTTCTGTGTACAAATGTACACGATTTAGTATTTTTTTTCTTGATCAGATTATTTGCTGGTTTTGGTTAATGAGAATGAAAAATGGTTTGAAATCCTTAAACCTACTGGACATGTTGACTCATTCATTTTACTCATATATGTAAAAATAGAAGATAAGTCATTGGCTAAGCATGTTTTAGTTGCTTTTGTTTTGCAAGTGTTGAACCAGTTTACATCCTTACTATACATTACATCTCAGCAATGTATGAGAATTCCTGTCCTCTCATGTCTTGATCAACCCTTTGCATTGCTGGTATTTTTTTTTTTTTGGCCAGTCCTGGGGCTTGGACTCAGGGCCTGAGCACTGTCCCTGGCTTCTCTTTTGCTCAAGGCTAGCACTCTGCCACTTGAGCCACAGCGCCACTTCTGGCCATTTTCTGTATATGTGGTGCTGGGGAATCGAACCCAGGGCCTCATGTATATGAGGCAGGCACTCTTGCCACTAGGCCATATCCCCAGCCCATTGCTGGTATTTTTAGTTTTAGTCATTTTAGTGGGTGTGTAATGGTATATTGTGATTTTAATTTTATTCCTCTGCTGAGTGTGGGGGTTAAGTATTTTTAAAAAATTCTTATCCATATCCTCGTTATGATCTACCTATTCAAATACTCAGTTTAAGGTATTTTATTATAGCAGTTCAAACAGACTAAGCCTCTACACTGGAAAGGAAGTCCAAGCTCAGTTCCAGTGAGCATCTGGCACCAACTTGTACTTTCATATATCTCCAAATGGCAGAAGGGGCAAATAAGCTGCTGGATCCCCTTTAATTTGGGGACTCATATAAAGATACTAATCTTCATTTATGAAGGTTCTGTCTGGAGGTAAACTGTAAAAACATTTGATCCATGTCTCTAGTCCTTTTTACTTAATTTTTTCATGTAGGGATTTATGTTTTTTGCCTTGTCTGGCCTGGGCATAGATCCTTCTACTTAGGCCTCTTATGCATCTGGGGTGACAGGTATGACCTGCCGCCCCAGCTTTCTTTGTTGACATGGGATTTACTAGCTTTTTTTTGCCTGAGCTGACCAAGACCTACAGCCTTTCAAATTTTCATCTACTGAATAGCGTGGTTGCAGTGAGCCTGCACTGATCTGAACTTTGTTTGTTTTATACCTTATGTCTTTTTTTTCCCCAAGAAGCAGAGTAGCATAATAGATTTTGAAGTTAGAAGTTTGAATTTTGGTGTAGCTGTATGCTAGTTTATAACATGAAGTATGTAGGTATGTAGTGGTGAAAACCAAGTACAAAGTTACCTGCCTTTTAGTTGTTAGAATTGAGTAAGTATATAATGAATACATATAATTATACAACATAATTATATGTATTCATTTACACATATTAGGTGCTTAATAAGTTTTGACTTTTGTTGTGATCTATTTAGTATGACTTTTTCATTCTAAAGTTAAATAATGCTCTTTCTTTTCCTCATAGATTTATGGAGGATTGTTTTCTGAAGATAAGTGTTGGTACAGATGCAAAGTACTGAAAGTCATCAATGATGAAAAGGCAGGAAATATGTGTCATTGTTTATTTTCTCAAAGTAATAATAGGGCTGGTTTAATGAATTTATAAGTTGATTAAAACATTTTAAAATTTCACAACATGAAAAATCAATTGCTTAAAAACATAGATTTGGGAATACCACAGATTACCTAACAATAGACATAATTTGTGGATTCTTTTTGGATGATTAGTTCTTTGTTCCTCTGTTCTTACTCATTATGTTTGGTTTTCTGTAATGAGAAAATTTAAAGGTTCGTTTTATTAAGATTGATGAATGGGGTAAGTACATTTGATCCGGAATATAATATATCCTTTGCCTTAGTCATGGATATTGTCAGTAATAAAAGGCTGATTTGAGCTGGGCACTGGTGTTTGATGCCTGTAATCAGGAGGCTGACATCTGCTGATCACTGTTCAAAGCCAGCTCAGGAACAAAAATCCCCATGAGACTCTACCTTCATTTAGCCACTCAAAAACTGTGGCTGTGTCTCAAAGTGGTAGATTGCTAGTCTTAAGCAAAAGAGCTCAGGAACAGCTCCTAGTCCCTGAGTTCAAGCCCCAAAGGCAGGGAGAAGGGAGAGGGAGGAGGGAGGAGGGAGGATGGAGGAAGGAGGAAAGAGAGGAGTGAGAGAGAGGAGAGAGAGAGAGAGAGGGAGGGAGGGTGAGAGACTGATTTTGCAGCTTTTCTTAATGTCTCAGTTAAATGTGATAAAAATTTTCAGTGTGTTTTCCTCCTGGTACTGGGGTTTGAATGCAGAGCATTTCACTTGCTCTACTTGGATGGCGCTCTACACTTGGGCTAAGCCTTCAGCTGGTTATTTTGGAGATGGAGTCTCACAGACTTTTCTTCCCGAGCTGGCTTTGAACATTGACTGTCTGGATCTCAGCCTTCTAAGTAGCTAGAATTGTAGCCACTTGGTGCCTGGCTTTATTTAATTTTTTTACATTGAGATCTTGTGGAATAGTTTAAGGGGATTTTGGGGAAATGAGATTCTGAGTAGCTGTTTGGTGGAAATTGAATATTGCAAGATGTGTGAAAACATTTCTGTGGACTTTCCTCTAGTAGTTTTTCTGTTATCTGCTTTCTGGACTTAAAACTATAATTTTTATAATATATGTTATATGTGTATATTTTCTTGATGTAATAAAGTCATAAGGTGAAGCACCTTAATGTTCTAATTATCTTTTTAAAAACAATCTTGTTATTTACTATTGTCACACATAATGGTGTATCTTGGTTTCATCTACCTACTACTACTTTTTCCCATAATTTGACAATGAGAGAATATATTTTGCATTTTGTTTTGGATTTACTTTAAGTTTTTAAATTAGGTGTAAATTGGTATTTGACTTAAACTTTTCTTAAAAATTTAAAACAGATGAGTTGGGTAAAGGTGAATTTGATAAGTCCAAGGTCTATCTAGCAGAACAGTTTTAATTTCATTACAGGAAGTTATTAAACTTCATTTTTATGTTTTATTTCTATTTTTATTTTTCTGACATGATTGTCTGTTATATATCTATATATATAAATTTATTGTTACTGTAAAGGTGATGTACAGATGGGTACAGTTACATAAGTTAGGTAATGAGTACCTTTTTTTATGAAGAATGTCATTCTTCCCTCACTCTGTTTTTCCCTTCTGTCCATACCCACAAGTTGTAAGATTTTATTGTTTCTAGCTTGAACTTCAGAATGTTGATTGATTTTTAACATTAGGAGAAATAAGAGACTCAAAAGTGTCATAGACTTATGTTTGTGCTTTTCTTGGAGATGTTTAATCTGGGCTCAGTATTTGTCTGCTTTTTTCTAGTGTCTGGTAAGGTACATTGACTATGGAAATACTGAAATTCTGAACCGATCTGATATTGTAGAAATTCCTTTGGAACTGCAGTTTTCTAGTGTTGCCAAAAAGTATAGACTGTGGGGACTACAGATTCCTTCTGGTCAAGAAGTTA
The DNA here is from genome assembly GCF_023159225.1 of Perognathus longimembris pacificus. Taxonomy (NCBI): domain Eukaryota; kingdom Metazoa; phylum Chordata; class Mammalia; order Rodentia; family Heteromyidae; genus Perognathus; species Perognathus longimembris. Next base: position 88,225,713 of record NC_063162.1, on the reverse strand, counting down.
CCCAGTTTGATCAGGTAAGTCACAGATTTTTGAGATTTTTGTTAGTGAAAGTAAATATGCCTAAAAATGTTAAATATATTGTAATATGTTTAATATAAAAGCTTATCTGAGGGGCTAGGCATTTAGCTCAGTGGAGGAGGCCCAGAGTTTGGTCCTCATCTCTGAACAAACACAGCTTATCTAAATTAGTGAAAAATAATGAATTATAAAATCACAGGAGGTAGCTCAACGATAGAGAATTTGCATAGTATGTGCAAGGTCCTGGATTTGAACCTTATACTGGAACAAACTAGAATGCCTCAAAAGAAATTATGTATTTGTGCTTATATTTGGTAGGTAATCAATCATTCTTGATGACCAGATAAGAGTAATTAAGCCACATGCTAATGACTCATGCTTGTAATCCTAGCTACTCAGAAGGCTGAGATCTGAGGATCACAGTTTGAAGTTAGACTAGGCAGGAAAGTTCCTGAGATTCTTATCTCCAGTTAAGCACCAAAAAAAGCTGGACATGGTGCTGTGGCTTTAGCGGTAGAGTGCTAGCCTGCTCAGGGACAGGGCATAGGTCCAGAGGTCAAGCTGGGCATGTGGATCTGGGTGCGGTCCCTGAGCCTTTCCCTGAGTGCTCAAGGCTAGCACTCTGCCACTGGAGCTACAGCTCCACTTCCTACTTTTTGGTTCTTAATTGGAGACAAGAATCTCATGGATTTTCCTACCTGGGCTGGCTTCGAACCATGATAAATTGCTTAGAATTTCCTGGTAGCTAGGATTATAGGCATGAGCTACTAGCACTTGGCTGTCAAATGTGTTTCTTCAAGTTCATGTGTTCTCATGACAAAAATGAAATGTTTGATATTTCCCAAAGTATATTTGATGCAAATGTTTATGGCAGAGTACAGTATAACAGGCCTATGTATCATTTACATTGTCATTCTCATTCCTAGTTAGAAATGAGAACTCGATTTAATTTTACTTTTAGAATCTGGATATATGTTTTTTTTTTTGCCAGTCCTGGGGCTTGGACTCAAGGCCTGAGCACTGTCCCTGGCTTCTTTTTGCTCAAGGCTAGCACTCTGCCACTTGAGCCACAGCGCCACTTCTGGCCATTTTCTGTATATGTGGTGCTGGGGAATCGAACCCAGGGCCTCATGTATATGAGGCAGGCACTCTTGCCACTAGGCCATATCCCCAGCCCGAATCTGGATATATGTGAGTCATGGAGATTCTACTGATTGTGATTGATGTCTATAAGGAAAAGGAATATGACTTTAGAGAACACATCTAATAGTCATATTTCCATGTAAATTCTAAGCAAGGATGTGTGTACCGTTCAGTTTTAGGTCATTTGAACTTCACAGAAAGTAGAGTGTTAATTCATCTGAATTTTTATACTGACCAAATAAACAGGTTCTTGATATACTAAAATTCCAGTTACTAAGGGGCATGACTCAACCTCAACTGTCAAGAGTGCTTGCCTAGCTAATTTGAGACTGCTTCAATACTCTTAGTATCAGAAGAAAAAACAAATTCACATATTCCAGCAATATTTTTTAAAAATTTATTAAGGGTAACAGTTGTCTTTTAGTTTTGGGTAGTAATTTGAAAACAGTAGTTGAAACAAAATTATTTTTGTTGTTTTTTAAAATTAATTTATTGTCAAAATGATGTACAGAGGAGTTATAGTTTACATGTAAGGCAGTGAGTACATTTCTTATCAAACTTGTTACTTCCTTGTTTTTCTGCCCCCCTTTGCCCCTTCCCAATTCCGTCCTCCCCAGTTGTACAGTTGGTTTATAACATATTGTCTTTTAAGTATTGCTGTTGCATTGGTTTGCCTTTTACCCTTTGTCACTCTATTTTGATGTTCCCCTTCCCTTCCCTAGTTCTGATAAACATATATACAATACCCAGGGTACCAATATCAGTTGCAATGACGACAGGGGCAAAAACATGGGGAAGAAAGACAAAACAAAATGGCATAATTTCACATTGAAAATAACAACAACAATGATAAGCCACTTATTTCCATAAGTTGGAGTTCATCTCACTTAGCATCATCTTATGTGTTCATATGTACTAGTTCTTGAGCTATTGTGATCTTCTTCTAGGACTATCTTAGACCTGTATTAATTATTATCAATGAGGGAAACCATAGAGTCTATGTTTCTTTGGGTCTGGCTCACTTCATTTAGTATGATTTTTTTTCCAAGTCTTTCCATTTCCTTATGGATGGGGCAGTGCCATTCTTTCTGATAGAAGCATAGAATTCCATTGTATATATGTACCACATTTTCTTGATCCATTCATCTACTGAGGGGCATCTGGGTTGGTTCCATATTGTAAATTGTATAGTAAATTGTGCTGTGATGAACATAGTTGTGCTGGTAGCTTTAGTGTGGTCTTGCTTGTAATCCTTTGGGTAAATATCCAAAAACAGTGTTGCTGGGTTGTAGGGGAGCTCTATGTTTAGCCTTTTGAGGAACTTCCACACTGCTTTGAACAAGTTTATACTCCCACCAATAGTGTAGTAGGATTCCAACTAATTTTTTTTGTAGGTAAGCTGTTAATCAGAAAACTATTTAATCTATGCTTAATCAAATTCTTAATTTGATATACATCAGAGAATTACATTTTGAGTTTGTTGGTTTGCTTGATTTTACTTGGTGATGACCTTTTGGAGCACATTTGCTATTTGTTTTGATATTCTTGGTCAGTTTAAGCCTTTTGATATAAGCCTTTTTTTTTTTTTTTTTGGCCAGTCCTGGGGCTTGGACTCAGGGCCTGAGCACTGTCCCTGGCTTCTTTTTGCTCAAGGCTAGCACTCTGCCGCTTGAGCCACAGCGCCACTTCTGGCCGTTTTCTGTATATGTGGTGCTGGGGAATCGAACCCAGGGCCTCATGTATATGAGGCAGGCACTCTTGCCACTAGGCCATATCCCCAGCCCCTGATATAAGCCTTTTGATTCTTTTGTTTTGAGACAGGGTCTTGCAATGTAGCCCAGACTGTCTTTGAACTTGTGTTCATCTTGTGTAAATCTCCAGTGTGCTGGGAATACAAGCATGTGCCATTAATTCTTACTTCTGTTTCTTTTTTTTTTTTTTTTTTTTTTTTGGTGCTGGTCCTGGGGCTTGAATTCAGAGCTTGGGCACTGTCCCTAAGCTTGTTTATTCAAGGCTGGCACCCTACCACTTAAGCTACAGTTCTACTTCTGGCTTTTTGCTGGTTAATTGGAGATGAGAGTCTCAGCTTTTCTGCCTTGGCTGGCTTTGAACCATCATCTTCAGAACGCAGCCACTAGAGTAGTTAGTATTACAGATATGAGCCACTGGCACTAGGCTAATATATTTCTAGTTTTATGCTTTGAAAATTTTATTATGTCTATATTTTTGTTAACTTAGACATTTTGTTGTTTTGTCTTATGGATTAAAACACCCTCCCTTATTTATTTAGCCAGTCCTGGGTGGGGCTTGAACTTAGGGCCTGAGCACTGTCCCTGGCTTCTTTTTTGCTCAAGGCTAGCACTCTACTACTTGCGCCACAGCACCACTTCTGGCCTTTTCTATATATGTGGTGCTGAGGAATCGAGGCTTCATGTATACGAGACAAGCACTCTACCACTAGACCATATTCTCAGCTCCCTCCCCTTCTTATTTTGTAGTGATGGTTGGTGATCCTTGAGCATGTACAGTTTGAATCTCCCCTGCCTCCTCTGGTTATATTCTTTCAGGCCCACTGGCTCTTAACCAGGTGTTAAATTGTATTACAGATAATTTCTTTGTATAATGCTATGCATTTTATACATTGACAGACATTCTGAGAGAGTACAAATATTTCATCAAATGATAAGAGAGCCTATGTCACAAAAATAGTTAAGGACTCCCACATAGGTCTCATTCCTGCTGCCTCTATTAATGTACATTTTAAAAAGTACACATATTTAGGGGCTGGGAGTATGGCCTAGTGGTAGAATGCTTGCCTTGTATACATGAAACCCTGGGTTTGATTCCTTAGTACCACATATACAGAAAACGGCCAGAAGCCAAGGACAGTTCTCAGGAGCTGAGTTGAAGCCCCAGGACTGGCAAAATAAAGAAGTACACATATTTACTTTTTCCATTACTGAGACTTGAATCCAGGGCTTTGTACTCTTACTCATCTTTGTTGACTCTCTACCACTTGGCTCAGTCCCTGAGCTTTTGTGCTTAAGGCTAGTATTCTACCATATTTGGATTTTTGCTGGTTAATTAGAGATAAGAATTTTATAGGTCCAGGAATGTGCCCTAGTTGTAGAGTGCTTGCCTCGCATGCACAAAGTCCTGGGTTCCATTCCTTGGTACCATTCCCTGGTACCTCATACACAGAAAAAGCTGGAAGTGGTGCTCTGGCTCAAGTGGTAGAGCTCTAGCCTTGAGCAGAAAAAAATTTCATAGATGTTCCTGGCTGGTCTGACTTTGAACCATAATCCTCAGAGTAGCTAGGATTACAAGTGTGAGCCACTGGTGACTAGTTCATATTTAATTGTTTTTAAATAATGTATTATTATCTAAGTGATTGGACAGTGTGTTCATATTCAATGTTTGTGCTTTGAGTTTCTTTGCTTCCCCTCTTATCTTCACTAAAATCAAAGTTAAAACTAACTTAAAGTTTTGTTGAAACTTTTCATCCTAGAAATTCATTTTTATTAACTATAAGTCCTTAGAACACTAGTTGGCACCAGAATAGTCTCAATCTCAAAGGTTATCAAAATCATTCTAGCATGTGAGGAAGAAATTGGAGAATGGCCAGCCTTGGCCATAAGAAAACTTGTAAGACTGTATCTCCTCTACTTCAACCAATAGCTGGGTATGATTGTGTGCCCCTATTCACTGAAACTATTGGGAAGACACAATGGCTGGGTGCAGTTGTGTATGCCTGTCATCCTCATGACATAAGAGAACATAAATAGTATTATAGTTGTGGTCAGCCCGGGCATAGAAGACCACCCTACCTTAAAAATAACCATTGTGAAAAAGGAGTTGGAGGAGTGGCTCAAGGTAGCACACCTGTCTTGCAAACACAAAGCCCTAAATTCAAATTTCAGTGCTGTCAGAAAAATTATTTTAGCCTTTTATAGGTTTTTTTTTTTTTTCCCCGAGAGCTGAGGACTAAACTCAGGGCCTTGTGCTCACCAGGCAGCTCTTCCACTGAGCCAGATCCCCAGCCCCCAGAAAAATTATTGTAGGATATTAATATATATTAAAACTACATAAATGTGGCAACTTATACAGGTGTTAGCTGGAAAGGGTCGCTTTAGTAATATGCAATTGAAATACATTCATACACATGCAGAAGTATATTTGCTTATAGCCAACAAAATAAGATCACTTGTATGGAGAAGAATGAAGAAATGAATTAAGAATGAAGAAAAACAATGCCTTTTTAAAAATGTGTAGAAACAAAATAAATGAGAAACGTTGACTTTGCTGGTTTATATCTTCTTTACTATTATAGGGCAGAACCTTTTTGGGGAGTTTGATTTTTGAAAAGGAAATAAAAATGAAAATTAAAGCAACCTATCAAGATGGAACTGTCATTGCTCAGGCCGAATATGGTGGTGTGGATATTGGGGAAGAAGTTGCTAAGAAAGGATTTGCAGAAAAATGCAAACCTCCTTCCAGTTCTCAAAGCTGCGAGGAAAAGAAATCGGATCCTAGTCATCTTACCCTCAGGAATCTCAAGAATACTATTCCCTTGTGGGGGCACCGGTCCAACCAGTCAAACTTCAGCAGGCCAAAGGGGCATTTAAATGGGAGACTGCCTCTTGACTTGCAGGATGAGAGTAATTCAGGAAGTCAAGTGACATTTCCAAAGTAAGTGTGTTGGGGTTTTTAGTTTATTTAATTTCAATTAGGTACCCTCATAGAAGTCCTTAGGTTTTTAGAATTCTTAATATCAGTGGTTTTTGTTAGTGACTTTGAGGGATGATAATTTCTATAATTGATAATTTCTATTTTTTTTCAAGTGCTCATTTCTCTCTAGCAGGAATATTTCATTAAATCTATTTCAAAACAAATCTTCCTGAATTGTTAAGGTCACATAATACCTTTCTGCGATTCATTTGATCAAAATTAACAATCTATACTTAATTTAAGCCAAGCCAAGAACTTCAGATAAGATTGGAAGTTGAGGCTGAGTGTATGTTGAGCATGCTTGAGGCCCTAGGTTCTGTGCTTAACATCTTCAAGTAATTTTTCCCAGTGGCCATACAAATATTTCAGTGAATTTCGGGGCCTTTTCTTTGATAAAAGAAAAGTTTCTTTGTTCTTGTGACAATTTATTATGATGAAATTAGAATATTCCTAGAGGAATAAAACATTTTTATTTCAAATTGACCCAAATCAAACGTATTTATGTGGTATGGTGTTATGTTTCAATAGATGTGTATAATATGTAATTTTTAGATCAGAAGAATGAACATTTCTAATATCTCAAGACATATATTTAGAATTTGCCTTTTGGGGTAAATCTTAATTACTTACTTGAAGCAGAACGCCAGATCTGCTATTTATATATACCAAATTGTCTTATATATGGGGATTCAAGCTATGATGCCATGTGTTGGTTGACATAACTGTTTGATGGGCTCTTATAGGTTATATAGGATCTTGAAGTGTCAAATAGGGTCAGCAGAGGTGGAGGAAATGGATGCATAAACACCATTTTCTTTGTTCTTTGAGTTGATAGTGTGATTAGGAGTTTGGAAAATAGAGTTGGAGGCATTGTTTTTATTGTCCCTTTTTATTGTTTGTAGTGGGATTTGAACTCAGAGTACTTTGTATGCAGGAGCTCTACCACTTGAACCATATGCACAGATTAAAAGCATTAGATTTGGAAATATGACTTAGTTATATATAGTCTGCTTTAGTTATTATTTTTATTTGTACATTTTTTGAGACAAGGTCATACTTAACAGCCCAGGCTAGCTTGAACTCACTTCATAGCCCAGGCTGGGTTCAAAACTCCCCATCTTCCTGCCTTGGCCTGATTGCTGAAATTATATAGGGTCACAACTTAAATAACTTTTCAGTGTCTAAGTATGTAAAGATTCAGTTTCCACAGTTAAATATTAAATACTGTAAAGCATCTGCGCATAGGTGGGTCATGCCTGTAATCCTAGCTACTTAGGAGGCTAAAATAGGGAAAATTGTTGTTTAGTTCCAGTCTTGGCAAGAACTCCAAATCAAACCAAAACGAAAATCTGAAATGAGACTCCTTCTTAACCAATAGCTAGATACAGTGCTACACACCTGTTATTCTTGCTTTATGAGAAGTGTAAATAGGTAGTCCATCCACATACCTAACAGGAAGACAGATCCAATCTCAAAAATAACCAGTGCAATAAAAATGATTGGAACCATGGCTCAGTGGCTTATCTGCTTAGCCAGATGGCCCTGAATTCAAGTCCCGATAGCATCACCAGTCACAGAAATAAAAGGCATAACAAGCTCAAGATAGATTTTTTTTTTGATTGTGGGGCTTGAACTCAGGGCCTGGGTGATGTCCCTGAGATTTTTTGCTCAAGAGTAGTGCTCTACTACTTTGAGTCACAGCACCACTCTCAGTTTTTTGGTGGTTAATTGCAGATAAGAGTCTCAGGGACTTTCTTGCCTGGTATGGCTTCGAACCACAGTCCTCAAATCTCAGCCTCCTGAGTAGTACTATAGGTGTGAGCTACTAAGGCCAAGTTAGTTTTGACTTTGATTTGTAAATTCTGCCAGCTTTATAAAAAATATTTTTCAAAAAGTGAATTTATTTTTAACAGGGAAAGTTTGGCTGTTGGTAACTTTAATTTAGGATCCAATGTTAGTCTGGAAAAAATTAAACAAGACCAGAAACTGATAGAAGAGAATGAAAAACTTAAAAATGAGAAAGAAGTTCTACTTGAAAGTTACAAGGCATTAGAATTGAAAGTTGAGCAGACTGCCCAGGAGCTGCAGGTATGTTCAGTGGCTTAAGGTAATGAATTGCTGGGAAATGTGTGAACTCATCTGTTCTCCCCTTTTCTTCCCTTCTCTCTCCAGTATTTTATTCTTTTACTTGAGCTATATTTGTATTTCACTAGATACTTGAAGTTTAGTAATTTTTCATTTAGCTTGTTTTTAAGTTGTTTTGAAAAGTTTTCATTATGGAACTTTTTAGATATTCTAGAAAGAAAGAAAACTGAATAATTATGTTGCATATAACCCGTTTTGACAATCTTAGGTTGATTAGTCTTTTTAAAAAATCTATGCTTTATCAATGATTTAAAAATAGATCGTATTTATATTACTCCATATTCTTTAGTACGAATCTATTGCTAATAGATAGATACCAAATAGATACTAATAGGTAGATAAATAGAACTTTAATGAAATTATAACCAGGGACTGGCATTGTAGCTCAGTTGTTGAGTGCAAGTTTACCATGTGTAAGATCCTGGGCTTTATTCCAAGCCCCAGTTATCAATTTCCAGACAACCAGACCCATAAGCATAGTGCTATTTACACAGATGCAGAAATTACATAGTATTACTTAATTATAATAGTAGTTGTCAGATTTCCTAGATAGCCTCAGCCCCATGAAAATGATTTTATTTATTTATTTATTTAGTGCCATTCGTGGGGCTTGAACTCAAGAGCCTGGGTGCTTTCCCTGAACTTTTTTGCTCAAGCTTTGTGCTCTACCACTTGAGCCACAGCTACACTTCTGACTTTTTGGTGGTTAATTGAAAAAATAGTCTTATAGTCTATCTTGCTCATGCTGGCTTCAAACTGTGATCCTCAGACCTCAGCTAGGATTACAGATGTGAGCTACTGATACTTGGCTTGGGTTGATGTTACTAACTGTGTAGTTTGCGTATACTTTTTTTTTTTAAATCATATGTGTATCCTTTTATAGTTGGCAAGTCTTAATATTTGCTTAGGTTCAAGTTCAATTGTTTTTCCCCCAAACAGTGGTGTGAACTAATAAAAAATACTATATGGTTTACAAAAGTGTATTTTTTGACACAAAATGTTTGTTTAAATTCTGTTTCTCCAATTCTCTTGAATTGGGATAACCCAACAATCTAATTCAGTTTGTATACTAACATTTTTTTTAACCTTTAAAAGATTTTTGTTGTTGTTGTTGGTTATGGGGCCTGAACTCAGGGCCTGGGTGCTGTCCCCAAGCCATTTTGCTTAAGGCTACTACTTAGAGCCACAGTGCCACTTCCAGTTTTCTGGTGGTTAGTTGGAGTCTCAGAGACTTTCCTGCCTGGGCTGACTTCAAACCACTATCCTCACATCTCAGCCTTAGGATTACTGGTATGAGACTTTAAAATTTTTTTAACTATACCTAAAATCCTTTAAATAATAGTAAGAATATACATTCCCATTAGGTGTTCATTCATTAGAATGTTTGTTCTTTCATTTCAGCAAGAGAAAGCAACCACTATGGATTTGACTAAACATTTAGAAAGTACTCTGAAGACTCGTGTGGGTACCAGAATAAAAAATCTGGCAGCTAAAGTGGAAATATTGAAAGAAATTAGGTATATTATAACATACGTGTATGTGCATGTGTGTCACAATATTCTGCCACTCCATATTCATAGGAGGTCTTCCCATTTCTGCTGTCTTCTTCAAGGTTTTGTAATTTTCATTATTAAGGTCCTTTAATGTCTTGGTTATTTTTATTTCTAATTACAGTTATTCTAAATACAGTATTCTAAATACAGTTATTGTTAATGGAGTTGTTCTTTTAATTTCCCTGTTATCTTTTTTTGTTGTTAGTACAGAAAAACTACAGATTTTTGTGTGTTGATTTTGTATCTTGCTATGTTGCTGAAGGTCTTTGCCAGCTCTGGGAGTTGGTTTTGGTATGGAGTTTTTAATGTCCTACAGGTATAGAATCATAATACCATTTGCAAATAGGGATAGTTGATTTCTTTGCCTGTTGGTAACCCTTTAATTCCTTTCTCTCATTTTATTGGTCTGTCTAGAAATTCTATTACCATATACACTGTATATATATGTATACATATACTGTATGAATATACAGTATATATACTGTAGTATTTATACTATATATATGCATACACATATTTTGGAATGAGAGTAATAATGTATTCATAGAATGGCTTTGTAGAGTGATCCAGGTATTTGTTTATATTTTTATTTCCTTGATGATAGCCATTCTGACTGGAGTGAGGTAGAATCTCAATGTAGTTTTGATTTGCATTTCCCTGAAGGCTCAGGATGTTGAACATTTTTTAATGTATTTTCTGGACATTGAACATCTGCATTTGTGAATTATTTGTTTAGTTAATTGGCCGATTTATTGATTGGATTGTTTTCTGTTCGGTTTTTGTTCTTTATATACTCTAGATATTAATCTTTTCAGATGAATATCTTGCCAACATTGTCTCCCATTGTGTAGGCCATCTCTTCACTCTGTTTATTTCTTCACTCTGATTTTGCTATGTAGAACGGTAATTTTTTTTGACAGTACTGGGTTTCGAACTCAAGGCCTTGGTCTTGATAGGCAAGCAATCAGAATTTGTTACAATTTTTGCTCTTATTTTCTCAGTAGTGGAGTTTATTCAGAAAGTCCTTAAAGCATTTCTTTTGTATTTTCTTCTAAGTGTTTTCAGAGTATCAGGTCTTACAGTAAGGTTTTTGATTCATTTGGAGTTGATGTTTGTATAGGGTGAGAGATAGGGATATAGTTTCAATTTTACACATGTGGACACTTCATTTTTTTATTTTTTTTTTGGCCAGTCCTGGGCCTTGGACTCAGGGCCTGAGCACTGTCCCTGGCTTCTTCCCGCTCAAGGCTAGCACTCTGCCACTTGAGCCACAGCGCCGCTTCTGGCCGTTTTCTGTATATGTGGTGCTGGGGAATCGAACCTAGGGCCTCGTGTATCCGAGGCAGGCACTCTTGCCACTAGGCTATATCCCCAGCCCCGACACTTCATTTTAACACTTGTTAAAGAGACTCTGGTTGCTTTTGGTCTCTATTTGCTTGAAATACCTTTTGCATCTTTCACTTTATTTATTTATTTATTTTTGGCCAGTCCTGGGCCTTGGACTCAGGGCCTGAGAACTGTCCCTGGCTTCTTCCCGCTCAAGGCTAGCACTCTGCCACTTGAGCCACAGCGCCGCTTCTGGCCGTTTTCTGTATATGTGGTGCTGGGGAATCGAACCTAGGGCCTCGTGTATATGAGGCAGGCACTCTTGCCACTAGGCCATATCCCCAGCCCTGCATCTTTCACTTTAAAGTCATGTTTGTACCAGAAAGGTACATTTCCTATAGTCAATAAAAAGCCGGGCTTTGTCTTCAGAACAAATTGCCAATCTGTGGCTTTTCATTGGAGAATTGAGGCCATTAACATACCAAATTATTACTGAAAGTTATGCACTGATTGCCTGCCATTTTGTTGTTTCTATATATGTTATTGTTTTCCTAATTCTCATTGGCTTATCTGCTTTTAAGTGATATTTATTCTTTTCTATACTTGTATGGTTATGTCTAGCTTCCTCTTCTATTTGCAGTATTCCTTTCAAATATCTTCTGCAGTGCTGCTTAATGGTTATGAATTCCCTTAGCTTTTGCTTATAGTGGAAAATTTTTATTTCTCCAAGTAGGGATAGCTTTACTGTATACAGAATCTAGCTTGACAGTTTTTTTTTCTTTCAGGGCTTGAATTACATTATCCCGTACTCCCCTGAATTTTAGAGTTTCTGTCGATATTTCTGTTTTTCTGATGGTTTGTCTTAATATGTGACTTATGGTACTCTCTTGGAGTTTTCATATTCTTTGCTTGTTTCATATACTTTCTGTTTTAATCATGATATGATAGGTAAAAGTTTCTTTCTGGTCTTGTTTGTTTTCTGTTCTAAAAGCTGGCTGGCTATACCTGTAAATGATCTAAGATTTAAAAAAATTCTGTGATTATTGACTATGTTTTCTGTGCCTTTAGTGTGTACCTCTTCTTTGTGCCAGTGTTTTATAAGTTTGATCTTTTAATAGTTCCCAGAGATCTTGTCTATTTTGTTTATACTTAAATTTTTCTTTACTAATGCCTGAACATTCTAATTTTTCTTACTGCATTCCTTTAGCCATGAGTCTTGTTTTTAACTTGATCCAGATTGTTGAGATCTTTCTTTCAATTATATATTTTGTTTGATTTAATGAAGTTTTTATTTCCAGAATTTTAATTTTTTTTCCAGGATTCATGTATCTTCATGGAATTTCTCTTGAATATCCTCCTTTACCTTCCTTATGTCATTCATTTATTTGTATTTTCTTGAATTCATCCAGGTGTTTGTTTCTGTCCTGTTTTAATTTTTTTTTAATGATTCTTATTATAGTTGTTTTGAATAATATGTAATTATGCAGTTCTATAATATATAAGTGGATATAACTATGTACTGTATAGTAGTATAATGTACAATAATTGTACATAAGTTATATAGCATACAAGTTATATGTAATATATAGTAAACATTAATATCTATCATATACTATAAAGTATATATACTATGTAGTACATCTACTATATAATATGTAGTACATACTCTACTATGTATACTATATAAATAGTACAGTATATAGTATAGTATAATATGTACTATATATAATATATATACATTGCTGATTGGAAGTTTTAATTAGCTGGAAACATTCTCAGTGTTCATGCAGAACTGGGTGGTTGCAGGGTTTGGTATGCTGTTTCTTACCACTGATCTGGGAGTGTAGTTCAACAGCCAGACATTCCACACATGTTTTTAGAGTACCAGATACAACCCTAGCATCACTAACTGGAATCTCTTACAAATCTTAGAGTACAGATTGATGGTATATATACAGCTGACAATGTGATCAGTTCCACTTTAGTTGTACATTTCAGGATGACATTTATTTTAGAAGCTTCCATCTTTTATTCTGGCCACAGGAAGCTCTGCAGCCTTCTGATTTGTTAGGTTCCCACTCGCTCATAGTCTTCCCAAGTGTGTATCTCTAGGGCAGTAAGCACTCAAACTTTGGGTGTCTCCCTTGAATGTGATGAAGCATGGAAGAAGCAAGTAAACAGCATTGAGTTTTGCACTAGAGAGGGATGAATTAAGGGAACCTAGCACTTTGCCTTCTAGTTTCAGTTACCTTCAGACCCTTCCCCACAGTTAACTACTCTGTGAAAGGAGGTGGCCAGGAAAGTTGAATAATCTGTGGGACCTGGGCTCCCTGACTGGCAGCAAACCACATACAACAGTGAGATAGCAGTGAAAGCCAAGAAATCATCTAGCCATCAGCGTGGAGCCCTGTTTGTGTAGTGATCCTCAGGTGATGTGGCTTATTCCTTGCCATTGGGGTGGAGCCACTGACCTTCACATGCTTCATTGCCTAAACTCCCTGCTGCTTAATCAAAACATATCCATGACTCTCCGCTTTCTCTGTGGTCACTTCATAATAGCAGTCTCCCACCTATACACTCACAGCATCCCAGGCTCCCTGAGCTGTAATTACTTATTCCTAGAGTATTTTAATCTCAAAGAATAGATAACTCTTTCAAGATGGTGCCTGGCTTTAGCCATTTTTTAATTTTTTTTTATTTGCCAGTCCTGGGCCTTGGACTCAGGGCCTGAGCACTGTCCCTGGCTTCTTCCCCCTCAAGGCTAGCACTCTGCCACTTGAGTCACAGCGCCGCTTCTGGCCGTTTTCTGTATATGTGGTGCTGGGGAATCGAACCTAGGGCCTCGTGTATCCGAGGCAGGCACTCTTGCCACTAGGCCATATCCCCAGCCCCATTTTTTAATTTTTAATTTATTTATTTGGCCAGTCCTGGGCCTTGGACTCAGGGCCTTAGCACTGTCCCTGGTTTTTTTTTTTGCTCAAGGCTAGCACTCTGCCACTTGAGCTACAGCACCACTTCTGGCCGTTTTCTGTATATGTGGTGCTGGGGAATTGAACCCAGAGCAGGCACTCTTGCCACTAGGCCATATCCTCAGCCCACCTTTAGCTCTTTTGAAGTATGGGGAATGACAAAATGAGTTTCTATTGCTAGGCTTCTATATAAGGATTCAGGGTCACTCCAAGTACCTTCCTATAGTTGAGGCTTTCAAGAGGTTGAGCTTATTGTGCATCTAACTAACAGTCTGTTGTTACTTAGTTTGCCTAGCTTAACTTGTAGTTGTGGTTTCAGTTATAAGTTAGGATTGGAATTGTGACCTGTTACTTTTCTCTGCATTATTTTTCTGCTTTTCCATGCTTTTCAGCAATCCTTTTTCCATGATTCATCATGCTCTTACTCCTTTTAGGATAAAGTCTGTCTTTGACATTCATGAAGTCAAACATGAAGTCAATCATGAAGTTAAAGATTCTAAGCTACCATCTTGTCTTTCTAAAATTATATATGATTTTATATAAAGTTTAAAAAGCACTTCTTCATAGTCAATGTATTAGTATGTAAGTGAGTTTTTCTCATACCATTTTTGTAATTTTTTTTATCTCTTTTTGCTATTTTTCTTAAATAGACGTGTCAACATCAGTTTTGGAAATGACCTTTCAGATGCTATACAAATATTGAATGAAGGGTACATTACTACTCCATCTTCTTTAACTGAATTAGAAAAAATTTGGGCAGAATACAATCTGGCTCAGAAGAACATTCAAAGTTGTTATAATGAGGTGGGTCAAGAAATTTTCTGTATTACAGTTTTTATCTGCTGAACATGAAGAAATATTTATTTTTTGTTTGGTGTAAGTCCTGGGGCTTGAACTTGGCTTAGTCACTGAGATTTTTTTGGTCAAGGTTAATACTCTACCACTTTGGCTGCGACTCCACTTCTGGCTTCTTTGGTGGTTAATTAATTGACTGTAAGAGTCTCATGGACTTTCCTTCCTCAGCTGGCTTCAAACTATAATCCTCAGATCCCGAGCCTGCTGAGTAGTGAGCCACTGGCACCTGGCAGTGCTTATCTTTTGAGAAGGACTGCAGATTGTAATGATACTTTATTTACATAAAATTAATGCTTTACTTTT
Source organism: Perognathus longimembris pacificus (assembly GCF_023159225.1). Lineage (NCBI taxonomy): Eukaryota > Metazoa > Chordata > Mammalia > Rodentia > Heteromyidae > Perognathus > Perognathus longimembris. Next base: position 88,210,673 of record NC_063162.1, on the reverse strand, counting down.
ACTTGTAGACACTATTTGCATAGTCAAAGTGTTAATATACTACAATTTAGCCCCCTATAAGAAATTAGGACAAATAACTTGGAGATTATGGTTATAAATGGTTAACAAAAAGTGGTTATAGTTTCCAAAGTCTTCAGCATTTCTCTTTTAATGAGTATTTGATATTTGATTAATTCTCTTTATATCCCCTTGGAAATCTGATAAAGTATTTCAGCCATCTTACTGGGCACAATTGTTGAATGAATTGTTAAATGTCATTTCTGAATAGTAAATTGTATCTGGACTAGGAAGTAATCATAAACTAGAAATATTTAGTGGAGAGTCTTGCAACTGTGCATGCCATTTCCAAGACTTGGTATCCTAATAATACATATATGACTTTTTCTTTTTAAAATATTTTTTTTTCCATTACTGCTAATGTTTCAGTACTTACTTTTTTAAAACAAACACTTGTTTCTATCATTGCTCATGTTTTAAGACTTAAGGTTTATTTGATAGACTGAAGAGATTATTGGAGAAAAGCACAAATGAAGTAGCTATTTTATTTATCTTACTGAATTTAATATGAGTCTTAGAATTGTTATTTTTTATGTATTTTGCATAATTTTGTAACTTGTTTGCCATGTTTTTGCTGGTACAGAGGCTTGAACCTCAGGGCTTGCAGAGCTTGCTTACTCATGGTTGGCATACACACTACCACTTAAGCCAGACCCCCTGGCCTACTTTTTGCTGGTTGGTTGGTTATTTGAGTATTATGACTGCATCGATCCACCACCATTCCTGTCTCCATTCTTCTACTCCCTCCCACTAGTGCTCCCCTTGCATTCAAACTGTTTTATTCTCCTGATACTTTGTTAAACAATTATTCAAATAGTTTACCCCATTGAGTTTCACTTTTTCATACACTATATTTTAGTCATTGCTGGTTATTTTGGAAATGGAGCCTCATCAACTTTCTGCTCTAGCTGGCTTCAAACCTTGATTTTGTGGATCTCAGCCTTGTATGTGGGTAGCTAGGATTATGGGCATGACCCATTGACTCCCTGTGGCCATGTATTTTTTTTTTTTGATGAAAGGAATAAGCTTTACTTGGATTTTTATCTATCTATCTATCTATCTATCTATCTATCTATCTATCTATCTATCTATCTGTCTGTCTGTCTGTCTGTCTGTCTATCTATCTTATTATCTTTCCCTTTATTGTCAAAGTGAAGTACAGAGGGATTACAGTTTTATATGTAAGGCAGTGAGTACATTTCTTGTTCAACTTGTTACCTTCTCCCTCATTTCCCCCCTTCACCCTCCCCCTTTCCCTTTACCCCCATGAGTTGTACAGTTGGTTTACACCAAATGGTTTTATAAGTATTGCTTTTGGAATCATTTGTCTTTTTATCCTTTGTCTCTCAATTTTGATATTCCCTTTCCCTTCCCTAGTTCTAATACATGTATATACAGTATCCAGGGTACTCAGATGAGATACAGTGATAGCAGGGTACAACCTTAGGAAGGGAATTGTCTTTGTATTTATAATTATACAACAGTCTGATTGAGTTTATGAAAGAAATACCTGCAAGGTTTTAAGTATATTTGTCAGATTTTGTTATAGGGAATGGACACATGGACTTTTGAAAGATAGGATAATTTCTATGTTTCTTAGGTTTTGGCTGGTTACTTTAATAGTTTCAATATACTATGGTAAATGAGAGAAATAATGCATCAAGTTCTTGGACATATTTTATATAAATATTTTTAAATAACCTTCTGGGTGAGCTGGAGGCTTTATCATAGTAGAGTTTAAATAAATCTTGAAAAATGAACAGATGAGTGGAGGATGGGATGGGAGTAGGAGGAAGGCAGTGTGTAATTAGTAATAGGAACTTGTATAATTTTCTTAAGTTCATTACAGAAATAAGAGGAAAAACATATTACTAGAGCACAGTTGTTGAACTTAAAATTTTTTTTCTAGTTAAAGAAAAGAGGGCTGGGGATATAGCCTAGTGGCAAGAGTGCCTGCCTCGGATACACGAGGCCCTAGGTTCGATTCCCCAGCACCACATATACAGAAAACGGCCAGAAGCGGCGCTGTGGCTCAAGTGGCAGAGTGCTAGCCTTGAGCGGGAAGAAGCCAGGGACAGTGCTCAGGCCCTGAGTCCAAGGCCCAGGACTGGCCAAAAACAAAAAAACAAAAAAAAAAAAAAAAAAAAAAAAGAAAAGAAAGTTCTTTTGTCATTCTGGTGATCTAAGGAAGATAATAGTTGTAGATGCTTGTCTGGAGGATGTTATTGTTCAGTTTTCGAAACCACCTTTTATATGTAGAGAAATGTGTGAAAAATATGATATGTTAATGGTGATTTTTGTGTTTTCCTTTCTCCAGGATGAAGGGAATATTTTGATTGCTGAGAGAAATGAAGTGCAACAGAAGCTATACATGACAGTAGATGTTTTTATCCTGGAAGTAGATGACTTACCACTTAATAAACGTTTGAAAACATTGAAGGTTTGAATTAAAAATATATGAAATATACATTAAATTATAAACTTTTCTTTTTGAGTTGCGAATTAATTCTTTTGTATAAAAGGGGCAGTGGTGCAGGAAGAATTGACTTTTCTGTATAGCAACCAACCTTAAAGGTTATTTCTTTTCACTGTTAGTAAACATGAACTGAGAGTTTATAATGAAGACTTTTTTCTGGTGCTAGTACTGGGACTTCAATTCAGAGCCTAAAGTTCTTGCTTTGCTTTTTGGCTCGTAGCTGGTACTTTATTACTTGAGCCACACTTTCAGTTGTTCTAGCGTTTTGCTGGCTAGTTGGAGGTTAAAAGTCACGGATTTGTCTTCCTGAATTGGCTTTGGACCTCGATCATTAGGTTTCAGCCTTCTGAGTAGCTAGGATTATTGGCATGAGCCACTGATACCCAGCTAAAGATCCTCTTAAAAACTCTATTTTTAAAGTTTAATATGGGTTGAGCATTCCTAAGATGAAAATGCAAATTTGAAGTGTTTCAATATAGATTTTTTTTAATACTGACATGGTCCTGAAAATGGTAATGTCCACATCTGATTTCAGGTGTGTGTTAGTTCAATTGTAGGCATATAACTTATATTTCATTTTTCCTAGGGAATAATGCTCTCCCTGCCTTTTTCATTTGCAATGTATCTTTTCTGCAAATGATCAGATTCCCCCACTCAAAAAATTTCCACATGTATACATGGCATATATGCAAACCTAATTTGTCAATAACAGGTTTCCACAATACTGTACCTGGGATCAAAATATACCTAATTCCTTCTTCACAGTGATTTTTAGTTACTCTCTGCCTGTGGTGTAAAGATACTGTTACAAATGACCAGATACTTTTACTCATATGGGTAACAGTAATAAAAAAGAGAAAGCATTTATGTTTCATATTTTAATTTCTATTTTTTCTGTTAAGATAGATATGTGTGACTGCACATAAGAATGATAGCTTATCCATAGCTCCCAGATTCTACAGTTCAATATGATGGTGATTTCCAGTAACTATAGATTACATGTGTATCTGAGATGGCGACATTTTTTCTGATGATTCAGTGCCCATTAACATTTTCCATGAAGAACATTATTAAAAATATTGTATAAAATTACCTTTAATCAATATGTTTAAGATATATATGTATATATTTATAGTATATGTATGTATATATGATGGATGCTAGTGGCTTATGCCTGTAGATATCTGAAGATCTGAGGTCTCAGTTTCGTAGTTCAAAGCCAGGCTGGGCAGGAAAGTCTGTGAGATTTTTATATCCAAGTAATCACACACACAAAGTTGAGGCTCAAGTGATGAATGCAAGCTCAGGGACAGTGCCTAGGCCCTTAGTTTAAGCCCCAAGACCAATGTGGACACACACACACACACACACCATGTTTATGAAACACAAATGAATTTCATATTTAGATTTGGATTCCATTGCAAGATGCCTCATGTATATGCACATATTCAGAAATCAAACACTTCTAGTTTTTGGCGTTTGGATAAAGGATGATTTTTTGTCTTATCTAGATTGGCTCTGTTACTACCATGATCCTAGGTCACCAAAATAATCTGTTAGCATTTCATTTTTTTATTACTATTATTATTAAGGAGTTGTACAAAGGGGTTGTAATTCCATGAGTCAAGTTACGAGTACAGTTCTTGGTCAATGTTATGCCCTCTTTTGTTTTCTCCCTCTTGTCCCTACCCTCAGATTACATAGTTCATTTTTTTCATAATGTATATTGAATATAATGACTGTATTTGCTTACCCTTCCTCCTTCCATTCATGTGATCTGCTCCTTTGCACATACCCAAAACATGTTTTTTCTTTCTGGTGTTTGTTTTGATAAACAGTACATTAGTTGCTCAGAGGAGTTTTACCTTTGGATTCCTCCCCTAAATATACCATCCTTTAGTCAGTTTGTTTCTAAAGGCATTGAGCCTTTTATATCATAGATAGTTGTATTTTAGATCTAGCTTTAACATATGAGAGAAAATGTGTGCTGTTTGTTTCTGAGCCTGGCTTACTTCACCTAACATGGTTTGTTCTAGGTCCATTCACTTCCCTGCATAATATTTTTTCTAATGGATGAATATACACATTGGTGTGTATATGTGTCACATTTTCTTAATGCACATATCCATTGTAGGGCATCTGGGCTGTTTCCATAATTTGGCTTTTGTGAATAGTATAGTAATGAACATTGATATGCAATTATCTTTATTGTATCCTGACTTGTAAAATTCTCTGGGTACCTGCCAGAGTGCTATCAATGGATCATAGGGAAGTTATATGTTTATTCTTTTGAGGAATCTTTTTTTTTTTTTTGCTTGTGGCTATAAAGGATTTAATATCAGAGACTGTGGCAGCCTTCATGGGGTACAAATAGGAAGTAGAAGTCTACTTATAACATAGAGCTTAGAATGAAAGCAACTGCATTTTTTCCTCTTTTTCTTCCCTCCTCCCCTCCTTCCCCCCCTCTTTTGAGGAATCTTGAAACCGCCTTCCAGAGTGGTTGTACTAGTTTACATTCCCATCGGTAGTGTAGCAGGATTTATTTTTCCCCACTTTCCCACCAGCATATGTTAATGTTTGAATTCTTGATGCCATTCAATCTTAATTAGGGTAAGAAAGAATCTCAATATTGTTTTTATTTTCATGGACCTTATGGCCAGGGATGTTGAGTGTTTCCTCAGGTTTTATTGGCCATTCTTAACTTCTGAGAAGTCTCTGCTTAGCTCCTTTGCTCATTTATTAATTGGGTTATTAATTTTTTGGGGTAAGAAATTCATTTCTTGACTTCCATGCATATTTTTGATATTAGGCCCTTGTCATATGAATACCTGGTAAAGATCTTCTCCCACTCTATTAGCTGCCTGTTTAGTAACTGTGTCCTATGCCATGTAGGAACTTTTTAGTTTGATGTGATCCCATTTGTCAAGTCTCTTTCCTATTTGTTGTGCCCTTGAGACTCTTCAGAAAGTTCCTGCATATGCTATTGAGTTCTAATGTTTTCCTACTCCATCTTGTAGTAGTTTCAAAGTTCAAGGTCTGATGTTGAGGTCTTTGGTCTGTTAGGAGTTGATACTTAGTTCAAGATAACAAACAGGGACCGAATTTTATTTAGTTTTCTATATATGGATGTCCAGGTTTCTCAACATCAATTTTTGAAGAAGCTATCTTTTTTCCAAAATATTTTTGGCTCCCTTGTGAAATATCAGATGATTGTAAGTATATGGATTTATTTGTTAGCATTTTGTTTGTTTTTTTTTTGAGAAATGGTTTGTTTTTTCAAGTACTTAAGTTCCATGTTTGAGTTACTTAATGGGATATTCTTATGATGAAGGTTAGTCAAAAATTAAAGTTCATGGTTTCTAATTTCTCTCACATTTATTGAGACTTCTTTTGTGGCATACAATACACGGTTAGTATCTTACAATCGTTCCTCATGATTTCAAAAAGGAATTGTATTCTGGACTTCTTTTGATATGAAGTTATAGACATATACATTCATATATTGCTTAATGTTATTCTCCATTTAGAGAACTACATATTTAAGGCAATTTTATTGATCTACAATCATTACAGGGTATGATTACACGAACCTGATAGTAAGCCTACCTACATTATATGGTATAGCTTATTATTCCTAGACTGCAGATGTGTACATTTTACTATAGTGAATATATTGTAGAAATTTGTAACACCATGATAAGTATTTGTGTATCTGAATATTAAAAAAGTATGGTAAAATATAATACAGCAGATAAAAATGGTATACATATATAAGGTGCATGAATACATGCAATGATAGGCCTATGAAAAAAATTGGATAATCAGTATTGTCCCTTACCTCCATGTTTTGTTTCCCTGAGAGATTCAGGGGGCAATAATAGGCATACAACTACTTCTGTGATAACATGCCTTCTGGAACATCTTCTAGAGGACTTGACTGAGGCTGTTCTAAAGTGAACAGTATTTTAATGAATTTTAATTTTAGAGTACACTCTAAAATTGAAGTATAGGATAAATTAATAAGTCATTTTTATGTATGTACTGTATATAACTGTGCTACTCTTTTATATGACTAGCAGTGCAGTAGGTTTGTTTATACAAACATTACCACAAACAAGTCAGTAATACTTTATGATGGCTATGCATCACATTTTAATTTTATAGGACTTTCATTGTATATGGAGTCTACTATTTCCTGAAATGTAGCTAAATGATTCATCTTTATCCTTGCTTAGATTTTGGGTAGTTCATTATGTCAGTTTTGGAGATAATTTTGATATCCCTTCTTCCCTTTCTCCTTCCCTTCCTCCCTCCCTCTTTTTCTCCCTCCCCCCTCAGACATAGTTTCTTCAGTTCAAAATACTTCAGTGTTGTGTTGTTGTGTTGTGACAATAGTATACTCATGATTATAATATATTTTAAATAGTGTTTTATTTTTTCTCTGTTTATTTGTTGTCAAAGTGATGTACAGAGAGGTTACAGTTTCATATGTAAGGCAGTGAGTACATTTCTTACCCAACGTGTTACCTCCTTCCTCATTTTTCTCCCACCTTTCCCCCTCCCCAGTTCCCTCCTTCCTCCCAGTTGTACAGTGGTTTACAGCATATTGTCTTGTAAGGATTGCTGTTGCATTGGTCTGCCTTTTATCCTTTATCTTTCCATTTTGATGTTTTATTTTTAACCACCTGTAGCCTAATTTTTTTCACTTGTGTTTGGGATAACATTCTGGTTCCTCTTTTTGGGTCATATTTTATATTCCTATTTTTCTTTTCTTTTAGCTTTGATTTCTTTGTATTGACACTATTTTTTTTAGAATAAGAGGTTATGTACAATTCCATAAGTCAGGTTATGAGTACAATGCATCCTGATCGGTGTCATCCCTTTTATCATTCTCCTTCATTATTACCCCACCCAGCTCTACCTTCAAGTTATGTAGTTCAATCTTTTTTTTTTTTTTTTTTTTAACCAGTCCTGGGCTTTGGGCTCAGGGCCTGAGCACTGTACCTGGCTTCTTTTTTTTTTGCTCAAGGCTAGCACTCTGCCACTTGAGCCACAGTGCCACTTCTGGCCATTTTCTGTATATGTGGTACTGGGGAATTGAACCTATGACCGCCTGTATGCAAGGCGAGGACTCTTGCCACTAGGCCATATCCCCAGCCCCTGTAGTTCAATCTTTACATAATATATATTGGATATAATGACTGAATTTGCTCACTCTTCCTCCATTCATATGTCCCCTGCTATTAAGCCACCTTAAAAGCTATGTTTCTTGTTCATGGTATTCATTTGGAAAAATAGTTCGTTAGTTGTTCAGAGAAGTTACACGTTTTGATTCCTCTTCCGTGTCAACTCTCCTTTAGTCAGTTTGTTTATTGTGTATATGCATAGAGCCCTATATATGTTACCATGCATGTTTGTATTTTAGATCTAGCTTTCAAATGTAAGAGAAAACATGCACCATTTGTTGAGACAATTCTTTTTAGAAAGGGTTAAAGAAAAAAAATTAAAATGTAATAGTTTTATATTCAGGCTTTTTTTTTTTTGGCTGTGTCTCACTGTGTAGTCCAGTTTGGCCATTAACAATCCTCTTGTCTCATCCTCCTGAGTGGCTCTGTATCTATTTTTTTTGAAATATCTCTTTTAAGTCACTAATGCATCAATTTTTACAAGAATCCAACTTATAAGTTAGTCTGATTGGTAATTCAGTTTATATATCTTTAATTACTATTTCTGTAGAATTTATTTCTGTGATCTTACTTTCATGTTTATATTGTTTTTTTCTTCTCTGCCTTATATCCTTAGCCCTTTAGAACTATCTCTTTTCCCTTTGATATTTTCCTCCTTTTTTTTTTTTTTTGGCCAGTCCTGGGGCTTGGACTCAGGGCCTGAGCACTGTCCCTGGCTTCTTTTTGCTCAAGGCTGGCACTCTGCCACTTGAGCCACAGCGCCACTTCTGGCCATTTTCTGTATATGTGGTGCTGGGGAATTGAACCCAGGGCCTCATGTATACAAGGCAAGCACTCTTGCCACTAGGCCATATCCCCAGCCCTGATATTTTCTCCTTTTGTATTTACTTCCTTCACCTAAATCAGCCAACCAAAAATACGCAATTGTTACCTAGCATTTCAGTCATGGTCTTTGTGTCTAAATTTTACTTAACTCAATGAACTAAAATTTAGAGGTTTTTTTTTTTTTTTTTACTCTTATTTCATAATTTGATCATTGTTTCTTGACTTTCTCCATGTATAGAATATTTTTCCTAAAATATTTTAAAGATGTCTTTGTGTGGTATTAAATATTTGCAGACATCTATTTTCAGTTTTCCATACTGGAAGTTGTTTAGTTAGGTATAAATCTTAGGTCCAAAGGCTTTATACCTTTGACAACAATAAACCACATTTTATTCTTTCCGTAATTATCAATATCAGTCTGTTTTTGTTATTCTATATTTTTCCTTCTATAGAAGCTTAAAAATAGTCTCTTGACTTTGTTCTTAAATTTCAGTAAGTGTATTTAAATTTTCATTTAATTTGACTCAATTTTAGTTTGAGTTGTAACCATCTTTAACTTTGGGAAATACTTGTGTATCCTAAGTTACTGTTCCCCTCTTCCTTTTTTTTTTTTTTGCCAGTCCTGGGGCTTTGACTCATGGCCTGAGCACTGTCACTGGCTTCTAGGCAAGCACTCTACCACTAGGCCGTATTCCCAGCCCTTTGATGGGTTCTTGTAGATACATTTTAAACTTCTCTTCCTATGTCTTTACATATTTAAACTAACAACCATTTCTTTTCTCTTATTGTGTTTTTTTCTTACCCTTCTTGGAGAGATTCTTGACTTAACCATCCAGCTCATAACTGATTTTCTATTTGCATTCCTTCTGCCATTTTGCCTACTAGTCTATTGTGTTATTTCAAAGATTACTTTTTCCATAACATATTTACTTGGTAATTATTTATGAGCACTAGGTTTGTGTTTGCAGTACTATTTTCTTTGGTCATTGAGAAAATTTGTTATGCTTTTACTTTTTTTTTTTTTTGGCCAGTCCTGGGGCTTGGACTCAGGGCCTGAGCACTGTCCCTGGCTTCCTTTTGCTCAAGGCTAGCACTCTGCCACTTGAGCCACAGCGCCACTTCTGGCCGTTTTTTGTATATGTGGTGCTGGGGAATCGAACCCAGGGCCTCATGTATACGAGGCAAGCTGTCTAGCCACTAGGCCATATCCCCAGCCCCATGCTTTTACTTTTTGTGTGTGTGTCGCTAGTACTCGGGGCTTGAATTTAGGGATCTTGAAATCCATCAGCTTGCTTGCTATGTTGGTCTTTTACTTGAGGCATGGATTCAGCCTGGCTTTTTTTCCTGATTAATTGGAGATAGAATCTCATGAACTTTTCTTGCCTGGCTGGCTTCAGATTGCAGTCTTTTTGGTCTCAGCATCCTGATACTCTGATTATAGTCATGAATCACCACTCTGAGTCTGTTAGCAATATCCACCTCATTTTCAGAAGGTAACATTGTTTGTTATATTTGTGTTACTTACACATTTCATTTTCCTGATTACCTATCCTTAAGATCTGCTGTTTTCTTGGGACTGTGAACTTTAATTTTGTGTTGTATAGATGGGGTAATGTTATACAGGAGTTTGGGGAAGAAGAAATGCCTTTAACACAATTTTTAAGACTTCTGATTGATTTAAGGATTAAAATGTTTTTTTGTTGTTGTTGTTGTCAAGATGATTTCTTGTCATTCTTATTATCCCTTCCTCATTTTTCTCCCATCTTTCCCTTCCCGATCTCCCCACCTTTCATTACTTTTTTTTAAACCTTCCCAGTGATGGACATTGTCATTCTAGTCTACAATGCTTATGAACTCTATGAGTAGTAACAATAAAACAATTCCTCTCTGGTTGGGTGAAAGGATTTTTTTCCTTTTGCTTAGTGTAATCTGTTCCTTCTTTTTCTCTCGTTTGTTCCAAAAAAATTTTTTTTTTAATGTAGAGAAGTTGTGATACTGCACCAGAGGATCATCTACTCCATATTTGCTTTTCTCCTACATGAAATTAATCTCTAGCAAACTTTCCGTTATCTCAGCCACTACTCTCCTCCAGGAGCTACTGCCTTGGATGTAAACGCACAAGGGAGAGAATAGGAAAATGAAGAAAGTTTTATTTTTCTTTCCCAAGATTGTGGGAAAAGTGCATGTCATTTTCTGTTTTCAGAGACCATTCATATAATTATAATCACAGTTTTTGCTCTGTCTTTCCACAGTTTCTTAGTTTTGGGATAAAAACTTCTGGAACCTGTTGAGTTTTCTTCTTGTCCCAGTAGCATTTTAGGGTTTGATTGCTGGAGAAAGCAGCAGACTTAGTTTGCTGCCTATGTTGTCTTTTATAGTTGTATAAAAAAGCTTTTAGGGGGCTGGGGATATGGCCTAGTGGCAAGAGTGCTTGCCTCATATACATGAGGCCCTAGGTTCGATTCCCCAGCACCACATTTACAGAAAATGGCCAGAAGTGGCGCTGCGGCTCAAGTGGCAGAGTGCTAGCCTTGAGCAAGAAGAAGCCAGGGACAGTGCTCAGGCCCTGAGTCCAAGCCCCAGGACTGGCAAAAAAAAAAAATGCTTTTAGGCACAGTAAACTATGTTTAATGTTTTAATTGGAATTATATATTCTAGTGTGTAGTATGTTTTTACTTAGCAATAGGAAGTTTCTGTATCAGGGAAAATGGTAGTGATTTTTATTTAAAATAATCAAAAAGAGGAAAGTTTCTACTTAAAAACCCAACAATATAAAACTTATCTGTGATTAAGGTACTTAATATACTTTGACTATTATAGGCCAAATAAACTGTCTTCTAGACAGTTTTGTGTTTTCATCTCTGTGTAAGTATTTATGATTCTAACAATGTTGGAATAATTAATAATATATAAACTAATAAATATGAATATGTCTCTCTAGGATTTATCTACCTCTTTAGAAGCAGTGTATGGACAAGCTAAAGAAGGAACAAACTCTGAAGAAATACTTAGAAAATTTTATGATTGGAAGTGTGATAAAGGAAAGGAGTTCACTAGTGTTAGGAATGAAACAGAGGCTTCTCTTCAGCATCTCGTAGCATGGTCCCAGAGTATCCTAAAGGTAAAGAAAGTCCTTGCTTGCTGGTGTTTGTGACAGAAAACAATGTATATTTATATTGTATTGTTTGCTTTAAACTAGATACCTGGGAGGTCAAGTTTCTTGATCAGCTTTTTTTTTTCCAGACTGTTTGTTCTGCATATTATTATTATATTTTTTTTGGCCAGTCCTGGGCCTTGGACTCAGGGCCTGAGCACTGTCCCTGGCTTCTTCCCGCTCAAGGCTAGCACTCCGCCACTTGAGCCACAGCGCCGCTTCTGGCCGTTTTCTGTATATGTGGTGCTGGGGAATCGAACCTAGGGCCTCGTGTATCCGAGGCAGGCACTCTTGCCACTAGGCTATATCCCCAGCCCCTGTTCTGCATATTATTGATCAAAGCCATAATCTTGGTTTTGTTTTTCTTTTACCACTAATTTTATTTAGATATGTTGTGTGTATATAACTTTCTTTTCTGGTACATGAGTTTTATGGGAAGAGTTTTTTTCAATTTTGTAATCTTGAGAATCCTAAATTGCTAATGAATAGCTGAATGCTCTGCTTGAAGTTTAAAGCACAATGAATGCTAGTTGAATTAATTGGGATGCTTTTATTTTTGTCAATGAGGTTTTTGACCTTTCTTTGGAAAAATCACTGGCTTCTCAAGACAAAATTGATGATATTGATGACATCCTAGAAAAGACTGAGTCGTGTGTTTGCAAAGAGATGGAGTTATCTTTAACTGTGAGTTTTGGTACTTACCATTGCTTCAGTGGAAGCAATGGTTTCTTTTGCACATTGGGAGGTATTAATAAATACTGTAGTTTTCCTTGTTCAAGTATTAAGACTGGTCTCTTATATAGGCTTTTTTGAAAGATTTACATTGTTCAAATATAATGCAAGTCTTATTCTTCCCTAGGGTGATGAGTTTTCTTCTTTCCTTTCCACTCCTTTCCCTCCCCCTCCCCCTCTTTTGGTGTATGTGCTAGTCCTTGGGCTTGAACTCAGGGCCTGGCCGCTATACCTGAACCTCTTTGTGTTCAAAGCTAGCACTCTACCACTTGAACCACAGTACTAGTTCCAGCTTTTTCTGAGTAGTTTATTGAAGATAAGAGTCTCACAGCTTTCCTTCCAGGACTGGCTTTGAATCACGATTCTCAGATCTGAGCCTCCTGAGTAGCTAGGATTGCAGGTATGAGCCACCAGCCCTTGGCTTATCCCTGAGCTTTTGTAGCTAAAGGTTAGCACTTTACCAATTGAGCCACAGCTCCACTTTCTGCTTCTTTTGGTGCTTAATTAGAGATCAGTGTCTCATGGACTTTGCTGTCAGGGTTGGCTTGGGCTGGCTTTGAACTGTGATCCTCAGATTTCAGCATTCCTGGTTGCTAGGATTATAGAGCATGAGCCATTGGTGCCCAGCCTGCTGTTTTCATTTTTTTTTTTTTTTTGGCCAGTCCTGGGCCTTGGACTCAGGGCCTGAGCACTGTCCCTGGCTTCTTCCCGCTCAAGGCTAGCTCTGCCACCTGAGCCACAGCGCCCCTTCTGGTCGTTTTCCATATATGTGGTGCTGGGGAATCGAACTGAGAGCTTCATGTGTAGGAGGCAAGCGCTCTTGCCACTAGGCTATATTTCCAGCAATGTTTTCATTTTTAATAAGACACTTCACAAGAAGAAAATCTAAGGTTTAATTCTAGCAATTCCCTGTTAAGTATATTAGCTTTCTATATCATTTGACTCTTGAGTCTGTCATACTCATGGCTCTAAGAAAGGACTTCTTTAGATCTTTGAAAACTTGAAATAAAATATAAAGAACTCTGGATCTGTAGAAACACAAGATCAATAGTCCTTTTTATTATGTATATGCTATATTCCTGTATCAGGTTAGTAATTTGCATAGGTCCTCAAAGGAATATTTTGTAATCCTTTTTATGGTTATACTGAGGTGATACTTAATGGGCCATCCCCCTATACCAGTATTTTTTTTTTTTTTACAAGTTTAACATTGCTTATTGGGACTCTTTCCCAGTGTCAGTGGTAATGCTTTTCTCCTCCCTTCCTTCCTTCCTTCCTTCCTTCCTTCCTTCCTTCCTTCCTTCCTTCCTTCCTTCCTTCCTTCCTTCCTTCCTCTCTTTTGCATTTTTATTTATATTGCATTAAATATATTATGAATTATTCTATTTCTCTATTATTAAATAAGTTAAATTGATTTGGTTGTTAATAGATGGTTTCTAAAACTAAGTGTGTTTATGTTCAGTATATCATTTGGATCTTAGAGTATAAATATCGATTTTGTTTAACATTCTACTTCTGAAAGATTTAGGAATAATACTGTAGTATAATAGCGATAACATTTTTTATATGAGTGTCTTTGATATCTTTTCTTCTGTCTAGAAGAAAATTGAGAAATAATTTGAAGGAATTTAAAGTTTTTTCAAAAATACTTTAAAATTTATTAATTGTTGTAAGAATTTTTAAGGGCTAGAGATGTAGCCCAGTAGTAGAACACCTACTTACTGATGTATCATGAAGAGGGCCTTTGGTTCAAGTCCCAGATCTGCAAAAAAAAAAAAAAAAAGGCTGAGAATGTAGCTCAGTGGTAGAATGCTTGCCTATCTGCATAAGGAACTGGGATCAACTTTCAGCCTTGAAAGAACGTTTTAACTACTATTTGTTGCTTTATGTATAACTTTTTGTGTATGATTTTTATTTAGGAGCAACATGATGCAGACAAGGAGATCATTTTAAATACATATAGTCAAGTATTGCAGAAGATCTGTTTAGAGGAAAGACTCATTGTCACACTACAATCCAAGTATAAGGATAGTGTTGAGGTTGGATTTTGCTTTCTCTTACTGTTCTTTTACATCAATATTTTAAATTTTTTAATGCTTAAATTTTTCTTAAATTTTAAACACTGAGTTTAATAGCACTGAGTTTAATACTCAGTATGTTAGTAAACTGTTTATTGTTAGCTTTTATATAATTGAATTTATAGTGAGAATGGTGATTTATTTATACATTTATTTTAGCTAAAAATCTTTTTTTTACTTTTGTATTTGGAAACAACTTTTTTCATCATTTTCATTCTGTACAAATTTACTGTAGGATTTGTTACATATAAATAAAATAAAAACCTATCATCCTAGTTTCAGAGACAGTTTCACAGTATTTCCTTTTTGGGTGATACATACATCTACACATATATAGTGAGCATTACATTTGTCATTTAAGTTAATTTGCAAACATCTCCTTCCTTTAATTGTACATGATGATTATTTTCCCATGTGATGAACAATTCTTCTGTATAGTCATTTTGAGTAAATAAGTGATCATTCCTGTGCAGATGTTAAACATTTTTTAACCATTCATATATAATGGTCATTGAAGTTACTTTTAATTTTTTCTACCATAAATAACACTATACATAATCTTTGTAGGTAATTTTGATGTGTAACTTCTCTGATCCGTAAAATTGTTAGGTTCAAATTAAAGAAAGAATGAATATTATTTAAGCTTTATAATATTATCATGCCATTTTTGGAAATGATTATGTCAATTTATATCATCATTAGAAATTCCAGTTTGCATTGATATTAGCAGTATGTATCTCACTGTATATCTATGCATATGTAAATAAAATTGATAATCAATACTGTAAACATTTCCATTTGTAATATATTATTACCTTCTTGAAAATTGCAGTTTTTTTGTTTTTAGTATTTCAGTCTGAACTCAGCCAAATGTTAGAGGAGAAATAAAGTAGTAAATGTTGTTGTTGTTGTCTAATATGTTTGGAAATCTTGTAACTTTTTTTTACTTAGTTTAAAAGTCAGATTATTGAATGTTTAAATAAGAAACCCAGCGTGGATCACTTGCTGTCCATTAAGAAGATGCTGAAAGGCTTGAAAGCTCAACTGAGATGGAAATTGGTGGAAAAGAATAATTTGGAAGAAGTAAGGAAGAAAGTTACTAAAACTCTTATTGAAGTCTATTCCTATCTCATGTTGCTTGAGCATAAAAGTCATGTAAATGACGATAAAATAAAAGTTATTACAGTCACATTTTGCTTTTTGCATTTTACCTCTTTTGCATATTTAAGTATGATTCAGGCTTAACAACAAACATTTTAAGTGAATACTGTGGCGAGCATTTTGGTATAGTTTTGTAAGCTTTTTAAAAAATTGTTAGTATAAAGGTGATGTAAAGAGGAGTTACATAAGTCAGATAATGAGTACATTTCTCTTGAACAGTGCCACCCCTTCCCTCACTTTCTCTGTTTTTCCCTACCCCAAGTTGTATAGTTCATTTTCAACATAGTGCCTATTGAGTATCACTGCTGCATTTTTCACCCTTTATCTTAGCATTTCTGTGCTCCTTCCTTACGCTCCCCCAAACAAACTTACAAACAAGACAAAAGGTACAGAAAAGGAAAAGCAGCAACAAAGGAAAGAAAACACAAAAAACCCTCGTTTCCATTTCTTTGAGTTCATTTTGATAAATATCATTTTATGTGATCATAAGCACATAGCTACTGTAACTTTGTGATCTTCTCCTAAGAATATTCTCCTTTGGTCTCACTGGGTGAATGTCTAGAATCTTGCATATGTATAATTTATCATGTCTTAGGGTGTTTTTTTGTCTTTTACCCTCCACTTTGTTTACTTGTAGATTTATAGGCTTATAGATTTATAGTTAGGACAAATGAGGGAAACTGTTCAACCTATGTTTCTTTAGTTCTGGCTAAAGTAAGCCTTTTGTTTTTCCTGTTAGAATGTCTTATAATACAAACCTAATACTTGGTCATAAAGTTGTTTAAGATTTTGTTATTGTTGTTGTTCAAGACCAAGATTCAGAATCTTGCTCTGATCCTCTCACTCACTGGCAAATGCACTACCCCCTGAGCTACACCTCCAACCCCTGTAGATCTTTTCATTTTAAATTGGGAGTATTGGGGAATTCAAGAAATGCTGGAGCATATAGCACTTCTTACATGCTAGATATCGAAGGATACATAGAAATTACTCAGATTGAGTTACTATAGAAATTGCTTTAATTCTTAGAGGAAGACTTGTTTTCAGTTTGCCTAATTTGCCTATACAAACTACTTTTTGTTTTTTTTATAAAGTCTGATGACCATGACGGATCTGAAATTGAGAAAATAAAACAAGAAATTGCTCAGTTACGCTATAGTGTCTTTCAGGAAATTTATCGTGAGAGGGAGGAGTATGTAAGTATTTGGTTTTTATTTTAGATTATAGTCTAGAAATTGAATTTAAATAAAATGGACTCTAATAATAGGCAATGTGTTATCTTAGAATAGTAATATTCATGTGAATTCAGAAATTTTTTATGATGTAATTAGTGACTATTGTATAAGTGTAGAATTTATAGAAAATAATTAAGACAAAAATATATTATTTTTGAATCTGGATCCTCAGAGCTCAGCCTCCTGAGTAGTATTAGTGTGTGACCCACTGGTGTAAGATGGTAATTTAGATTCAAGGCTACTCTTGATTTTGCTTGATATTTTTTAAAGTAGAAGTCAAAATGAATAGTTTATTTTCTACATCCTAAGAAGACAGATCCTGCTAATATATTCAACATGTCATAATTGGGCATATCTAGTTTAAAAAATTGCATTTTTACATTTTAAAATGGTATGTCTACAATTTAAAGAATTACATTTTTAATTTTAGGAGATGCTGAGTAACTTGGCACAGAAATGGCTCCCTGAGCTTCCTCTCCTTCATCCTGAAATAGGATTACTAAAATACATGGTAAGCTTTGTTTTCCATGTGAATTAGATTACTATGTAGAGAATGTAGAAAAGTGATAATATTCAGATTGCATGTCACTGTGTAATTTACAGTGTCATTTCCAGAAAGAATATTCCTGGTGAAATTTTCAAAATTATCATTAGAATCTTAATTCAAGGTTGTCTTAAAACAATTGCATGTTAAAAAAATTCTCTCATCATCCTGCATTGCTTGATATTTATTTGAATTAATGATGTTTCTGTTTTGAGATGATCAACCAAAATGTAATTGTTCCAAGAGTTGTTATAAAGAAGGGATACTGGTAGTCATGAGGAATTTGAATACAATGTGTTTTTAAAACAAACTGGGAAAATATTTGACAGAAGTAGTCTATGGTGGAAAGCTTGAGGTTGGTGTTTTCTAGGCAGGCAGGAGTCAAAAGTCTGTTACTCAGTTAGTATACTATTGAGGAGCAGTGTGGAGCAGGACTGGTAAACTCTGGCTCTCAGGGAAGAATCTCTTACCTTTGTATTCTATTTTGCTGGTAGAGATAGGGAACTGGATGAGAGAGAACTGTTCCTTTGGTACTTATGCAGCATTGGTTCTGGGTGGTTCCTTACCCATTATATATATACATATCATAATCCAAGATGCCCAGTTTTCTTACATAAAATAGTTTAGTATTTACAGTTACCTATGTTTATCTTTCTGCATACTTTCAGCTCTCTTATAGATTGAATATAATATCTAGTATATAAATATTATATGGATAGTTGCTATATGGTATTATTTGGCAAATAGTGGCAAAAGATCTGTATAATAGTTGTAGATAGCAGTTTTTGAATATTATCAATTCCTAATTGGTTGAATCCATGGGTACACAATTCATTCACCTTTATTTGTTAAGATTTTCAGTAAGTCCATGATAATATCTTAAATATAATACAGAAAAGAATGTGTAAGCCAAAAATCTAAAAATAGATCCTGCTGTACTACTCTTACCTGAAAGACTGTCATTATATAGCAGTGATATCTGCACACATGTTTATTGAAGAACTGTATAAGTATAACAAAGCTATAGAGTCAGCCTACGTGATGGATTAAAATGTGATACATACATAATGGGAGTATTATCAGTCATAAAGAAGAATGAAATTCTGTAACTTGTTGGAAAATGGGTAGAACTAGGGATCGCCATGTTAAGTGAAATAAGCTAGACTCCGAAAGACAAGTACCACATATTTTCTGGATCTGAAATGAAAAAGACATTGACATAAATGGATGACTATTGAAGTAGAGGAACAAGAGAAAAAAGGAAGGAGGGAAATATGATCAAAGTACATTTTATGAACATATGAGAAGGTCATAATAAAACTCATAAATTTAATAAGAAAGTTAAAAGGAGATTAGAGAGAAGTTAAGAATAGTAGAGGGGGTGAATATGATCAAACTATATTATGCATACATGCAAATATAACAATGAAGATCTTCACAAATAAGCTTATCTATTGTAGAAGAGTATAAAAGGTTTTCATTATGGTTTATGGAAGGCTTTTAGATGTATAACCAATATATGCCCAGCAGTTCTTTGTAGATTGGCTATAGATTATGTATACTTAAATATTATGACAACACTTAATTAAAGAATAACTAGAATATAATTCTTTTTTTTGTGGTGGTCGTTCTGGGGCCTAGACTTTGGACCTCCATCCTCAGATCTCAGTCTCCTGAGGGTAGCTAGGATTACAGGTGTAAGCCACCAGCCGCCAACAGAAAGCAGTCCTTCTTTTTACTAAAACTACACTACAGTTAAATTTGGGTTGGTTTAAAATGTTAATTAGCAGTGAAGTATCAGAAATATCTAGTAGAATTAACATATTTGAAAGTGATTTTCAGTTTTGAGAATATCACTCAGGGAAAGAGGTGTTAGAATTATTTCAGAGGGCTGGGGATATGGCCTAGTGGCAAGAGCGCTTGCCTCCTATACATGAAGCCCTGGGTTCGATTCCCCAGCACCACATATACAAAAAATGGCCAGAAGTGGCGCTGCGGCTCAAGTGGCAGAGTGCTAGCCTTGAGCAAAAAGAAGCCAGGGACAGTGCTCAGACCCCGAGTCCAAGGCGCAGGACTGGCAAAAAAAAAAAAAAAAAAAAGAATTATTTCAGAGAAGTACAAAGTTTAGACTTATTACCATTCTGCAGCTACCTTTTTGTCATTTTAATGGTTTTAGGAAATGTGAAAATTTTCACTTAAACGGTAGGATTCTCTGGAAGCATGTCTGATTAATCTAAGTTATCTCTGATCACTTTTGGAACCATAGCAGTTATTAACTATGGTAATTACACTGTGGGTAAGAGAGGAGTTCAAGAGTCTGAAAACTAGAAAAATAGACTTCTTCATTTCAGCTTTTTTGGTAGTTTAATGGAGGTAAGAGTCTCACAGACTTTCCTGCCTGTGCTGGCTTCAAACTGCAATCCTTAGCTCTCAGCCTCTTGAGTAGCTAGGATTATAGGTGTGAGCTACGGGCACTTAGCAACATTTTTATTTGACTTTTTCAATAGACTGATGATTCCATACTATCTAATAGCATTTATGCTGGTGTTTTTCTTTTTTTTTTTTTTTTTTTTTTTTTGCCAGTCGTGGACTTGGACTCAGGGCCTGAGCACTGTCCCTGGCTTCTTTTTGCTCAAGGCTAGCACTCTACCACTTGAGCCACAGCACCACTTCTGGCCATTTTCTGTATATGTGGTGCTGGGGAATCGAACCCAGGGCTTCATGTATAGGAGGCAAGCACTCTTGCCACTAGGCCATATCCCCAGACCCCTATGCTGATGTTTTAAAAATGCTAGGATTAAAAAAAAACCCATTACACTGTATTAAAAAAATGTTTCTAGGACTCTGGTGGTCTTCTTACTACAAGCCTGGAACGAGATCTTCTTGATGGTGAGCCTATGAAGATTCTTAGTAGCAAGCGTCCTGTGGTATGCTCTGAAGTTAATGGGGAGCCAGTTCTTTTAAAGGTAACTATAAGTTATGACTTGAGGGAGATTGAGAAGTATAAAAGGGAATGGTGGTATTACTTTTCAGGAGAGAAAATAATATTGTTTTTTTAATAAAGTAGATTAATTTGATTAGAATAATGACTGTGGTAGAAGATAGATGACTCTCAAGTTTCTCTCATTTCCCTAAGTAGTACCTATCTTTAGTACCTGCCTTCTTTTTGTTGAACTTATTCTATCCGTTAGTCTATTAAAATTCTTGCTTTTTTTTTAGAAAAATAAATTTCTTTGAAGTATCTGTGATATTGATAGCATAGTCTCCTATTTATTTTTCCATGATTTGAGAAAGTATTAGTCATCATAATATAGGATATTGAAGTTGTACTTGCTATATACTCTAGAATGTACAGTGAGATATAGGTAAAATTGTTTCTTTTTAAAATTATCGTGTTTAAAGCAAATAGAAAAGGTCTAAAATTGGATGAAATGTAACTTATATAAAAATTCATTCTTATGCTTAAGTTGGGTTAATGTATAATTCACGTAGAATTTTTAATTTTGCGTTACCAGTGCTTTTTTTTTGTTATACAAGGGCTATTCTGTGGATGTTGATTCAGAAGTTAAGGTGATTCAGAGAGCAGCCATTTATCACAAAGCTTGTAGAGAAACTAAAGAGGAGTCTGGGTTACTGCCATTGATATTCCTGTTCTTGTGTAAGGTAAAGTTCTTAATGCTATTCTCTTGCAGAAGAAAATTTATTTAAAATAAGTTTGGGCTTCAAACTTTAGAAGCAGTGGTCACTCCTTTTAACAAGAAGCAAAAGTTACTTTATAGAATCAGTGCATACTACAAGTAGGTTGAATTTTACATTTTCATCACTTTCTGTCTTCTTAGTCTGATCCAATGGCTTATCTGATGGTTCCGTATTATCCTAAGGCAAACCTGAGTGCAGTTCAAGCCAGCAGGCCTTTAACTTCAGAAGTAAGTAGTAACACTGTTTTCATAGATACATTAAATGAGAAAATACCATGTACTGCTTATTTAGAACATTCTACATGATATTCTGTATACAGTTTTGTTTTGAGTTATTCTTTTTGTTATGAGCTCTGTGATGTGAGTTATCCTATTACACAAATGAGAAAAATGACACCTAGAAGGATTGAGTGTCTTATAGAGTCTCTCAACAAGGGGTAGAATTGGGACTAGAAATCAAGTTTTTCTGATTCCAAAGTCCAAGCTGATAACTATTAGTGAGTTTTAAGTGGCAGCCTTAATTTTTATCACTGCAAGTTTAGAATTTGCAATAATAAAGGAGGCCTGACTTCTTTCAACCTAGTAACACTATTCACTCTCTTCTTTTCCTATGGCTTTCATGCTTTTTTTGTATAATTTAGATCTTAGAAATTTCAGTGTGTGTCTGTGTATGTGTCTGTGTATGTGTATGTGTATGTATGTGTGTATGTAGTACTAGCCATGATGATTACATTACACAATCAAAGCTTCCTCTACTGTAATTTTTGTTTGCTTTTTGTTTTGTTTCTTTGGTGGTACCAGGGTTTGAACCCAAGGATTCATGCTAGCTGGACTTATATGCTTTGCTGATATTCTACCACTGGAGTCACTCCAGCCCAGCTTTTTGCTAGTTATTTTGAAGTCAGGCTCTCATAGGATTTTTTGGCCAGACTAGATTGAATCACAAAGTTACAGATCTCAGCATCCTGTGTAGGTTTGAGCCACCAGCTCCTAGCTTTATGCAGTACTTTTAGTAAAGGTTCATTTGAAATAAAGCTACTCTATTCTGGACTAGTCCTTTAAATGAGAAAAGATTTATGTATTAAAATAACCTACCTATTTTGTATCCTCTTTTGTGTCTACTAAAGGAAGCTTTAAAAGTCATGAAAGGTGTTGCCCAAGGTCTGCATACACTACACAAGGCTGGCATAATTCATGGATCACTTCATCAGAACAATGTGTTTGCTTTAAATCGTGAACAAGGAATTGTTGGAGATTTTGACTTCACCAAATCTGTGGTAAAATATCATGGTTTTATAAATAAGTTGTAGATTTTTATTTATAGATGTAATTATTGTAGGATCTGTGCTTTTCATTTGAGGTGTGTCATATGCAATTTTCTGCTGTAAGCTAAGTTATAGAACAAGAGCTTAAGTTTTTGCATTGTGTATTTTAACCATGGGAGAAATTTGACACTCAGTGGCTTTGATAAACATTAGTCATTAGGAAATATGTAAACACTTCTCTAGTAGTGTCCCTTCTCTTTCATTAATTAAGTTTAAAAAATATATGTATATATATATGTATACTTTTTGAGTAGTAAGGTGAAATTGTAGAAACCTGGTCACCTTAGATGTTTTCAAATACAGTGGCTTTTAAATTGTTGCTGTATTATGTCATTATAGACAGTTTGTAGATAAAGTAAACAACAGATAAGAACAGATTCGAAAAGTACATGATTATGTGGAGCAATTTCCTCTTTATTTTAATTAGTACAGTTTTATATATCATGTTCAACATGATGTTTTGAAATATGTACTTTATGCATGTAAAAATGACTAAACAATTTCCATTTAAAAATAGCTTTATTGGCTGAGTGCTGGATGGTCATACCTGTCTGTCATCCTAGCTACTTAGGAGGCTGAGATATGGAGAATTGAGGTTCTTCTAACCAACCTAGGTAAAAAAGTCTCTGAGATTCCATCTCCAAAATAACAAAGAAAAAGCTGGGTTGGAGTAGTGGCTCAAGTGGTTAAGTACCAGCCTACCAAGTATGAGGCCTTCAGTTCAAACCCCAATACCACAGAAAGCTTTAGCAGAAATTATACAATTCAGTAGTAGCTTTTAGTTGATTTATAAAGTTGTCTACTGATCATCACCACCTAATTTTAGGACATTTTATTTCTCCATCATGCAGACGCTAGAAAGCACTTAAAGATTATTTCTATGATTTTACCTATTCTGGACATCCCATATAAATGAAATCATACATGAGCTTTTGTGATTGGCTTATGATACTTAAGTTTTCAAAGTTCATCCATGTTAAATGGGCACTGATGGCTCATACCTATAATCCTAGCTACACAGGAGGCTGAGATCTGAGGACCGTGGTTCAAAGCCTGGGCAGAAAAGTTGTTCAGATTCTCTCCCCAATAAACTACTCAGAAAAAACTGGAAATGGCACTGTGGCTCAAGTGGTAGAGCTCTAGCTAGCCTTGAGCAAAAGAAGCTCAAGGATAGTGTGCCCCAGCCCTGAGTTCAAGCCCCAGGAAGCTAAAAAAAAAAAAAAATAAAGAAAGAAAAGAGTTCTTCTATGTTGCAGAACATAAGTCAATTTCTTTTTATGACCAAATACAGTATTTCATCATATATGCCATAGTTTGTTTTTGCAGTAATCAGTTGATTGACATTTGGGTTTACAAGTTTTGGTTATGAATAATGTTAATATGAACATTGGTATACAAGTTCTTGTGTAGACATGTTTTAATTTTGTCTTTTTCTTTCAGTGGTACTGGGCTTTGAACTCATGACTTCAAGCTTGGTAGGAAGGCATTCTCCTATTTGAGCCACTACCTCAGCTCTGATATGCTTTTCTTTTTTATAAGTAGGGTTCACATTTTTACTTGGGGCTGGTCTTGGACTGTGGTTCTCCTCTTTACCTTTCCCCTGTAGCTGGGACTGTAGACATGAATCATCATCTCTTTATTGGTTGAGATGGTGTTACACTAACTTTTTGATCAGGGTCATTTAAATTTAATGTAATGAAAGTCTTGCTGTTCATTTTGAGTTTTAGGATAAACTTATAAGAGGAAAATATGATTAAAATTATAATTGACTTTGAAAAGTTACAATCAGAATACTTCATGTTACCTCCAAAAATTTATATTTTTTTAAATAGTGTCAACGAGCCTCAGTGAGCATGATGGTTGGTGGCTTGAGTTTGATGTCACCTGAATTGAAAATGGGAAAACCTCCTTCCCCAAGTTCTGACTTGTATGCATATGGCTGCCTTTTATTATGGGTATGTTACCTTTTGAAATAATCATTTACATATATTTCAGTATGTGAAGTGATGATTATAGTGATTCTTTTTAACATTATTTTGGATAAAGTACAATAGCTTACTTTTAGTATATTTTTCAAGTTTTTAGTATAGTATTATAACTATTGATACCTTTCCTTATACCTACTGTTAGTATATAGGAGTATTATATTGTTTTAGTTTTTTAAAAGTTGAGATTTATAGTGAAGTGGATTTTGTTCTATAATTTAGAAAATTTTCAAGCATTTGTGAAAAATAATGTAAAATGAGCTTTTGGAAAATAATCCTGTTTCTAGTGTAGATCAATTAGTTATTTCTTACCTATGGTTTAAAATTATCAGGGATTAAATAACAAGGGATAGTATATCTGTTCTTTTAGTAGACAAAGTAATGAAGATTCTAGCCAAGGGATCAGCAGATGTTTTCTGTAAAGGGCCAGCTGGTAAATGGTTCAGGCTTCCTGGGCAACAAGGTCTGTGTTTGTAGGAATTCTGCTATTCTAGCGCAAAAGCCGTCATAATATATTTATTGAATGTCATTTTTAAATATTTTCTCTACGTTGGAGCATTCTTTTCATTCTCTGAACATGTCTTTTGCCAAGCAGAAGGTTTTAATTTTATTAAGTATAGTGTTTTTCAGGATTTCAACTTGACTTTTTATTTTAGGACTCCTATATCTTTATTGAATTCCTTCTTTATATCTTGCTTTTCTTCCTTAATTTCTTCATCTGTTTATTTGAATTCTCCTTGAGTTTGCTAATTGTATCATCTTTGAATTCATTCAAGTTCTTTACCATATCTTCTTTAATTTTATTGATGAGGTTCTATTTCTTACCACTAGACTGGATATATAGTTTAGCAGCCACGTAGTTCCCAACTACTCAGGGAATTGGGCTTGATCCCAAGCACTGCTTAGACCAAGGTCAGCTAACTGGAGACTCTTGTAAGATAGTCAGTTGTCTGATTGTGGGTGCTTTCAATTTAGAAACTTCCCTTCTCTTTGTATGGTGAGTTGCTCTTGTGTGCAATCTTTATTGTTTGTGGGCTGTACTTTATTTTCTCCACATCCTCACTGACTTCTCCACATCCTCACTCATCTAAGCCTTGGAGTGAAGCCTGAGCGCATCAGAGAATGAAGGACTCAAACAGAATGGAGTTCTGTACTGACTGGGATTGAATGGAGGGACCTGTTTGTTCTGCCTGCTGGTTTTTTTTTTTTTTGGCCAGTCCTGGGGCTTGGACTCAGGGCCTGAGCACTGTCCCTGGCTTCTTTTTGCTCAAGGCTAGCACTCTGCCACTTGAGCTACAGCGCCACTTCTGGCCATTTTCTGTATATGTGGTGCTGGGGAATCGAACCCAGGGCCTCATGTATATGAGGCAGGCACTCTTGCCACTAGGCCATATCCCCAGCCCTGCCTGCTGGTTTTAATGTTCATAGACTTTAACAATCTACCTCCCTTTGCAGAGAAGGAGACTGCAAGCTTTTGATTTAAACTATTTGGATTGGGCCCACAGTTCTAAATGTCAGGAAACTGTACACACTAGGATGCTGTTCCCAGGGACAGGTCTTGGTGCTCTTAGCCTTATCTGACATTTCACTTCCCTTTAAGTGTCTGGAGGAAGCCATATGAATCCTTTGAATCCCTTGATTCATAGGTTCAGTGTCTTACCTACCCAACAGTCAACTCATGAAGCTAGGACACAGACCTGGAGGTACAGGCACAGTGTTTTGTTCCTATCCTAACCTCAGGCAATGGGACTTATTCCTGGCCACAGAGGTGATCACCACAGCTCCCTAACTTATTAGTGCAGTTCTTTACAGGTTAAAATTCTCAGCAGTGCATTCCAGATCCTCCCCTTTTCCTTTACATCTGTGTTGGCCCATCTACCCAGTCTCTGGCAGGCTCAGACTCTGGCAGGATGTCCCAATATACCCTGAGCTATAAGTGTTCATTGTTTTCAGGCTCTTTGAGTATTTCAGTCTCAAGTCAAGAGGTCATTTCTCAAGATGGTACCTTGCTTGACTCTCTGAGATAAGGGGAAAAACAGAATATCTTATTTCACCAGAGCTAGACTTCTACATGGAATAGTCATTGTCTTCACAAATCCTGCGCTGGGTTTAAAGTTTGTAGGTGATGTGGCTTGTATCTAGAATTGTCCGTCTGACACTAAGGTCATTTGCTATATGCTGTGATAGCCTTTTCAGCTTCCTCCTTTTCTCTCCTAGGAAGTTGGTGATAATCTTGGAACTCTTTGGTATTTTTCTTTGCTTTTCTGCCATCTTCCTACTTCTTGTGATTCTTCTTCTTTTTTTTTTTTTTTTTTGGCCAGTCCTGGGCCTTGGACTTAGGGCCTGAGCACTGTCCCTAGCTTCTTTTTGCTCAAGGCTAGCACTCTGCCACTTGAGCCACAGTGCTACTTCTGGCCCTTTTCAATATATGTGGTGCTGGGGAATCGAACCCAGGGCTTCATGTATACAAGGCAAGCACTCTTGCCACTAGGCCATATTCCCAGCCCACCCCTCGTGATTCTTGATCTATTTAGTTTATATTTCTTGAAAACAAATATTAGAATTACCTGATTAATTTTCTTGGTACAAAATTTTGAGTATTGTTAAAGTCAACATAATATAGACAACTATCACTTTTTCTTATAAAGTGAGGAAATAAGGTGTTTGTAATGTATCCTTAGTCTTGATTGACCCTGTAGGGACAATTCATTGGTTGTTTGTGACCAAGTAGTTAATATCGAAGTATTTTTACCTTGTAAGAATCTATGTGTTTTCTGAAATGAGCTCTTCTCTATTCACTAAGAGTTAGGTATTTTATTTTTGCATAGGTTGAATAAAAATTGATATACTAGTCTTCCACTCATTCTTATGTTCTTTTATAGCTTTCTGTTCAAAATCAGGAATTTGAAACAAATGAAGATGGAATCCCCAAAGTGGATCAGTTTCATTTGGTATGTGACTTTTTATTTGCTAATTTGAAGCATGTTTTGACTATTAAGTTTTAAAATTAAACTAGAAATATCCTCTAATTTTTGTAAGAATCCAAAATTCTGTACATAAAGTACTGCCTAATAATTACTTTAACATTATAGGGTTGTGTGTTTGTCATAGAAATTCATATAAATCATCTAAATAATATTCTTTTGCAATACACTTTAGTTTTTTAATAAGTACCTCATTATATCTTTTCTTTGTAATTTGTATCAGTGAGATTGCTTTCTGATTCATATATGTACGCAAACAACATATTTTGAGAACATATTAAACTAGGTGCTAGGAATAACAAGATTGTAGCATTGAAAATGAAGTCAATAATTTAGAAACGTGAACAAGTAAACAAGAGGAGCATGAAAAGCCACCTTCAGGGAAGCTAATTTTTAGTTCTTCATGGAAAGTGGGTATTCATTATTGGAAAATAAAAAATGATAGCATAATTATTCAGCTCTAGAATTTCCTACAA
The DNA here is from genome assembly GCF_023159225.1 of Perognathus longimembris pacificus. Taxonomy (NCBI): domain Eukaryota; kingdom Metazoa; phylum Chordata; class Mammalia; order Rodentia; family Heteromyidae; genus Perognathus; species Perognathus longimembris. Next base: position 88,182,757 of record NC_063162.1, on the reverse strand, counting down.
TATTTTGATAGCTTGGATTACAATGAAAGAACATATATAATTTTGTGTAATATCATAATTTCCTAGTTTATCTGACTACAGAAATATTTTTTCTTGTATCTACTAAAATGCCATGAATTAGTTTTTTTTAAAAATACTTTAGGGCTGGGAATATGGCCTAGTGACAAGAGTGCTTGCCTCGGAAGCCCTGGGTTCGATTCCTCAGCACCACATATATAGAAAAGGCCAGAAGTGGTGCTGTGGCTCAAGTTGGCAGAGTGCTAGCCTTGAGTAAAATGAAGCCAGGAACAGTGCTCAGGCCAGGACTGGCAAACAAAAACAAAACTTTAGGAAGTGTTGTTTTAAGAGTTTTTCCACACTCTTTAGGAAGTTGTAACAACTTGTGGGAGATTATGAAACTATTACAGATCCTGGCTTTCTCTACAAAATGAGAACAGAGAAGGTTAATGGTAGTTGATAATATTAAAACCTATGATTATAATTTCTTGTTCCTAATTGGCATTACCTCAGAGGTGTTACAACTTTTCCCAGAGTGAACATGTAGAATTCTTATTCTTTCAGCTTTGATAGGAAAGATTGCCTTCTATAATGTCATCCTGAAGCTTAGTGACTTACAAAACATTTATTTTTTTAAGATGTAAGAATCCCTTTATTAATTTGAAATAGAATATGGTTTCTGAATATACAAATAGCAACAGCCAAGAAAAAAATGGGGGAAATTAGAGCCTATCAAAACTAAATTGTCTGTTTTACAATTTATAAAACTGAAGTACAAAAATCCTGTAGACCTATGTCTACAGTTACCATATGATATTACAACACATTTATTATCTTACTCTTTTGTTGAGTTAGTAATCTGGACAGTCAGTGAGGGTGCTGACTGGGCTGTAGTCTTCTTAAGGCTTTGCTGGGCATTGGTAGGCTTTCAAGCTCACATGTTTGTTCAGATTTGATTCCTTTTAGATTGGACAGAGAGTGGTCTGTTATCTTCTAATTGTTGGTCAGAAGTTGCCCTCTAATTTTTTGCCATGTTTCCACCAGAGGAACTTATTTAGAATGCAATAATGTTCACTAGTTCAGTTTTTTTAAATAATCAAGATACAGAATCGATATTCCACTGTTTTGCTATGTTATCTTTGTCAGAACAAAACTTTATGTCCAACATACATTCTATGGGGGTGGGGATTCATGAGGATGTGGGTACCATGAGGCTAGGGTAATTAGGAGGAGTCTTAGATGGTTGCTTCCCATAAAGTATCATGTGTCAGCTTTATGGTAGTCACTCTGCTAAGTTTGTATACAATGAAGTTGAATAAATACACAGTTCCATTTACAGTCCCCACTTCATGTGACTATTCATGGACATCAAATTATAAGAATCCCTGGGTTAATGTATTTGCTTCTAAGTTCCGAGGTAGCAGTGGGTTGCCTTTACCTACATTGTGTAATCACATACAGTTAAGCCATCAAGCAAGCACCCTATTATCTGGACATTACTCATACTACAAATGAAGAAGAATATGAATTTATGACATTTTCCAGTTGAAAGAATAAAGGATAATTAATTCAGCATCCTCATTCTCCAAGAGGTCCTTCAGTAATATGTGCTGTTGCACATGACCTGAGCCTCTGCCTAAGTAGTTTTAAATTTATTTATTTATTTATTTATTTATTTATTTATTTATTTATTTATTTATTATTACTTGCCAGTCCTGGGGCCTGAGGACTGTCCCTGGCTTTTTTTTTTTTTCCCTCAAGGCTAGCACTCTGCCACTTGAGCCACAGCGCCACTTCTGGCTGTTTTCTATATATGTGGTGCTGGGGAATTGAACCCAGGGCTTCATGTATATGAGTCAAGCACTCTTGCCACTAGGCCATATTCCCCAGCCCCTACTTTAAAGTTTAATATAACACATTTCACTATTGTGTGAGATGAGTTCCTTGCATAATGTATATATTTGAAGTTACAAAGTTACAAGAGTTTCAGAAGGAAGCACTACTACAAAATAATCTCCCACTACTATGTACCACAGTTATACCTAGTTCTGTTCTCTAGTAACATACCAGTTTTAGGTAAATTTTCTCAGAAAAGCCTATATATATTTGTCCCTTAAAATGTATTATTGCTCTTTATTATGTTTTAGAGAAATTAGGGCATTTTCTGTGAACTTGGCTCTACATTCTTATCTATTCTTTTATTCATTCATTCATTTATTTATTTGTCATGAGGCTTGAACTTGGGGCCTGGGTGCTGTCTCTGAGCTCTTTTTGCTCAAGGCTAGCACTCTACCACTTTGAGTCATAGTTCAATTTCCAGTTTCCTGGTGGTTAATTTGAGCTAAGAGTCTAATGGGGACTTTTCTGCCCAGGCTGGCTTTGAACCTCAATCCTCAGATCTTAGCTTCCTGAGTAGCTAGGATTATAGATGTGAGCCAGTGGTGTCCAGTCTTATTTATTTATTTTGTACAAAAGGTTTCCAATTCCTCAAGTCAGATTATGAATACAATGTATCTCCATCAATGTCCCCCTTCATTATTCTTTCCGATCTGTTCCCATCCCTACCCTCAAGTTATATAGCCAACTTTTACATAATATACGTTGAATATAATGACCATATTTGGCCATTCCTCATTTCTCCATCCTCCCTTTCCCCTAACGAAACATGTTTCAGCTTGCTGGTATTCATTTTGTTCAGCAGTTTGTTAGATATTCAGAGGAAGAGTTACACCATTGGACTCCTGAGTATACCATTGTTGTTTTTCTTTTTTGCCAGTTCTGGGGCTTGAACTCTGGGCCTGAGCGCTTTTTTTTTTTTTTTTTTTTTTTGGCCAGTCCTGGGCCTTGGACTCAGGGCCTGAGCACTGTCCCTGGCTTCTTCCCACTCAAGGCTAGCACTCTGCCACTTGAGCCACAGCGCCGCTTCTGGCCGTTTTCTGTATATGTGGTGCTGGGGAATCGAACCTAGGGCCTCGTGTATCCGAGGCAGGCACTCTTGCCACTAGGCTATATCCCCAGCCCCCCTGGCTTCTTTTTGCTCAAGGCTACCACTCTACTGCTTGAGCCACAGTACTGCTTCTGGCTTTTTTTTGTTGTTTATGTGGTGCTGAGGAATTGAACCCAGGGCTTCATGTATATAAGGCAAGCACTCTTGCCACTAGGCCATATTCCCAGCCCACCTCTCATGATTCTTGATCTATTTAGTTTATATTTGAAACATTTCTGTAGATACAGCTTAGATATTCATTTTGAATGAATGATGTGTTAGGAACTGGAGATAATGGGCAACTAACATCCTAGGGTTGTTTTCACATGGTGATTCAGAGATCATTTGAAATTGTATAAGGCTCCTATAAGGGTGATTATAGTGGTGGGAGAAGGGTTTCCACAGGAGATCACTAGGAATCTACCTTTCCTGGCAGAGGAGTTGCTATCTAAAATTTTAACAGTGTGAAACTGACTAGTACCATATAAGAAAAGGAAAAATTGAAAATGTCATGGTAGAATTTCACTTGTTTTTGAAATATTCCAACTGTGATATTTCCTATTTCTTTTATAAATTTTTTGGTAATTCAATTCTCTCATTTAATTATTGGAGATGTCCCCTTTCAAAGAAAAGTAAATTGAACTTGGTAGTACTCTTTAAAAATAATCTAAAGAAAAAATGGACTTTTATCAGTGACTGAAAGAGTTTTAAATTGTATCTTCCATCTTTATTAAAGGTTTGTTCTTTTGCTCACTTACTTTAATTTAAAAAATACATTTATTTTTCTTTTCAGGATGATAATGTCAAATCCCTCCTCTGTAGCTTGATAAACTTTAGAAGTTCAATGACTTCTGAACAAGTTTTGAATGCTGAATGCTTCTTGTTGCCAAAGGGGAAATCGATTCCAAATCCAGAAAAAGAGGTGGAATATACACAATATAAAAAGGAAGACGAATTAAAGATGGAGAACCTGGATAGCTATAAAGATTAGAGAAGAAGTAGTGAAGCCACCTTTGAGTGATAAATTGTTACTCTGTTGTAGTTACTCATTTAAAAATCTTGACGAGTAGACAAAAGATGTGGAAATGTTTTTGAGCTAGCTAGATTGTGTGTTCATATTCAGGTTGCAAAAAAATAAAAGTTGGGTCTGTCTAAAAATGGTTCACATGCTGTGAAATTTTCTTGGGAGATGTTATAAAAGCACTTTCTGTTCTTACTCATACTTAGTGAATTGAGTAATTAGAATGTGATAGTCATCAGGAAAGTTGTTAGATTGCTGGACAGAAGTTCTGTGCAAAGTTTGAGTATTTTGGCTGGTAATTAGTTTTAGTATTTCATCTGGTAATAAAAGCTGATTCTTTTACTCAACAAATGACATTTGGCTTCTACTTTGTACCCAGTTCTGGAAATAAAAAGATAAATTAAAACATGGTCTTGCATTGATTAAGTCCACAATTTATTGAGAAGTCCAAATTTAGAAGTAGATCCTCATAATGCAATGCAGAGTATCCAGTGATAGCTGTGAGTTTTATGATATTGCATGGAGGTAGGGAAGAGAGGTACTTTTTGGAGGAGATAACATCTTAAGTAAGTCTTGTCTTGTTATTTTTGAGATTATTATTTTTAAATTGATAACAAAAGCATATAACTAGGTTGGTACATGGTAAGAGTACTTGGCAGCATGCATACAACCCATACAACCAAGCACAGAAAAACAGTCAAAATTATACATATTAATAGAATACCATGTTTAATACATGCATATATTAAATAATGTTTAAATCATGTTAAAATGTACAAATATTTACATCTCTTTATGGTGGAAATTCTCAAAATCCTTTTTTCTAGCTCTTTGAAATGTAGATCACATTATTGTTGTGTGTAGTCACTGCACTGTGGCAGTGTCCCAGAACTTCCTATTCTTACCTATTATAACTTAGTATCCATCGTTCCCCTCTCTTCCCTATACTCCTTTGGCCTCTGGTTGACTGTTATGTTTTGGGTTTCACACATGAATGAGATAATATAGTATTTGTCTTTCTGTGTCTGGTTTATTTCATACCACATAATAACCTCTAGTGCCTACCATGTTAAACAAAATTTCATGTACTTTTATGGCTAAATACTACTTTTGTTATGTATATGTTATAAATTTTCTTTATCCATTTGTCAATTGATTGAACAAAGTAGGCTGTTTCCATTTCTTAGCTAGAGTGACTAGTGTTGAAATGAACATGGACAGTACATTTAGTTATACATCTAGGAGGGGTCTTTTGGATCATATGGTTGTGTTTTTTTTGAGAAACTTCATACCATTTTTCCTAGGGGCTGTACTAATTTACAACCACCCACAGTGTGGAAGGGTTACCTTTTTTTTTAGGTCCTTGCCGGCTTCTTACGTGTAGCCTTTTGAGAAATACGCATGAGCCACAAGCAGTTGATATGGGATTGCTTTCTCAGTTCTTTTTTTATTTGAAGCTCTATAGGTATAGAGCAATGATACTGATTTTCTTAATACTGAATTTGTGTCTTACATCTATACTGAATTGACTTATTCTAACATTTTTATAGTCAGGCCATTATGCTCTCAGGTTCTTTGCTCATGTACTCTACCTCTTGAGCCAGTTCTAGCTTTTGCTCATTATTTGGAGATAAAAGTCTTAGATTTTTCTGCAGTGGCTGGCTAGGATTGCCATCATATGACACCAGTACCAAACTTTTTCTCACAGACTTTTGGTTGAGTTTTTCTGTATATAGGATCATGTTCTCTGCAAATAGTAGTAACTTGACTTCCAATTTGTATGCCTTTTATTTTTTTCTCTTGTCTGATCACTCTGGTTAGGGACTTTTTTTTTTCTGCCAAAAGAAACAGTTTATTTTCCCTTTTCTTTTCAGTCACATGTCAGTGGTATTTGGACTAAGTGTTTAAGTCGGTGCTAGAATGGAATGATTCTTTTTAAAATTTTTTATTTTTTTCCTATTTATTGTCAAAGTGGTGTACAGAGAGGTTACAGTTTCATATGTTAGGCCTTGGGTACATTTCTTGTACTGTTTGTTACCTCCTCCCTCATTCCCCCCTCCCTCTCCCTCTTTCCCTATTCCCCCCCCCCCCATGAGTTGTTTAGTTGGTTTACACCAAATGGTTTTGCAAGTATTGCTTTTGGAGTCGTTTGTCTTTTTATCCTTTGTCTCTCGATTTTAATATTCCCTTTCACTTCCCTAGTTCTAATACCAATATATACAGTTTCCAATGTACTCAGATAAGATACAGTGATAGTGCGGGTACAACCACAGGAAGGGGATACAAAAGGATCATCAACAAGGCTAGTCACAGCAGAGGATCACAAGAGCCTAATAGCTATGCCCTTATGAATGCATAAGATAATGCTAAGTGAAATGAACTTCATGTTATGGAAATGACTTATATCACGGTTGTAATTACTTTCAACATGCCATGTGAAACTGTAGCTTCTACTGTTGGTTAGGGACTTAAAATACTATATTGAGTGAAAATGAGTATGCTTGTTGTCTTCCAGATCTTAGGGAGATTTTTCTTATACATTATAATGTTAGTTGTTGACTTACTATAAATAGCCTTTTATGTTGAGATATGTTCCTTCACATACTTTTTTTCAGCATTCTAATCATGAATTTAAAATTAATTTTACCAAGTGAATTTTTTTGTATCTGTTGACAGTATGATATTTATCCTTTATTATGTTGATATCATGTTCATATGCTTATTGATTTGTATATGTTGAACTACCCTTGCATACTTGGGACTAATCCCACTTGATCATGGTGTTTAATTCTTTTAATGTATTGTTGGATTTGGCTCAATATTTTGTTGAGAATTTTTGCATCTTTTCTTTCTTTTTTGTCCTGGCTCTGGGGCTTGAACTCAGGGTATAAGCACTGTTCTTGATTTTTTTCTGCTCAAAGCTAGTGCTCTACTACTTGAACCATTGCTGGTTTTGTGTGTGTGTGTGTGTGTGTGTGTGTGTGTGTGTGTGTTGGTGATTAAATGGAGGTAAGAGTTTCATGGCTTTTTCTGTCTAGGCTGGATTCAAATGTGATCCTTAAATCTCAGTCTCCTGTATAGCTGGAATTACAGGCATGAGCCACCAATGCCTGACTTGCATCCATTTTTTTCATTAAGAGTATTATGTTGTTTATTTTGGATTGTGGTGTGTGTGTGTGTGTATGTGTGTGTGTGTCCTGTGTCCTGTGTCCTGTGTATATTTATCTGTTTTCTGTATTAGTGTAATGCCTCATAGATTATGTTGGAAGAATTCGAGATTGTTTTGGCTATTCAAGGCCAAAACATTTTTGAATTTAGAATTGCTTTTTCTCTGTATGTTAAGAATGTCACTGAGATTTTTTGATGAGGGTTTTATTGAATTTGTAAATGTCCTTTGGTAGTATGGACATTTTTATGATATTGTGTCTGCCAATCTATGAACATGGGAAGTCTTTCCATCTTTTTGTGTCTCCAGTTTCTTGAAGCTTTTATAGTTTTTGCTATAGAGAGCTTTCACCTCCTTGGTTAGGTTTATTTCTAAGTACTTGATTTTGATTTTCCACTATTTCCTTCTTATCCTATTCATTATTGGTGTACATAAAAACTGATTTTTCTTTATTGGTAACACCGGAGTTTGAACTCAGTGCTTTGAGTTTTACTATAGCACTAAAACTGCTTTAAAAAATATTCCTGTCATATTGTCAAAGGCATTTATCAACTGTAGGATTTTTGGCGCTGTCTATAAGTTTTTTAGATATAGGATCATATCATCTACAAACAAGAATAGTTTAATTTCTTCCTTCTCTATTTTGATCTTTTTTTTTTATGGACAGTCCTGGGCGTTGGACTCAGGGCCTGAGCACCATCCCTGGCTGAGCCACAGCGCCCCTTCTGGCCGTTTTCCATATATGTGGTGCTGGGCAATCGAACCGAGAGCTTCATGTGTAGGAGGCAAGCACTCTTGCCACTAAGCCATATTCCCAGCCCCTCTATTTTGATCTTTTAAAAATTTATTTTTCAGTGGCTATGAATTCCAATATTATATTGAAGGATGGAAAGAGTGGACATACTTGTCTTTTTCCTGTTTTCAGAGGAAATTATTTCAGCGCTTTCCTGTTTGGTATAAAGTTTAGCTATAGGTCTCATATGTAACACTTACTATGTTAAGGTATATTCCTTCTATTCCTAATTTCATCCAGGCTCTCAAGTGGTAAAGCTGTAGCCTTGAGCACAACAAAGCTTAGGGACCGCATTGAGGTCCCAAGTTCAAGCTCCAGGACCAGCACACACACCCACAAACAGAGAAGGCAGGAAATGAATAGTCAGAGTGAAGAGGGTTTTATATGGAATACTAAAGTGTTTATACTCAATTTATTTGAAAGAATCATAGAGTCATTGCAAATAATGCTAGCAATGGTGGGATCCTGGATGCTTAGATATAGAGACAGGAAGATCATTGATCAAGGTCTAACCGAGGAAAACAGCAACAATGAGACCTTGCCTCAAAAGCAAGATGGATGTGGTAGTACATGCCTGTAACCCCAGATACTTGGGAGGAATACTTGTGCACCTTGTTTTAAAATTTATTTTGTTATCTTCAGTCATTGTGCAAAGGTATGTTGTGCTCTTGCTTGGCTTCCTTGCTCAGCTGGTACTCAGCTACTTGAGCCATGCTTCCGGGTCTGCCTTCTGCTGGTCAGTTTGGAATGGAGTGTCTCTTGACACTGGCTGGCTTTGAACCTCAGATCCCAGCCTCCAGAGGAGCTAGAATTATAGGAGGAAGCCACCAGTGTCTGGATGATTTTTTATTTTGATAGCATGAACGTGGTAGATGGCAGGTAAGGAACTTAGACATCTCATGAGCCACAAAAATGGCAATCTTCTTGGACTCCAATTATATATGGTTTAACAGAAACAAAATACACACATATAAATATTTAATTAGAGATTAGACAAGTTGTTTCCTGAACAAATGAATTATACACACCAATATAACAGACCATTACAAAAATAAGAATTGTGAAGACATATTATCTTCCTCATCCATAAGTGAAACTATCAGAGAAGGTATTTGTGATTAACATTGTCAGTCAACAATCTTGTCAAATTTTAAACAATCAAAATATTTAGTATTTTACAATGAGCATTCCCTAATATTTAGCAAAGTTAAAGGAAATTTAGACTGAATACCCATGCAACCACCACAAATTCTATCCACATGGTGTTATATTTTTTCTAAGTACCAGCCATAATAATTTATACTTGTAGTGGAAATTTTATAAAAAATGTACTCAGCTGACATTAATAATGTGCTGTTGTCTTCAGAGAATTTTGGGTCACAGGAGCACCTTCTGTTCAGAGGTGTGAACAGTGTCTTGGAAGTTTGTGTATGGCCACAAGGTGTCGCTGTGGATCCATAGCATCCTGTTTCCACAGGGAAGGATTAGAAAGGCAACTGAACCGCAATCAGATCTGTTTGTTTATTCAAGTAAAGGAGACTACAATAAATGGATCCTTCGCTAGAATCTAAGGTGATTAAATGATTCCTGATACAGAATCTAAAACTGCTTCCTTGAAGAATTACAACAGCTTAATTTACAGAGATTATTTAATTACATTATTTATAGAGATATAATTATCACTATTATTTACAACAATTTATAGAGATTAGTTATATTTAATGGTTTATGGTTTTCAGTCTCCATTGTTTCTCCTACCTGGAGCAGGACTTCCTTACTGCATAGCCTCCAGTGTTGAATTCTGTAGGAAATATAAACATGCTACTAGCTGTTTGGTTTGATCTTAGGAACTCTTAGGAAGATAAGGTAGCCAGAGCAATGGTTACCTAGTTGTTTTAAAAGTTAGCATAAGTTAATCATAGAAAAGTGTTTCATTTTGATAATTTCATAGATGCATACAGTGTTCTTTGAATGAGTTCTTTCTTTGTATTATGGTCCCATTCCTTCCTTCTCTCCCACCCTCTCAAACAGTGTTGGTGGGTTTCACTCTACTGTTTACTGGAATAACTGAAGAAAGATTTTTCCACTTAAAAATGGCCAGTCCTGGGCCTTGGACTCAGGGCCTGAGCACTGTCCCTGGCTTCTTCCCGCTCAAGGCTAGCACTCTGCCACTTGAGCCACAGCGCCGCTTCTGGCCGTTTTCTGTATATGTGGTGCTGGGGAATCGAACCTAGGGCCTCATGTATCCGAGGCAGGCACTCTTGCCACTAGGCTATATCCCCAGCCCCCACTTAAAATTTTTTTGTACTGAGGTTTGAACACAGAGCCTTGCTCTTGCCTCTAGTTATTTTTGCTTTTATTTTTCAGATAGTGTCTCACTCTTTGCCCAGACTTCTCTCTCCTCTCTCTCTCGGCTAGCACTCTGCCACTTGAGCCACAGCAGTACTTCTGGCTGTTTTCTGTATATGTGGTGCTGGGGACTTGAACCCAGCGCTTCATGTATAGGAGGCAAGCACTCTTGCCAGTAGACCATAACCCCAGCCCCTGAATGGTGGTAGTTCTATTTATGATTCTTGTGTAGCACATACTACTATACCACCTAATTTTTATTTTGAGATGGAGTATTATGAACTTTTTCTGCCCGGCTTGGCCTAGAAACATGATCTTTCGAGGTCAGCCTCCTGAATAGCTAGGATTACAGGCATGCACCATCAAATCTGGCTTAATTTATCTTTTTTAAGGAGAAAATATTTGATAAACTATGAAACTTTAAAAAATGAAACTGTTTCGAGTCAGAGTTCTTGGGAGAATTTAATGTAAGTTAAAATGGCCCTTTCTCAAGCTACTTAGTGTCATGCCTTTAAATATTTCATCATTAAGAGGGAAGACAAATACTAGAGTCACTGTTTTAGGAAGTACTCCTATTTTAGAGGAAGAAGACATTTCAGAGGATTAAGATCACAAACACCCAGGTCCTGAGTTCAAGCCCCAGTACTAGCATAAAAGAAAACAAACTGCATCCATTCACAACTTACAAAGCTTCAGTGAAAGGATTTTCCCTAAGTCAGGCACTGATGGCTCACAACTATATGTCTAACTATTCAGGAAGCTGAAATCTGAGGATCATGGTTTGAAGCCAGCCTGGGCAGAAAAGTCCATGAGACTCTTACCTCCAATTAAGGACCAAAAAGTCAGAAGTGGAGCTGTGGCTCAAGTGGTAGAGTGTTTGCTTTGAGCAAAAGAACTCAAGGACAGTACCCAGGCCCTGAGTTCAAGTCCCAGGACTGGCACATACACACACACGATAAACTTATTTAGCTTAAGAATTAAGTTATTTACACGCCATTTTATTGTATTATTGTATGTATTTGTTCTGATTTTATTGTATTATTTGAACTGATAGGAAGAAGAACTTTTTCGAGCTTGAAGGTCTTTTCTGTCCCTTGTTCTTCATTTCCTTCCAAGGTAAAAAATGTGTATGGAGTGTGCCTATCCTGCATACCTTCATTCTCCTTTCTTCCACTTCTTTCTCTTCCTTCCCTTTCCTCCTTTTTCCATTATTAGTTTAAAGGAAAGTAGTAACTGTTGAAAAAATGAAGTTGCTAGTTCATACTGGAGTATGTTATTGCTACCATGTTTTATTATGCTTATTAATGTTTTGACATGAATTTGCTTTTTCTTGAGCGTTGTGATTCATTTTTATCTGATATCAGTTCCACTTATAGCAATCAACTGGTGAGTGCAAATTACAATTGCTGTGACAAGCTGCATATGAATATGCAGCCTATTTTGATGATTGTGCTTGCCTGAGTCATGACTTGCAACATCTTCTCCAATCAGATTTATGAGTCACAGCATTTTATTCTCATGACATCCATTTCAGCCCCACATGGCATCAGCTGTAGCAGACAAATATGTGATGGTGCTTTGATTTAGTAGAAAACCTAGAGAAATTTTTGTGAGTTGCTCTAAGACTGTCCACAAGTCTTTTCTTTAAAGCAAGTAACAATCTTTACCCTACCAAATAATCATACCTTGGCTTGTTTTATAGGGTGTTTAATAATGATGAGAGGTTACAAATTGATCACTATGTATAAGCTTTTTTTGTGCCAGTCCTGGAGCTTGAACTCAGGGCCTGAGCACTGTCCTTGAGCTTTTTTGCTTTTTAGCTCAAGTCTAACACTCTACCACTTGAGCCACAGCTCCACTTCTGGTTTTTTGGTCCTTAATTGGAGATAAGCGTTTCATGGACTTTTCTGTCCAGGTTGGCTTCAAACCATGATCCTCAGATTTCAGCCTCCTGAGTAGTTAGAATTATAGTTGTGAGCCATCAGTATCTGACTTAGGGAAAATTCTTTCACTGAATTTTTACAAGTAGGGAATAGATGCAGTTTATTTTTATTTTTTTCTTTTATGCTGGTACTAGGGCTTGAACTCAGGGCCTGGGTATTGTCTCTTAGCTTTTCTGATCAGGTCAATTCTTTTCTACTTGAGCCACAACTTCATTTCTGGGTTTTTGCTGGTTAATTGGAGATAAGAGTCTTAACAGATTTTCCTGCCCTGGCTAGCTTTGAACCTTGTTTCTCAGATCTCAACCTCTCGGGTAGCTAGCACTATAGGGGTGAGCCACGGACGCCCAGTGGGATGTAGTTTGTTAGGACATTAGAATAAGTACTTTAAGAGAGAAGATTTGAGCATGGGCAGCAGTAGATAACTTTAATGTAACTAATAAACCCCTCAACTTGATAACAGCTGATTTTAAAATACGTTTTGGGGGCTGAAGGGTTTATCTCAGCTGTAAGCTCCTTGCCTAGTATGTGTGAGGCCCTGGGTTCAATCCTGGTACCACAAAACAAAATGTCACTTTAATGTTCTTTGACTTTTGATTTTTGTTACTGGGGTTTGAACTCAGGGCCTGGAGTTTCTCCACAACTTTCCTGCTCAATTGATGCTCTACCACTTGAGTCATTCCCCTAGCCTGACCTACCCTTCCCCCCCTCTCTCCCTCTCCCTCCCTCCCTCCCTCCTCCTCCTCTCTCTCTCCTCTCTCTCCTCTTCCCTCTCCCCTCTCCCCTCTTCCTTCTCCCCTCTCCCCTCTTTCCTCTTGCCTTTCCCCTCCCCCTTCCCCTCCCCCTCCCCCCTCTTTCTGTCTAGACAGTCTGTCTGTTGTGGGGTTTGAACTCAGGGTCCGGGCTCTGTCCCTGAGCTCTTTTGCTCAAACCCAGCCTGACTTTTTGCTACTTACTTTGGAGATGGAGTGTCATGGAGACTTGGCCCTGAGCTGGATTTGAACTATTGTCCTTGGGGGATGGGGGTGTCTCAGCCTCTTCAATAGATAGGATTACAGGCATGAACAACTGATGCTTGCTAATCTTTGCTTTGTTTGATAAAAGAGACGTTAAAATAGAGATGTACTATTCTTATGACCTTAGTGGATATATTATGGTAATTTGATACACATATAGATGTATAATAATCAAATAGAATAAAATTCATTTCTATTTTTTAAACTAATCATTTGATATGTTGGAAATTCATTCTTTTCTAGTGATTTTTTTTTTTTTTGGCCAATTCTGGGGCTTGAACTCAGGCCTTGGCTCTGTTCCTAAGACTCTCTGTGCTCAAAGCTAGCACTCTACCACTTGAGCCACAAGCCACTTTTGGCTTTTTTGGAGTAGTTTATTGTAGGTAAGGGTCTCACTGACTTTCTAGCATGGGCTGGCCTTGAACCCTGATCCTCAGATCTCAGCCTCCTGAGTATCTAGGATTATAGGCACGAGTTATCAGCACCCAGCTTCTAGTGATTTTTGAGATATAGATAATTTTAAAACAATAGTTACCCTTCTGTGCTACTAAAAACTAAAATGAATTCTACCTATGTCTGAGCCCCTTACTGAACTTCTTTTTTTCTCATTTCCAGGCTTCTAGTGACACTGTTCCCTTCTGGTTTGTTTATGGTTTTGATTTCTTCTGATTGGATATTTGCAGGCTGTTTGTGGTCAGGATTTCATCCTTTTCTTCTAGTTTTCCAGGTTTCTAAAAGCATGTAATTGTTCATAGTAGTTTCTTATGACACTTTGTATTTCTGTAGTATTACTGCTAATGTTCTCCTTTTGTTTGATTATTTATTATTCTGAGTATTTGCTTATTCTTGTATATTTTTTGCCTACAGGCCGGCCTTTGACCACACTCTTCCTACCTCTGCCTCCCATCTAGCTGGAGTCACAAGTGTGAACTCTCATGCTTGGTTTATATGTTGAGATAGGGTTTTGCTAACTTTTTGTTCAAGCTGGCCTCAAACTGTGATCCTCTCAAATGAATACAGCTCTGATTTTATTTATTTGGGTCTTCTCCATTTTTTTCTTGGTTAGTCTAGCTACAAGCATGCCAGTTTTGCTTATTCTTTCAAAAAATCTTTTGTTTTGCAATTTTTATGTTATTTATTACTGCTCTGATCTTTGGTATTTCTTCTACTTATTTTGGATTCCAATTGTTCTTAATTTTCTAAATTGTTGGGAAGCAATACTAGGCTATTTATTCTAAATCTTTCCATTTTTGTGGCATATGCATTCGTTGCTATAAATGTCCCTTTCACAGTTTCACAGAGTCTGATGCATTGTGTCAGGGTTTCATTCTTTCTAGAGTTTGTTTTTGACTTCCATTTTAATTTCCTCAATGACTCATTGGTTATTTAGGAGCATGTTATTCAATTCACTTTGTATGTATTTGTTCTTTGTACACACTTCTCTCACATAATTTTTCACATTCCAATACTTCCTGTTCTATTCCCCCCTGTGCACAGCCTTTAAAAAATGTGTCTAGAATATTTAAAATTTAACAGAAATTAGAAGCATCTTTAAGATCCCCAAACTCTGATGCTATTCTCCTGCTCCATGGCAGATTCCTAGTAAATTATGGAATTCTTTTCCATGAAACCAGTAACCTTGTTATCTCAGGCCAGAGATGTAAAGTATTAGTTTACAGATGAAGAACAAGGATCAGAAATGACAGGCTTAGGGGCTGGAAATTTAGCTCAGCGAAAGAGCGCCTGCCTGGTGAGCGCAAGGCCCAAAGTTGGGTCCTCAGCACTGGAAAAAAAAAATGACAGGCTTAACAGTGAAAGATACAAAGACTCGGAACTCAACAGCAGTGAGAGCTGGCACATCACCAGTCAGAGTGTAGGAGTCTGAACTGGGGAAAAGATGGTTGGCACATCGGCTCTCTTCATGTATTTGCTGAATATATTAACTCCAGTTCTCTGTGCTATGGTGCAGCATTATAGACAAAATTGTAATTTCATATTAGATGATTTTAATACTGTTTTTTATTTTAGTTTTCAAAATTTCTGTAATGTACTTATTCTTATAACTGAAGTAATTTTTAAAGTGTTAAAGTAATTCAAATAACTCAGTTAAAATGAATTCGAAATGAATAATTTAATAGTAGAATTTATATTTTATTTTGTGCCCTCCTGGGGCTTGAACTTAGGTCCTGAGTGCTGTCCCTGAGCTTCTTTTGCTCAAGGCTAGCACTATACCACTTGGGCCATAGAGCCACTTTAGGCCTTTTCTGTGTATGTGGTGCTGAGGAATTGAACCCAGAGCTTCATTGCATGCTAGGCAAACACTCTACCACTAAATCACATTCCCAGCCCATCTCTGAGCTATTTTGCTCAAGGCTGGCATTTTACCACTTCAGCCACAGTTCTACTTCCAAGTTTTGTTTTTTTTTTAAGGTTCATAAGGAGGTTTATTAGTGGGGTCATATCTCCCATGGGAGTGGGAGCAACGTAGCATCTTCACCTTATCCATGTGGAAGCTTCTCTCTCCCAAGTTTTTTGATAGTTCATTGGAGATAAGAGTTTCTCAGACTTACTTTTTCCTGGCTTTGTACCGTGATCCTCAGAACTCAGCTTCTTTAGCAGCTGGGACTACAGGTGTGAGCCACTGGTGCCTGGCATAATAGATAGTATGTAAAATACATGGATCATAATGAGCACTGGGTGTGGGATCACAGAATTTGCATTTGACACCAAACTGCTCTATTACTGTACAAGTTTTCTTTTCTGTTGGTTTTTACTTCTTTATCTGAAAACCTAAGACTATTGAAAATATTCTCATAGTACTTTGAAAAGTGCTTGGTAAAATACTACATGAACAAAAGCTATTAGGAAAAATGTAAATGGTAGAAAGCAAAAGCAAATTCTTCCAAGTTTTGAAAAAGAAAGAGTAGAGGTTAAAGCAACAGTGGAATCAAGAGAAAGCTGATTTGTCAATGCTACCTTTTTCTAAAATCACTCTGGAAGAGCAGATAAAGTGATGAAAGTATAGATGCTGAGCCAGCACAACAGATGGTTATAATAGAAAGACACAGAAGATAAATCAGAAACCCATTAAGGTTAGCTTGAGAAACACAGTGGAAAAACTGAGATATAAAAAATGCAGATCATTTCACAAAGGAAAAAGGAGAGGAGGAGCAAATAGGAGAATTGGTAGATGGAAGCTTATTTCTTGGAATTAAAAAAAGAAAACCTGTTGGTCTCAGATCAGAAAGGCTCATACAGAACCAATCAGGAAAAGGAAAAGCTCACATTTAACTATGTTATGGAATTTTTTTTTTTTTTGCCAGTCCTGGGGCTTGAACTTAGGGCTTGAGCACTGTCCCTGGCTTCTTTTTGCTCAAGACACTTGAACCACAGTACCACTTCTGGCTTTTTCTATATATGTGGTGCTGAGGAATTGAACCCAGGGCTTCATGTATATGAGTCAAGCACTCTACCATTAGGCCACATTCCCAGCCTCTGTAATAGAATTTTTAAGAAACTCAAGCTTAAAGAAAAAATTTAAAACTTTCAGAAGAAGGAAACATGTACATGTACAAATCAGCAAAAGTCGAATTGACCTTAGACGTGTTAACAGTGATGTTGAAGCAATACTGGAGTTTTGTATGAGAGCTTGAACTTAGGGTTCTGCATTTGCCAGGCAAGAGCTCTACTACTTCATCCATGCCTTGATATATACTTGGTCTGAGACACATTGCCATAGAGGCAGACTCGACTTGGGAGCTCCTGTATTTAACATGCAGAGAGGTTTACCAGTTGCTCAAGAGATGCTTTCAGAACAATGATTGACTTTCCAAGAGAGTAGTTAACTACTTTGTGAACATCAGTTTATTGAGTTGATTAGTTTGTGAAATGATCAGTCTATCAATTTGTTTCAGTTTTGCCAAAACAGTGGGAAATGGTACATTGGTTAAGAAAAAAAGGCCTACTTCCATATTCTGATCTCCTAGGCAAATGATTTTGTCAAGTCAAATTGCCTTTTGTAAGGTACATTCTACATCCATTAACTTATGCATCTATCCAATGGAAACTTTCAAAGCCCTTACTGTGTGTCTGATGCCATTTTAGGGAGAAAATTCTACCATTAGAACTCAGAATGGAGACTTTCGGCCGTTGTATATAATGTGTAATTGAGAAAGATATCTAGTTTCTATAAAATAGAACAATTCCTTCCAATATGAGAAAATCATCAGGGCACAACTTGAATAAAAGTCTACATGGATGAGCCGGGCACAAGTGGCTCCTGCCTGAAATCCTAGTTGCTCAGGAGGCTGAGATCTGAGTATCACGGTTCCAAGCCAGGCTGGGCAGAAAAGTCCCCATGAGACTCATCTCCAATTAACTACTCAAAAACTGGAAGTGGTGCTGTGGCTCAAGTGTTGAATGCTAGCCTTGAGCTCAAAGAGGGTCAGGGACAGCGTCCAGGCCCTGAGTTCAAGCTCCACAACTGCCCCCCCCTCCAAAAAAAAAAGTCTAGATGGGTGATAATGAGGCAGTAAAATGAGTATTACTAAAATATGGGGAACTGGGACTAGGCATGGTGGTACTGCCCAGAATCCCAGCAACATAGGAGAATAGGTAGGGAGATCATGCTTTGAGGCTGGCCTTGAGCAAAAAGTTTGAGACCTTAGATGAAAAATAAAGCAAAAAAGGGCTGGAGGCATGGCTCAGGTAATAAGAGTGCTGGCCCATAACAAATGTGAGGCCCTGTTTAGAACCCAGTATCATAAGAAAATAAAGACAGGAAATGGGCTCAAAACCAAGCAGGTATTCTGGAGCTCTTTTCTCAACTTGCATGGTGCTAGATAGGCCTTTAAGATTGAAATGTTTTACAGTAAGAAAATAATAATAAATTGGGTTAAAAAACCTAATAAGTTTGGTTTTAAAATTCCTGATCCAGTTTTCAAGTCACTCATTCTTCCCACAGAAATGATGGTACCAAGAGGAATTACGTTCTGGGGTTGACTCTGGGCACTTTAGCCCACAGTGTGTGTGCTGGTATGAGTGGGATTTGGGAATTGTTTCCACTCATCTAGAGTAGTTAGGTTACCCTGGGGAAATCACTGAAGTGCTTTGAAAATCATCTGTGCCATGAGGATGATAGTCTACTTCAGACTGAAGGTTGGTAAAATGAAGTGATGGACTATAAAGTTCTTCTCAAGATGTTCATTGCCATTTACAGTGTGGGAAAAACAGTTTTGGCCAGGAATGGTGGTACACATTTGTAATCTTAGCACTCAGGAGGCTGAAGCAGGAGGATCTCGAATTCATGGCTAGCTTGAGCTATAAAGTGAGATGCTGCCACAAAATAAACAAGACAGTTGTTTCTATTCTGTCTTCTTGCAGAGAACAGAGTAAGTTTAATTTAGCATCTTGGTGACTGGGTTCATCAGTTACCTGGGCTGTAATGTGGTGAATGCCAAGGAGCATTTTGCTTATATAGGGCAATTGCTTCTGCAGTAAATGGTGTTAGAGCTTTTTGTGTGTGTGTGTTTTTAATCATTTAGCTATTGCTTAAATGCTTCATCTTCACTGTGAAGCATCACTTCTGGCTGTTCTGGGTATCTTATTCTATCTTTGTTCTTCTAGGGGAGAGGAGGCATTACATAGTATGTTACTCTCTAGAGCTACCTGTTAACCAGTTGCAGATAGCCTCTGAGGGCACAAGGCCTCTCCAGGGAGAGGGTGGGTCTTTGTTATTGTTGCAGAAACTCCTTTACCCACACCTTTACTGCCACACCCAGAGCAGGGGTGGGTCACGCCTGCCTTCCCTTAGGAAACTGATGTTGATGGTGTGTGTAGTCAACACTGCTGGCCAGCCTTCGACATGTTAGCTGGAGTTTTCACCTGGCTTTGATGATGTCTGTGAACATGGTGAACCTTGTCCTGTTTCCTGACTATAGAACAGCATGTTGACATTGCTATTGAAACAGGCACCTGATCCCAAGGGTGATGAAAACAAAGGAAAAAAATAATGGAATGACAAGAAAATGGGTACTTGGGGTGAATTGTTTGCCAGTAGGATTGATTTTGGAGGCCAAAGGGCAAATTTTTATGATAAACAGTGTCCTGCCTATATAATAGACAAAAATTAGGAAATGCCTGTTACATGTATGAAATGCTACATGAGCAAGACTATTCCTTGAAGTTTTGTTTGTAATAGAAAATCCTTTAGACAATTTAATTGACAAAAGAGACTGGGTAAATAAAATTATGATGATAGACCAATGATGGAAAACTAGAGATAACTGAAAAAAGTGACCACTCTTTATTGATATTTAATGATATTCTTGTTAATATGTGTTAAAATCAAGATGTAGAAGAACACTTATAGTATATCAATATTTGTGTAACAAAATTTTTGAGTACACATCTATCCTTTTTTATATGTATATGTTATTTATATATGAGGGTTATATGTATATATATATATTACATGTATTTTCTTAAGAAATAGGTAACATAAGTAGATTCATAGCATAAGGCATCCTCTCACTTCACAGTGTTTATACTGGCATGTATGATTCTTATTCACAATGTAGAGGAATAAGCATATGACTTTGAGACCTAATGAGGGGGAAAAAAAGGAAAGGATTAGGTAGAGATAGGAAGTGGTGGATATAACATGTGGCAGACACCATGTGGCATTTTTTATTCCCATAATGTCTGAGGCTCTTGCCTAAAATGGTACATCTTCTTCCTATAATGCCCTGGGCTCCAGCTCAAAATCTTGTAGTGAGGTAATGCCTCCTGCAGGATTGGATATAACCAAATCCACTTCTGTACTTGTGCAGGATCAGGCATGACCAATCAGGTTTACTTTTATGCTAGTGCTCAGTGACAATGCCCAATGAAGGACAACCCAAGTCGACTGATGGGCCTGCCCTCTCTGACCAACTGTATCCTGTGTTGGGGGGAGAATTAGTAAAGCACAAAGACCTGAGGACTTCATTGGATGATCAGCCTCAGGACCCCTCTCAATAGAGAATCTGCACTCTACTTTCACTTTTAATAAACTTGCTGCTTTACTTCACTTCTTCATTCTTTACTTGGTGGAGGAACATACCCAACCCCCTAGAGGGCATCACAACCAGGACTGGGTTGCTGTTGTTTACCATCTGAGTGACCCTGGGGAAATTGCTTAACCTCTTAGTTTTCCTATGTGCCTTTTCACTGTGTACAGAGAACAACTTTTTTTTTTTTGCATGTGATTTCTTGCTATGCTCTGCATTGAAGGGTGTGGGGGGCTGGACTGCTACATGCCACCTAGTTTATTCAACCTTTATCTGTTCAGATGTTCAGTCTTCAGCTTTTCATTCCTTTGTGGTCAACAGTCTTGCCTGCTTAGGCCTCCGGCTAATATTGAGGAGCTCTTTTAAGTAAGGATTGGAAAATAATGCAACCTAACATACTGCTAATAGAAAACAGCAGGAGGAAAGAGAGGAATCTTTAAAATTTTTATTGCCAGTCTACTTTTATTGAAATCCCAGTGGAGATTAAGGCTATCTATAAAAAACACTGAGAGGAAGCCCGAATTGGAAGCATGAAGCTTCTGTAGAGTAGTTTCTTCAGTAGGATTTGTTGGGTACATCTTTTTCGACCACAATCACACAGCTGCAAATTTTCAGATGGAAAATACAAAGCATCTGAACAGTGGCACTACATAGCCTCAGTCTGTTTTAAAGCTAAGAAGTTACCTCTTTGGTTTTGAGGTTTCTTACATGTGTGCTGGGCTCAAATATGTGTGGGCAAATACTTAAGGAGTATCTCCAGTGTCAGTGGAATTAGATACTTTATTATTCTGCCCTGGGACAGAGTTGCAATATGGTTTCAGAAGTTGTCTTTTCACTGAATAAGGTGCATGCAGACTATCCACAGTAAGACCCTGGGGCTTTAATCAGAGACCTTGCAACACCAGGGAGGGGAGGTAAGTGGGGGAAATGGAGGACAGTTGCCTCCCTGGAGGACTATGCAGTCTGAAATGGAGGCAGCCATTGCTTCAGGGATTCAGTTTAATCTGTATCACAGACTGATCAGCAAAGATGACAATAGAGAACCTCAAGTTAAATACTCCTGTTTACAGTAGTAGCTCTTAGCAGAAGGATGTTGACCTGCCAGAGATCCAGGGAAGAATTGATGATTACTCAGTTCAGGTCCTTCTCTAAGGAACTAGGAGGTAAGGTAACTTGGCCCAAAGTCCAGCATAGTTGGTTGCCTAGGATCCTCTATGCTTAACTGATGGTTCTAAGAAACATGATTTTTGCCTCTGAGAACCTTTCTTTTCTTATGTATTTGAATCTAAGTGTCTAGTTTGTTTTATCTTGAGTACTTGCAGATTGATGCTGTTACAGGATGAAACCTGAGAGGCCTACAATTCTCAAATGGAAGTAGGAACCCACAAAGTGATGATTTGGCTGTTGGGCCTCTGGAAGGTAATTCAGTGTAGATGCAGGTATATAGGTAAGTAGTGGACATCAACGGCAGACTGTGTGTCTTTATAAGAAAAGCAGGAAAGCCCAGAGTTGCGGCTTTCTCCACCTACGGGAGGACAGACACATCCAGAAGGCACCAGGAAGAAAGCCAGAAGCCAGGAAGAAAATCTCACTGGGATTCCAAAACTGCAGGCAGTTTAATTTTTGATTTTTCAGCCTCCAGAACTGTAAAAAATAAATTCCAATTGTCTAAATTATCTATCCAGTCTCTTTTTTTTTTTTTGTGGCAACTGAACTCAGACAGTGGTCAATCAACTAGAGATGTGTTAGGAATGAATAAATGTGCTAGTTTTTAAAAGTAAAAACGTTATAGTTGGCTCTTTCTGGGTCTGGCTGAGCAGGAGGCGTCATCATGGGAGTCGACATCCGCCACAATAAAGACCGCAAGGTTCGGCGCAAAGAACCCAAGAGCCAGGATATCTACCTAAGGCTATTGGTCAAGCTGTACAGGTTTCTGGCCAGACGAACTAACTCTACCTTCAAACAAGTTGTGCTTTTACAGTTACATAGAGAAGTGTAGCACAGGATCCGAGTGGGAATTTTTACCTGAATCTAGGCCCTTGACATAATTTCATTCAAGCTTCAGAAATTAGTGGCTATGTAATAATTCACCCTTTTAGTTTTATTTTTTAAAATTGGAGATTGGACCCAGGGCCTTGTTCATGCTAGATAAATGTTCTACCACTGGCTTCTGTCTCTAACCCTTGTTTTTTGAGACAGGAAAGCTATGTATCCCAGATGCCTTGACTCCACATCCTCCTGCCTTTAGCTGGGAATAAAAGCTTGCGTTACCATATCGGGCAAAGTCCTGGGATCCTTGAAGTAGAACTGGAAAGTTTTCTATCAAAATCAAAAGAAACCACCCATACTTTGATCAAGGAGAAGAGATTGGTTATTTATTTATTTATTATTTCTGTTGTCAGACTAATATACAGAGTGGTTACAGTTTCATATGTTAGGCATTGGATACATTTCTTGTACTGTTTGTTGCCTCCTCCCTCATTCCCTCCTCCCTCTCCCCCTTTCCCTTTCCCCCATGAGTTGTTCAGTAGATTTACACTAAACAGTTTTGCAAGTATTGCTTTTGTAACCATTTGTCTTTTTTACCCCATGTCTCTCGATTTTGGTATTCCCTTTCAGTTTCCTAGTTCTAATACCTGTATACACGGTTTCCAATGTACTCAGATAAGATACAGATATAGTGCCGGTACAACCACAGAAAGGAGATACAAGAGGATCATCAACAATAGAAGCTACGGTTTCACATGGCATGTTCAAAGTAATTACAACAGTGATCTAACAGTCGTTTCCATAACATGGAGTTCATTTCACTTAGCATCATCTTATGTATTCATAAGGGTATAGCTATTGGGCTCTTGTGATCCTCTGCTGTGACTTGCCTAAACCTGTGCTAATTATTCCCTATGAGGGAGACCATAGAGTCCATGTTTCTTTGGGTCTGGCTCACTTCACTTAGTATAATTTTTTCCAAGTCCTTCCATTTCCTTACAAATGGGGCAATGTCATTCTTTCTGATAGAGGTGTAAAATTCCATTGTGTATATGTACCACATTTTCCTGATCCATTCGTCTACTGAGGGGCATCTGGGTTGGTTCCAAATTCTAGCTATGACAAATTGTGCTGTGATGAACATTGTTGTGCTGGTGGCTTTAGTGTGTTCTTGTTTGTGGTCTTTTGAGTAGATGCCCAAAAGTGGGGCTGCTGGGTCATAGGGGAGCTCTATGCTTAGCCTTCTGAGGAATCTCCATGCTGCTTTCCAGAGTGGCTGAACCAGTTTACATTCCCACCAACAATGAAGTAGGGTTCCCTTTTGGCCACATCCCCTCCAACATTTGTCATTGTTAGTTTTCTTGATATAGGACATTCTTACTGGGGTGAGATGGAATCTCAATGTTGTTTTGAGTTGCATTTCTTTTATGGCCAGTGATGTAGAGCAGTTTTTCATATGTCTCTTGGCCATTCTCATCAGAGAAGTCTCTTTTTAAGTCTTTAGCCCACTTTTTGAGGGGGCTATTGGTTCTTTGCGGTTTTGTTTTGGAAGAGGGTAATTTTTTAGTTCTGCATATATTTTAGATAGAGGCCTTTGTCCGTTGAATGGCCAGTAAAGATCTTTTCCAGTCTGTGGGCTTTCTGTTCATCTTGCGAGCTATGTCCTTTGCCCCACAGAAGCTCTGCAGTTTGATGCAGTCCCATTGGTCCATCCTTTCTTTGATTTGTCGCATTTCTGGGTCTTTGTTAAGGAAGTTCCGTCCTGTGCCAAGGAGCCCAAGTGTTTCTCCTACTCCTTCCTTTAGTGTTTTCAGGGTATCTGCTTTAATTTTGAGGTCTTTGATCCTTTTGGAATTGATTTTGGTGCAGAATAAGCCTTCTGAACAGACCCATATCCAGCATTGAAATAGAAACAGCAATAAGTGATCTCCCATCCAAGAAAAGCCTAGGTCCAAACGGATTCATTCACAGCAGATTTCTACAAGGCCTTCACAACAGAACTCATACCAATATTTCTCAAACTCTTCAATGAAATTGAAAGAGAAAGTTCACTACCAGACACATTCTATGACGCCAGTATAACCCTCATCCCAAAACCAGGCAAGGACTCATCATGGAAAGAGAACTATAGAGATTTCCCTGATGAACATAGCTGCAAAAATTCTCAACAAAATTCTGGCCAATCTACTTCAACAGGTCATCAAAAAAATCATACACCACGATCAAACTGGTTCATCCCAGGGATGCAAAGTTGGTTCAATATACGCAAGTCAATTAATGTAATCCACTACATCAACTGGCGCAAGGTAAAGAACCACATGGTTATATCTCTGGATGCGGAAAAGGCATTTGATAAAATCCAGCACCCATTTGTGCTAAAAGCCCTGGAAAAGCTGCGATTCCAGGGAACACTCCTGAACATAATAAAGGCAGTCTATGACAAATCAACAGCAAGCATAATTTTAAATGGTGAAAAACTAAAGCCATTCCCTTTAAAATCAGAGCAGGACAGGGATGTCTGCTCTTTCCCCTTCTCTTCAACATATTACTAGAATTCCTAGCCAGAGCAATTAGGCAAGAAGAAAATATAAAGGGGATCCAAATAGGAAAAGATAAAGTTAAACTTTCTCTATTTGCAGATGACATGATCCCATACCTAAAGAACCCCATTGACTCTACTCCCAAGCTACTAGAGCTGATCCAAAACTTTGGCAAAGTAGCAGGATATAAAACAAACCCTCAAAAATCAATGGCATTTCTATATGCTAATGACCTGAACGCCGAGGTTGAGACCAAGAAAGCAACTCCTGGGGCTGGGGATATAGCCTAGTGGCAAGAGTGCCTGCCTCGGATACACGAGGCCCTAGGTTCAATTCCCCAGCACCACATATACAGAAAACGGCCAGAAGCGGCGCTGTGGCTCAAGTGGCAGAGTGCTAGCCTTGAGCGGGAAGAAGCCAGGGACAGTGCTCAGGCCCTGAGTCCAAGGCCCAGGACTGGCCAAAAAAAAAAAAAAAAGAAAGCAACTCCTTTTGCAATAGCCTCAAAAAACATAAAATACCTAGGAATAACCTTAACCAAAGAAGTGAAAGACCTCTATGATGAGAACTTTAAGAACATGAAAATGAAATCAAGGCAGAACTAAGGATATGGATAAACCTCCCATGCTCCTGGATTGGGAGGATTAATATAATCAAAACGGCAATATTGCCAAATCTACAAATTCAATGCAATACCCATTGATATCCAAACACAATTTTTTAATGAAATAGACGAAGCAATCCAGAAATTCATATGGAACAATAAAAGACCCAGAATAGCAAAAACAATCCTAAGTAGAAAGAACAGTGCTGGAGGAATTACAATACCAAACTTCAAGCTGTATTATAAAGCTATAGTAATAAAAACAGCTTGGTATTGGCACCGGAACAGGGCTGAAGACCAATGGAACAGAATTGAAGACCCAGAAATGAACCCACAGAACTATGCCTACTTAATCTTTGATAAAGGAGCTAAAAAAATAGAATGGAAGAAAGACAGCCTCTTTAACAAATGGTGCTGGCAAAGCTGGTTCAACACATGCAATAAACTAAAATGAGATTGGTTATTTTTAAAAGTTTATTTCCATTTATTGTATTCTTTTACATTTATTGCTTCACTCAATACAATCCTGAACAAATTACTATGGCCTTCAGTTCAGATGTAAAGTTTGAGGCTCAGTAAGATTGAACAATCTGTCTGAAGTTGTACAGCTATTAAGGGTTTGGAGTCATGATTTAAGCATGTGAAGCTGAGTCCAGTAGCTTTTTAAGCTCCTGCTCTTTCCACTCTGTGTCATTATTTGTGTGATCTTTAAGCAGTCAGTAAGTTCCTATAGTCTTACCATCTGCCATGTTTTCAAACTTAAAATCTAGACTTTAATGATCTCAGTGGAATCACAGAGAATGCCACTTACAAGTTCTTAACTCACTGAAAACCTATTTGAGATGGTACTTCATTTAATATGCTTGACAGGGTAGCTCATCTCATTTTTAACGAACACAGAGAGGAAGTTTGGAAAGAGCATAGTAGGAGAGGGGAGGGAGGGAAGGGAAGGATGAAGACAGGGAAGGAAGGAGAGAGGGAAAGGGTGAAGGATGAAGGGAAGCAGAAAGGGAAGAGGGAGAGGCGGGGGGAGATGAGAGCACTTCTCAGGGAATAATGGAAGGAAGAATGAGATTTCCAGGAAGGGTATCGCAGCTTCTAAATGGGAAAAGAGTAGAAACTGAAGGCCAGAAACAGTAATTATGGTCACAAAAGGCCAAAGAGAGGTGAATATTAAACTGAATTGATGTTGCATATATGGATGCTTTCAGCTTTTTCTCAGGGGTCTCTGAGCACCAGGCCGGACCAGCTGGGAGATGCTGAGCAGGACCATGGATTTCTAAAGTTTCAGGAGAAAATTTTTGAGTATTTACTTGTTTGCCCCTCTGCCAGATTCCCACACAAGTCATTTCAGCATAGCTGAGAGAATAAACTACTTCACTGTAATAACTGCTTTAAATGTTCCCTGTTTGTGGAATTCTATTTTCTAAGGGCACATTCCACTACGTTATGCTTGAGAAATTATTACTAATGACAGGCTTCAGACTCTGAGATAATTCTTGAGTTCACACTCACATCACAGCTCATGGACATTGTAGCCTACTGTCTCAGGTAAAGCTCTGCCTCCCTCTGCCTTGCTCTGGAGCACCGTGGTGAGGCTCGTTCACATTGTCACCTTCCTGCAGCGTCTCCAATGTGACAGGTGGGAAAGTGAACTAGACAGACACAGAACATGAGAAGAGAGCTCAAGTGACAGACCTGAGGAGCAGTCATGACTCTCCCAGGGAGGCTGGCGGGGAGGGGGAGACACAGGTGAGTGTGCCGCGGACAGCATGGTGGCACGGGGATGGCCCTGGGAATGCTGGTTTATGAGCAGAACTGACAGCTCAGGCTCATTCTTCCAGGGCTTCTCCTGCAGAGAAGGATGCATTTCACCTTTGGTATGGAAACATATGACAACTTGCTTCTGTAACTGTTACCCGAGGGGAGGAGAGGGACCACCGTGTCTAGAGGGCCTCCTGGTGTCAGGAGCACTCTGCATTGTGCTTTGTCTCCTTCCCTAGCTATGTCCTCGCAGGGGCACGGGCTCAGGGCACCCAATCACTCTGACAGGCTCAGGCTCGGTGCTGGCTAGGAGTGTTCCTGGACTTCATCACGTCGCCGAGCTCTATCGGGTGCCCTCTAGTGGCACATCTGTGTGTCTACAACCTTTTTCCTTGGCTGGCTTCTGGGAATGTCACTGATCCGCACTCACACGAACTTGGTTCTGACTGCTGCCCAAGGTGAAGTCTGCTTTAACTGGCAAGTCTTTATCATCTGAAAGAATATTAGAAAAACCCTGGGAGACAGGCTACCGGCTGCACTTTCAGTTTCAGATAATCTTATCTGCACCCAGCCCCTGGCATCTGCTGCTTCCTAGAAACATAAATTGGTCCATTTACTGACTTTTATTTCTTTTTTTTTTTTTTTCACTCTTCAATAAAATCTTTTTTTCCCTCTGTGATAAGCAGCTGTAGGGGACATGGCATTGAAGACCACATTTCCCACTCTTTGATGTATTAGTTAGAGAAGATAGGAATGGTGTGGACTGGGCATGGTGCTGACTTATTTTCCTCTCCAACTTTTAATAGGTCTAGGAGCATCTAAGGAACACACACAGAGTATGAAAAGGAGCACATAGAAATAGATTGGAAGTCAGAGAGGAGTTGAAAATGTCCTATTTAGCTTCCTGCTGAGGAGTCTCTATACCTGAGATGGCTTCTTGCAGTCTCCTGGGGGGAGAGGAAGCAGAACTTCAACTGCCTCTCCCTGAGACAAGACCAAGGGCTGCCTCCAGCCAACCTCAGGCATACAAAGAGCAGAGATTGGACAAAGGAAGAGTGTTTTCATGTTTGCTGTCCTGGCCCAGGGGCGCCAGCACCGCACTGTGGTCTCGGTGCACTTCTGGGCCCCCGCAGGCAGGGCTGGTCTCACATGGGGTGGGGCAGTGGTGCCATGGATTAACAGCTTCAGCCCTGCCTGGGAACCCTCGGTGAGGATCCTTGTCTACATCCTTGTCTACCTCCTGCTGGCTGCCCTGAGGGCACATTTAGCCCTGGCTTGGATGAGCCACCACTGGGCCTTGCTTCTTGGGATTTTTCCAGGTTCAATTTGCAGTCACGTGCCTCCAGGTGTTAGATCAGTATGTTCTGGTTCTTTTCTAATTTTTTTCTTCAGAAAATAGTGTTGGGTTCAAACGGCCCCACTTCTGGTCTCTGACTGCTGACCCTTTCTCCTCTTATTCTTTATGTAGGCTTCCCAACCATCTCCTAATCTGAATTTTTCTATTGTCTTTCTTCCATATAGCACTACTTCATTCACTAGAAATAAATAATAATGCACAGTTTTTTTGAAACATAAAGAAGTGGCAAGAAGAATGAGTGAAAATTCCATCATCCGGAAATGACCTTGTCCTTTTCAATCTCTTTACCAGACAGATTAGATGCTTTTGTTGGTCATAGGGCTTGAACTCCGGGCCTGGGCACTGTCCCTCAGATCTTTTGCTCAAGGCTAGCGCTCTACCACTTTGAGCCACAACTCAGAAGCCCTACTCCCTCCCATGCCTGGTTTTCTGGTGGTTAATTGGAGATAAGCGTCTCATAGACTTTCTTGCCCAGGCTGGCTTTGAACCACAGTCCTCAGATCTCATCCTTCTGAGTAGCTAGGATTATAGATGTGAGCCACCAGGGCCTGGCTTACATATAGACATTTCCTTCAAAAAAATAAGGCACGAGGAAAGGAGCTTTATAATCAAGGTGGGGGAGTGGATGTAGTGGACAGAGTGTAGACTGATATGAAACCCAGTGTAGTCGATATGAAACCCAGCACAACCATGTCCTGGCTATGATGTGCGCTAGAGACTTACCCTCTTTGGACCTCAGTGCATGAAGCAGGAGCCAGGACATGTCTCTTGGTGAGACACAGGCAGCCTCTCACAAGGAGAAGTTCAC
Organism: Perognathus longimembris pacificus; assembly: GCF_023159225.1. NCBI lineage: Eukaryota > Metazoa > Chordata > Mammalia > Rodentia > Heteromyidae > Perognathus > Perognathus longimembris. The sequence continues at coordinate 88,153,378 of NC_063162.1, read as the reverse complement.
CCAATATGTACTGCAGTGATAGCATAACTGAAAAGTCAAGGAGGTGCCTTTAGGCTGTGAGTGGGGCACAAGCAATGGGAACACCTGAGCTGGGGAAGAGGGGAGTGCGAGCAAGGAGCCTTGGGCAGAGGAATGTCTAGCGCACATTTGGATTCAACCCAGGGAGATCACTTGGCAAACACTTGGAGCTCAGTGGTACTTCATCTGGCAGATCGTCCCTGACCATCTTTCTCTCGAGTAGCTAGGATTCCCTTCTCTCTCTCTCTGCTCCTGCAGAAACGTTTGGCTTTGTTAATGTACTTACCACATGATAAACTCATTTTAAGTTCATCTGTGGAACTCTCTCTTGCTTGAATTTCTCCATGGCAGGGATAAAAGCACATTCAGCTCTGTGTCCAGCTAGTTAATGAAGGATGTGGGTGGCACGCGTTATCATTAGGGCACAGGAAACTCTGCTGACTCAGAATGCTTGCAGGCCCCGGGAAGGAAGATGGAAGATGTAGGTTTTTAATTTGCTCTTTCTCTCTCCTCTCTCTCTCTTCTCTCTCTCTCTCTCTCTCTCTCTCTCTCTCTCTGTATGTGAGTTTGTGGGGACTAAAGGAGTATGGCTTAGTAGCCATGCTCACTCGCATGCTCATGGCACTAGGCCTCATCCCCAGTGCTGCTCAGATCTAGGAAAATGAGTTGGAGTCCCTGTAGAAGTGTCAGCCATGTGCTTCTGGTCTGTTTTCACTAGAAGCTACCCTTCATTTTCTTGGGAGTTGCTGCTGGCTACCAGGACTTTACCTCGAGTGGGCTGGGCAGGTTCACTCTTGGTCCACAAGAGACACAGCTGTGATCTCCAGGGGTAGCCAGCATCCACGCTGAAGAAGGCATCGGAGGATAGCAGCAGAGCTCTACACTGGCCGCAGAGAGGCCCAACCACTCTGCCTACTAGTCTCAGAGCTTAGGGACCCTGCTCAGCATTTTACGTCCATGTTGGGGGAAGGAGGCTATGGAAATCACGTGATTTGGAAGGTACTTAGGCTTACCCAGCAGTCAGCACAGGAGATTGAGTACTATGCTGGTCATAGGCTCAGTGCTTGCTTTCCACGGCCACACCCAGATGATGAGACTTGCTCATTGCCAGGGAAGGAGGAACCTCTGGCTGCCTCACCCTTTGCTGCCAGAGCCCCCTGATGCTTGGATTTCTCTGCAGGACCACATCAGACCCTATGCCTCTCCACGTCCACCTCTTGTGACTGTCTCAATGTGTAGCCATGGCTGGCCATGGGCTTGTGAACCTCCTGTCTCCAGGCCTTGAGGGCTGGAATTACAGGCCTGCATCGCCTCACCCAGCCGCTCCTTGGCTTTGAAGGAATGTTTCTCATCTAAAATTTTTTCTGATATCTGATTTAGGTGAACTCTATCTGTCATGTTGTGTTTAAATAATTCCCTCCTGCCTCTCTCCCTCTTTCCTTCTTTTTCTCTCCTTTAAAACCATGTGGCTGTTTTCTATTCATTCAGCAGCCATTTACTGCATACCCGCTTGTGAGTGGGTACAGAAAGGCCCCATTCATGACCCTAACATCTAGGGGAGTAAATGGAGGTGGATATAACCAGAAGAGTGGGATAAATGTGTGTGTGGGATTGTGTGTGTGTCCACACACATGTGTGTATGTTGGTACTGGGGTTTGAACTCAGGGCTTCATGTGGCTTTTTTGATCAAGGCGGGTGTTCTACCACTTGAGCCACACCTCCACTTCCAGCTCTTGGATGGTTAATTGCACATAAGAGTCTCACAGATTATTGTTTTAAATTGCCTGGGCTGGCTTCAAACCTTTATTCTCAAATCTCAGCCTCCTGTATAGCTAGGTTTATATACCAAGCACAAGGGGATACATGTTTTGATAGTCAGATGGACAGTGTTTCCACATGGATGAGGAATATATGCCCTGGCTGGAGTAAAGAAGGCGAGTGGTGCTCTTCTTTCTGAAGAAGGACATGCTTACTTGCAGGACAGGGTGGATTCACCCTCTGGAGACAGGGTGGAAGAGCAGAGGAGAGAACAGTATGTGAAACGAACTGAGATTAAACTGAGATTAAAGCACAAATCATGGCTGGAGCCTCCTGATTGTACCCAACTTGCTCCCAGCACTGTCTGCCTGGCATTGCCGCTTCCCAGGGCAATGTTACGTGTGACCTGGCCCTCCAGCTCCAGTGGCATGTGCCCTCATACCCCAAGGAAAACCTTCAGCCATGAATATTCTTGCTCTATAGAATTTCTATCCAACTCCAAAGAGAGCAGGTTTGGTTGTCCTGGTGAAAGACAAATCCACTCTCAATGGGTGGGCTCACCTTTCTAACCTTGGTGCTTCTCCCCTGGCTTGAACTTTTGGAAATAGTTGTCAAATCCAAAATGGCAGCCTTCCACTTCCCCTACGGGATAGGTGGGAAGTGGAGGGGGCTTTGGGTCTCCCAACTCTGAGAAGAGGATCCCAGGGAAGAGCAGGACTGTGATACTCACGAGAAAGTTGGAGTGTTGCTGCCTCACATTGCTGCTGCTCTGTGGTGTCTTATGCGCCCTGTGAGGCTTTCTCGGGATGTCTGACAGCCTGATGGTGTCTAATACCTTATACCTCCTCTTCCCCTCCATGCTTGGGAGACAGGTCTGCTGTCTAGAATTTGCCTTTCTGAGAATGTGAGTGAAGGAGTAGAGGCTGTGTGCGATTAACTTCTCTTTAAAAGGCTAATGTGTGCTTCTCCTTTCCTTGTTCCCATTTCCTGGAGCTAATAGCTTTCTTGGTTTCCAGAACCTTAAAGCTATCAGTATCCTGGGTAAGGATCGAGAACAGAATTTAGTCTGGCATTATATGATTTGGAGGTGTGTGTGTGTGTGTGTGTGTGTGTGTGTGTGTGTGTGTGTGTGTGTGTGTTCTGATGCCCAGGAAAATGTTTGGAAGGCTAACATAAAGTTGATAGTAATTGTTACTTCTGTAGGGGCAGGAGGAGAACCAGAATTGCCACTACCAGAGGAGATACTAGTGTTTACGTTTTTATAAGGAGAATACATAAATGCCTTGTTAATGAGCTAAACATATAACTGAAGTCAATTTGAGATTAGAGATGTGAAAAGGAGCAGAAAGCTGAGGCTTCTGGGCTGGAATCTAAGCTGAAGACCCAGGGTGGAAGTGGTTGGGGCCCAGGTGTTGATGAGGCTGGGAAAGGGGGCAGGTGGACTGGGTGGCATTGAAAGTCAGGCAAGAAGAAGTCTTAATGTCACTGGCATTTTAACTTCTTGTGGATGACATAATATATAATTTAACAAATGAGTGTGCACTTGGAAACTAGAGAAATTACTGTGTGCTTTTGTCCAAATTGCTAACACACATCTCAAGCATCTTGCATGGAGAGGTTTATGCTGTGTTATGTGTTATGGCCACAGTTCAGTGGTCCCCAAGGCACGTTCCATTAGTTTCTGACAGAGACAGGGCTGTGTGATCAAATATATCTGCAAAGGATAGCACCCCACAATCCTTTTGTGGATAGTCATAGTGTCTTTTGGAATACAAAAAGTTCTGTGAAGTCTTATCAGAAGTTCACAAAAAGTGTCTCAATGATGAGTGGCTCAAAGGGGACACCAAGAATCCATTACAGATATTCCCAGCTCAATCTGAAACTAAGAACTGGCTCCTTAGGATCACCAAGGGGCTGCAATTGGCAACTGGGGTTTCATGCTTCCTTACTCATGTCCAGAGGAGGGGGTGGAGTAGAGATAGAGAAGTTTGTTTCCACCCATGAGTTGTCAGCCTGTCCTTTCAGCCTGAGGGAGCCGTGATGGTGCCAAGTGCTGATTTAACACTCAGGCTTAGCAGATGCTGAGAGGGAGAATAGCTTCCCTGACACACGTGACTGCTTGGAGGAGGAGGAGTAGTGATGTAGGGGAAATAGCAGAAGTCTGCTATGGGGAGGGAAAGGGGGATAAGAGTAACATGCTGAGAGGAGCAGAGGAGCACTACCACAGACCCAATCGAGGAAGCTGGGAGGCCTCTGCTGAGTGGGAGACCCCATCCTGGGTTGAGGCCCCTTCTGGAGGGGAGAAGCAAGTGGCTGAGGCCAGTGGGGAGGAGACAGGGTGGTGGTAGACAGCACCATGATGGCCAGAGGAGAGGGAGGACCTGACAAAGCTACTGCTGTCACTCACAGATCAGGACTTTTTTTATATTTCGAGAACTTGGGGATTTATTCAAAATTTGGTCACATCCAGTGGAGAATTTGAGAGAGAATTAGAATGCTGCTGAACTTTACAGAGAACTAAGTAAAGAACAAAGCAGCAGGGAGGGCCGTGTGCAGAATAAGGACTGGGTTCTCTTCTCCTTGAGGGCACCAGACAGGAAAAGTGCCAAATGGCAATTTATTTCCTCTACACACACTTTCCCTTGGAATGCTTGTCTATCAAGGCTGTCGGAAGGGAACAGGATTGCAAACCCTGGAAGTGCTTTTCTCATCTTCCTGTGGGTGGCTGGGCGGAGCTGCTTTCTCTAGGAGAGACTGAACATCAGGGTGGGGCCTTTTGATGCCAGAAATACCTATGTCAGCACACAGGATGCTTAAAAAAGTTGGTTTCCCAAAGAGGCACTTCAGTTGTTTTTCTAATGTAATCTAGAAAAGTGAGCTTTGTTGCAGCAAGTAGCCCCATAGCAGCAAGAAATGATCTCAGTACAGTTATTCAGTTATTCTACACAGTGGGGTAGACATGAATAGGTACCTAAATATATGGACAGGCTAGAGTGTTAGCAAGTTGTTGGAGAAATTTCATTCATGGTGTTGTTATAGCTTGCTTTCTACCATAAGGTTATCCCACAGGTGCACAGAAGGCGAAGGAGAAGGAGAAGGAATTATAGATCACTGCTTGGGCTCCAGGCAGTGATTCGGCTCTTTACAAATGTAAAACTCAGTTCTAATGAAACACAGGCCTCTCAGCACAGGCCCTCTCCAAATAGAGATGATAACAACCTGGACAGGGAATAAGGAAAAGGAAAGCAGATACTTTCGCAATGCAAGGACTTTTGTAGACATGGTGAGGTTCCAAGCAAATAAATGCAGCAGAAGTGAATAGTAAGGAGAAAAGTAGGTGAGCTAGACTCTCCAAAGAATGTATTCTTCTATGTGACAGGTTGAAAACAGAAGGGTGCTATGCTCTGAATACTTACGTTCCCACCTATTCTTATCTTGAAACTACATGTGTAGTATGACAGTAATTAGAGAGTATTTAGAGGTGCCAGAGTTAGGGAGTAATTATGGGATGACCAGGTCCTGAAGGTCCTTCATGAATAGATGAACATTGTGATCCCAGGAGTGAGTTAGTTATCATGAGAGTTAACTTATCATATAAAATCAAGTTCATCCCTTTCTAGTCCTTTGCCTTCTGTCATGGAGTAACAGCAAGGAGGTCCTTGTGAGATATCAGGGCCAGCTCTCAAACTTCTCAGGCTCCAGAACCATGAGCCAAAAAAGCAAAAAACAAAAAATCTCCCCCCCATCTTTTATTTTGAATAAGTTGCCTGGTCTGAAGTATTCTATTATAAGCAGCAGACAACGGCAGGTAGATGTAGATACTTCTTTTCCCTGGAACACAACAGTGGAAGGAGAGATTTTGGAGGGGGGCAGGTTGGATCAGTGAGTTGCTGGGTCAGGAGCCTAGGAGACAGGCGGTGCCCAGATTCCTTGAGGCTTGACCTGTGAAGGCTCAGTGGTGAAGGCACTAGGACCGATGGCGTCTTCAATACGCAAGTGAATCTTCGCAGTGCTCAGCTCTCAAGGACATTTCCTGTCCTGCAATATAGAGAAAATCTGCTAGCAAAGAGTAGGGGGAGATCTCAATGACAGAGGGGCCTAAAGCCCAAGTCCAAAGAGCAAGTAGAAACCAGGTGCTGGTAGCTCATGTGTATAATCCAAACTGCTCAGAAGGCTGAGATCTGAGGATTGTGGTTTGAAGCAAGCCTGGGCAGAGAAATTCACCAGGCTTGTCTCTAGTTTAACCAGCAAAAAGCCAGAAGTAGAAGTATGGCTCAAGTGGTAGAACTTCAGCCTTGAGTGAAATAGCCAAGCAAGAAAATAAGGCCCTAAGTTCAAGACCCAGCATTCACACACACACACACACACACACACACACACACACACACACACACACACACACACACACACACACACACACCAAAAAGCAACCAAAGAAAGGAAGAAGCAAAAAAACCCCAAACAGCAAGCGGAGTGGAGCACTTTGTACGGTGTCATCACTACAATCCCCAGGGAGGGAGGATTTGTCTCACCGCACTCTAAAGCTTCTCTCTCTGTATCCTGGATCCTAGTTCTTGCCCAGGTCAAACTCTTCTCAGATGACTAACAGTGGTAATGTCCACTCTCTCTGGGGAAAGCTTGTCTCCCACTTTCAGCAGTGTTGAGGACTCAAAGACCCTAGAGAAAAACCATAAGGGGAGGGAGACCCCCAAATTCACACTCCCCAAGTAGATAAAATTAGCTCCCTGGTTGGCTGGCAAAAGATTTGGTCCATGTTTTTTCAGATGGGGGGTTTATCAGTCTAACCAGGGTCTTAAGAACAGGCATGTCTCCTCCTTCCTTAGCCCAGGACGTGGATAGCAAAGACTCAGCTATGTTTTCCTTCTCTTTGGGCCTTTTGCCCCTGAGCTCACTCTGAGTTAGCCAGGCATCTGTGTTCCAAACTAGCATTATAGAAAGATGATGCTTTGTGCTTTAGCTGGGCCCCTGCTTTCTCTTTCTTTCTTTCTTTCTTTCTTTTTTATTTTTTTATTAATTAAATTTTGTTGACAAGGTATTGTGCAAAAGGGGCACAGTTACATAATGGGGCAGTGAGTACATTTCTTGTGATATCTTACACCCTCATTTTTCTTTCCCTTCCCTAGATCAGGTAGGCATATATACAATACCCAGTGTACCAAAATCATATACAGTAGCCACGTGGCATATGCCAAAGGAAATTCACCTTGAACTTTAAATATAACGTCAACAATAGAGTTTGCTTATCCTTGTCTTATATGATCTTGTCTTATATGATACATAGCTGTTGGGCTATTGTGATCTGCTGAGAGGTCTATTTTTGGCCTTTTTATGTTTAGTAGTTGTTTAGTTACATAATGTAAGGTCGCTGACCCAAACCTGTGGGAAATACCATTTCACAAGAAGATTTTTTGTTTCGCAGACCTGGTCTCTACTGCCCCCCCCCCCCCTAACAGTCATATATCAAGGAGGTCATGCCCCTTTGTTCTCTGTGTTCTAGGCTTGTCTTGCTCAACATTATTTGTTCAAGTTCTGACCATTTCCCTGTGAATACCAATATTTTATCATTTCTAATCGCTATGTAGTATTCCATTGTGTATAGGTACCACATTTTTTGGATCCATTCATCTGTGGGGGGCTTCTGGGTTGCTTCCATATTTTGGCTATTGTGATTTGTGCAGCAATAAACATGGATGTGCAGATGTCTTTTTGATATCCTGAGACCAGTTGTTCAGGATAGATGCCTAGGAGTGGTATGGCTGGGTCATAGGTTAGGTCTATGTTGAGCTTTTTTAGGAACCCCTATACTGTTCTCCAAAGTGGTTGTACTAATTTGTACTCCCACCAACAGTGGCGAAGGGTTCCTCTTTCCCCACACCCCCTCCAGCATTTGTTGTTGCCTGAGTTCAGAGTATAGGCCATTCTAACTGGAGTGAGGTGGTATCTCAGGGTTGTTTTTTATTTGCATTTCCTTTACTGCCAGGAATGTTGAACATTTTCTCATATGTTTCTTTGCCATTTTTATCTCTTCTCCTGTGAAGTCTCTCTTTAGCTCCTTTGCTCATTTAATAATTGGTTTATCGGGTTTGGAGGGGGTTAGTTTTTTGAGTTCTCTGTAGATGACGGATATTAGGCCTTTGTCTGTTGCTGTGCTGGTAAAGATCCTTTCCCATATGGTTGGCTGTCTTTCTAGTTTGGTGGCTATGTCCTTAGCTGTGCAGAAACTTTTTATTTTGTAGTAGTCCCATTTGTTGAGTCTCTCCCCTATCTGTTGTGCCCCTGGGACTCTGTTCAGGAAGTTCCTTCCTGTGCCTATAAGTTCTAGCATCTCTTTCTCTCTCTCTCTTTCTTTCTTTCTTTCTTTCTTTCTTTCTTTCTTTCTTTCTTTCTTTCTTTCTTTCTTTCTGCCTTCCTTCTTTCTTCCCTCCCTCCCTCCCTCCCTCCTTCTTTCCCTCCCTCCCTTCCTTCTTCCCTCCCTTCCTCCCTCCCTCTCTCTTTCTTTCTTTCTATCTTTCCTTCCTTCCTTCCTTCCTTCCTTCCTTCCTTCCTTCCTTCCTTCCTTCCTTCCTTCCTTCCTCCCTCCCTTCCTCCCTCCCTTCCTCCTCCTTCTCCTTATTTTTCTTCTTTCTTTTCTTTCTCTCTCTTTTCTTCTTTTTTCTCTTTCTTCATTTTTTTCTTTCTTTCCCTCCCTCCCTTTTCTGTCTCTCTTCTTTCTCTGAGGGTCTATGTGCTGCCCTTAGCTTTTTTGCTCAAAGTTGGGGTTCTATCATTTGAACCACACCTCCATTTCTGGCTTTTGCTGGTAATTGGAGATAAGAGTCTCACAGACATTTCTGCCCTGGCTGGCTTTGAGCTATGATGTTCAGATCTCAACCTTCTAAGCAGCTAGGATGACAGGTTTGAGCCACCAGCAGCCAATTCTCTTATTTCTAAATTAGTTCAAGAGGACTTTATTTCATAGGTCCTCTCCAAACTCCACACTTTTCTGTCACTGACTCTGTAGCCTGGGGAAACCATTTGTATCTCTATTTCTTCATCTATAAACTGGGCAATGGTTAAGGGTTAAATAAGTGTTATAAGTGAGTGACTTCCTGAGACTCCTTTCCCATTCTCCTGTCAATACTGTAATCATTGTTTGGCAACATTTCCCAAATCTTACTTGAGACTCTTGTTGCTGTGACACAGTGATCCATGTTGGCTGGCACCATATGCTGCTGTCTGCTGTGAGTGCTGTAATTGTTCTGTCATCAACATGGAGCACTCAGCTAATTCACGGGGATGGCAACCACAGTACTGGTGCGTGACGTCCTGCTTGTCTGTCAGTGTACCCTTGTGGAGGGTTCACACCCTTCTCAGGCCTCTGCCTCTCATATGGGAAGTGGTCACAATGGTGAAAGAGATCCAGCTCTAGCTTTTCATAGCCATTAGTGAGGACAAGCTGCTTCCTCCTCCTCCTCCATTTTTTTTTGCCAGTCCTGGGGCTTGAACTCAGGGTCTGAGCACTGTCCCTGTCTTCTTTTTGCTCAAGGCTACCACTCTACCACTTGAGACACAATGCCCCTTCTGGCTTTTTCTATATATGTGGTCTGAGGAATCAAACCCAGGGCTTCATGCATACTAGGCAAGCACTCTACCACTAGGCCATACTCCCAGCTTGAGGTCAAGCTTCTTATTTCTTTATCAAGAACATGTGTGAACCTCAGAATGGGATCACCCTGTCTCTCTGTGTCTGTTTGTCTCTTTTCTTTTTGTGCATGTATGTGTGTATGCCTGTCCTTGATCTTGAACTCATGGCCAGGGTGTTTTTGCTTAGCTTTTTTTGCTCAAGACTAGTGCTCTACTACTTGAGGCATAGTTCCTCTTCTGGCCTTTTGGTGGCTAATTGCAATCCTATATATCTGACCTCTTGCGTAGCTAAGATTACAGGCTGTGCCACCAATGCCTGTGTGTGTGTGCTGGGACTTGAACTGAGGGCCTCATACTCTTGCTTGGCTTTTTCACTCAAGGCTGATACTCTATTACTAGAATCACTCCTCCAACTCAGGATTTTTGCTGCTTAATTGGAGATAAGAGTCTTACAGACATTCCTTCTGTCCATTCTGGGGACAGCAAATGTTTCTGTGCAGCAGAGGAAATATGTTGTTAATGGGTTCAGGTGGTCCTTTGCTTTCTTTTTCTCAGTGAGGGACGCTGGCGATGCAGCAAATATGCGTGGCTCCCTTGCTGATCGGATCTCCAGATAACCAGGCTTCAAGGAAAATGCCATGTCACTAATGCTCCTTGGTGGAAAGCAAGGAAAAATGATTTAGGTTTTTCTGTGGAAATAAGGAAGTGAGATCAAAACTTCAAGAAGTAGCTGGCAATGTGAGTGTGTGTGTGATTAGCTTCTAGGTGACACTTGCTGTCCTTGGGGGGTATTCTAGGTTCTATTCTTCATGAATTAACTGAGCAGGAAAGTAATTACATGAAGGTGTGGACTTGAAACAATGGCCATCTAAAAAAGCAGGAGCCTTGGGATGCAGTCGAGATGACCATCCCGACCCCAGGCAGTCGGTCCTCAGAGGGTCACCCCTGGCCACATGGGCTCCCAGTTATATCTGGCACAAAACACAGGGCACTTCCAGCCCGGGATGTTCGTTTCTACTCTTGTAGGCTGGGGGTGGGGGTGCCCCCGAGTCCGTACTTGCCTGTCTTGGGTGCCATGAGGCTTTCTTTCTCTGACCATTCTATTTAAGATGACAGACTCCTCCCTCTTCATCCCCAGTGGAGTTTTCTATAGCTTTTCCTGGCAGCTGCAGGGCTTGTATTTTCTCATTTACTTGTTATTGTCTGTCATTCCCAGTGGTATGCTGATTCATAAAGGCTGACATCTTGTTTCTTTTGTCCCATGCTTTTGTCCCTAGAATAGTTTCTGGCACATAGCAGGAGCTCAGTAGATATTTGTTGAATAAATAGGAGCTTTGCATACTTTATTTATTTATTTGGTACTGGAGCTTGAACTCAGGGTCTTGCTCTTGCCAGGCAGGAACTTGACCCCTTGAACCACATCTCCAGTCCTTTCTGCTTTTGCTATTTTTCGAATAGGGTCTCATATTTATACCCAAGCAGGCCTGGACCTTGATTTTCCTATTTATGCTCCTTCTGCAGCTGGGATGACAGGTGTACAACACTGCACTGGTAGAAATAGGGTTCTTGGGAACTTTTTGCCTTGGCTGGCTTTGAACTGCAATCTTCCCCATTTCTACCTCCTGAGTAGCTAGGATTACAGGCATGAGTCATGGTACCTAGCTCTTGTTTGTATAGAGTCCTACAGGCTGATTTATATTTGCATTTTAGAAATGACTAAGAAAAGGAGAGATTAAGTGCCTGTCTGTAGTGATAAATACTGGCAGAGACGGGATTCGAACCAGGCTCCTGGTTTCACGCTAAGCACTAGGTTTCTATATGACAAGCTGCTTGGTGGGAGGGTGGGGCAAACCTCTCACACTTCCATGCCTCTGGTAGTCTACAAAGATCATTGGTTATTGCCACTAGCTCATAGCCTGGGGCTGCCCAGCCCACTTGGGATTTCCTGAGTGATCAGGTTGGAATGTCTTCTGTTCTAATGTGGTGACTCTCTCTAACTAGTTTCAGGATGGGTGCTGGGCACCAACAAGATCACACATGATCAGAAGCCTAGAACATGTCTCCATGCGTCTGACTTATGGAAAAGGAGGAAGGGTAGAGGCTGGTCACCAAGGGCTGATGATTTAATTCATCCAGTCTACTAAATGAAGCCTCCCTTAAATCCCCCTCAAGGACGAGATTCCTAGAGCTTGTGATTGACTGAAAACATTCCTGTGGGGGGAGGGAGCCACACTTCAACTCTGTGGGACCAGAACACCCTATCCCATCATAGCTCACCATATCCCACCATATCCCACCATAGCTCACCATATCCCACCATATCCCACCATAGCCCACCATATCCCACCATAGCCCACCATATCCCATCTGTCTGCTCATTTATATTCTTTTGTTCTTGTTTTTGTTATTGTTGTTGGCTAAGGGGCTTCAACTCAAGGTGAGGCACTGTCCCTAAGCTCTTCAGCTCAAGGCTAGCGCTCAACCACTTTGAGCCACAGTGCTACTTCTGGTCTTCTGGTGGTTAATTGGAGATAAGAATCTCAGACTTCCCTGCCTGGGCTGGCTTCAAACCATGACCCTCAGATCTCAGCATCCTCAGTAGCTAGGATGACAGGCATGAGCCATCTGCATCCGGGTGCTGATGTATTCTTTGCAGCAGGCAGCTGTGTAAGTACAGTGGCATCTAGAATTCTCTGAGCCAGTCTAACAAATGATTGAATCTGAAGGACGCAGGGCACGGGAGCCTCTGATCCATGGCCAGTTTGTTAGGAGCACCAGTGACCTGACACTTCAGCCTGATGTCTGAGGTAAAAGCACTCCCCCAGGAATGAGCCCTTAAATCTTTGGAGTCTGTGAGTCTAGGTCGTTAGTGTCAGGACTGAATTGAATTGTAAGACACTTAGCTGCTACTGGAAAGTTGGGAAAAATACCTCCAAACTCTCTCAATACTTGAGAAAATGTTATGGATGCCAGCCATGCTCCCTCTGTTCATCAACAGATGCCAACTCCTCCTACACAGTTGTTCAAAGATCATGAGAGCTGCCTGATGGTCATTTCTTCCATTGGGCTCACCATTCAGTGTGGTCAGTTCTGCTTCTAAAACAATCCCCTATCCAGGCCCTGTTTCTCTTCTCTGCTTAATGCAAGCTACCAGTTACTCGCCTCTGGGTGATTTCAGGAGTCTCCTAAACCTCACTCTACCTTCTCAGTTTCCCCTGTAATTCATTTCACACCACAGAAGGAAAATGGACAAAGCTGAACACTGCTCATGCTGGGATATGGACATGGAACATGATTCTTTGTACCTGCTGCTCCTTGGGTCATCACTATCTTTTTTCTCCCTCTTCCTCTTCTTCTCCCTCTCCCTCTCACCCTTCCTCCCTCCTCTTCCTCCATTTTATTTTGAGCTCAGGGCTTGAGTACTGTCTCTTAGCTTAAGGATAGTGTTCTACCTCTTGAGCCACAGCTCTGCTTCTGGCTATTGGGTGGTTGGTTTGAGATTAAAAATAAAGTCTCCCCGTGCCTAGCCTGGCTTTGAATTTGCTCCCCATATCTCAGCCTTTTGAAGAGCGAGGCTGGCAGGAGCGAGCCACCTGTGTCTGGCTCTTCCTTGGATGTTTTGGCAGAACTGTTCACCTGGTTGCTTTTTCTGCAAGAAGATAATCATTTCAGAGCTTAACTTCTCATGTCATCTAACTCTGATGAAACTCTTAGAATTTATAGCCAGATTGTCCTTTTTAGATACTTGTGCCTTTTTAACTCTGAAAGGTTTAATCTCGACAAAACATGAATTGCTTCTGCAATGAATGAATAAAAAAAACGAAGAGAAAACCAGCTAAGCATGTAGTGCAGGCCTGCAATCCCAGCAGACAGTACGCTGAGATAGGAAGGTTGTGAGTTGGAGGCCAGCCTGAGGTACAAACAAGCAAACAACCCCCCCAAATAACCTCTTATAAAGCTATTATTTGGAAGCTAATATTTAGATCTGATGTAAGTTGTTTCTTTTAACTACAGAGGCATCTCACATCCATGTAAGGAATCACCATGGAGTGGCTAGCTTCATACCAGCAGGCTGCAAGGCCTTCAGCCCTTGAAAGGCAGGACTGGACAGGCACCAGTTCTAGCTCCCAAGGAACAGTACTAAACATGGCAGGAAGGCTGGCTCTCATGCTCTCTGCCTGGAATTGGGAAGAATAGATGAAAAGAGCAGGAGGCTGGTCGAGAGCACCTCCTCCTGGCTTCTCTTCACATATATCCTGCAGTGCCAAGGGATGCTCGCGAAGTGGTGATAGCACAGCACTCTGTGTGCTTTGCAAGTGGTGCTAACACTGCTCACCTCTACAGAATTCTGCTTTCCAGATGCTCTTCCACACAAGGACATTTTTGAGGCTTGTCACAACCTTGGCAGGTGGTCAGAGCAGTCCTTTCCAGCCAAGGCTGTGGAACATGGTGGTTACAGAGCTGGGAATTTGCTGGTGGCAACAGTCGGTATCTGGGCTTGAACCCAGGCTTAAAGACTCCGTTCTTATTCATATCTCCATTCTATTCTTTCATTCTTCTATTCTTTCAATTCCATCCCATCCTATTGTCTTTCTATATTTCTGGAGTAGAAACTACATTTCTTCCATCTATCTTATAGATAAATACATGGAAAGAAATTAAAACATACAGGAAAAAAGAGTTAGGGGCTGAGAATGGAGCATAGATGGGGGCGTGGACTGCAGGTCTAAACCAGGGATCATTGGTATGTAGAAGATCTTGAGTCATAGCATGGGCAGAGCCGATGGAGAGAAGACTGGGTGAGATGAACACTTAAGGCTTTGCTGTGAAGAGGAGGAGAGGGCAGTATCTGGAAAGGGAATTGATGCACACTGGGAAAAATCAGTTGTACTGATGGAAGATAGAAGATCAATTTCTTTCTTTTTTTTTTTTTTTTTGGTTCTGGCACTAGAGGTTGAATTCAGTGCCTTGGGCTCGTCTTCAGCTTTTTTTTTGCCAGTCCTGGGCCTTGGACTCAGGGCCTGAGCACTGTCCCTGGCTTCTTCCCGCTCAAGGCTAGCACTCTGCCACTTGAGCCACAGCACCGCTTCTGGCCGTTTTCTGTATATGTGGTGCTGGGGAATTGAACCTAGGGCCTCGTGTATCCGAGGCAGGCACTCTTGCCACTAGGCCATATCCCCAGCCCACCGTCTTCAGCTTTTTTGATCAAGACTGACAGTCTGTTACTTGAGCCATGCCTCCACTTCTGGCTTTTTGCTAGTTAATTGGAGATGAGTGTCCCATTTGTCTGGCTGGGCTGGCTTTGAATCTCAACCCTCAAACTCAGCCTCCTGAATAGCTAGGATTGCAAGTATGAGCAACTCGTGGCCAGCTTGTTTCTATTTTTAAATAAAGAAGAGGTTGAGGGGACTTCTGGTAAGACAGTGGAAGAGCAGCAGAGCCCTAGCTAAGCTCCCTCTGACATTGCAGTTTTACCACTCCAGAGAAACTTTTACTCCTAGGAAGACAGCTCAAGTAAGTTATAACAGTATGGGGATTCTGGCCAGGAAGGAAAAATCGACTTTGCTAACCTGAAAACACAGATTTGAGCTCCAGGCAGTGACTCGCCAACACGCCAGTGCAGGCACTGGCACAGCGCCCCACACTCCGAGCACCTAAAGCACTCAATGGAGACCAGAGAGAAACCCTCCAGATGGCGGCAGACAGACATGGATGGCAGGCTGAGCACGGACAGGCTGAAACTGCAGAGAAAGCATGAGAACCCCACAAAAGACATTCTCACTCACGCCCACAGAGCAGCATATGGAAGTATCAGATAAAATTGACTTCTAATTAAAAATGGTAAGAAGAGACAAAGAAGGTTACTACATACTAAATGAAGTGATCTCTCGTACAGGAGGATATAGCCATCCTAAATATCTACAAACTAAATACAGTAGCACCCACCTTCATCAAACAAACACTACTGACTCTAAAAACACTCATAGACCCAAACACATTGATAGTTGGAGACTTTAACACTCCACTGTCACCTCTGGACAGATTAACATGCCAAAAACTGAGCAAAGAAACCTCAGAACTAATCAACTGCATAGGTCAACTAGACCTAACTGACATCTACAGAATATTCCATCCAGCAACACCAGAATACAAATTCTTTTCAGCAGCACATGGAACATTCTCCAAAATAGATCACATCTTAGGGCACAAAGAAAATCTGTACAAATTCAGAAGTATCGAAATCATTCCCTGCATTCTCTCAGACCACAATGGAACAAAATTAGAGCTCAACTCAAACAGCCACCACAGAAAATCCTACAACTCATGGAGACTAAAGAACACACTCCTGAACCAACAGTGGGTCATTGAAGAAATTAGAACAGAAATCCAAATGTTTATGGAATTAAACCAAGATGAGCACACAAAGTACCAGTTCCTTTGGAACACAGCAAAGGCAGTACTCAGAGGAAAATTTATATCTCTGAGTGCCTACATCAACAAACTGGAAAAACAGCAATTAAACAACTTAAGGAAGCACCTTAATCTCCTTGAAAGAGAACAACAAGCCAAGCCACAAGCCTATAGATGGAAGCAAATAATTAAAATCAAATCAGAATGACTTAGAATAATAAATAAAAAACATGGAAAGAATCAAGAAAATGAAGAGTTATTTCTTTGAAAAAATGAACAAGATAGACAGACCCCTGGCAAACATGACCAGAAAATGAAGGCAGCACACCCAAATAAACAAGATTAGAGATGAAACAGGTAACAACACCACAGAAATAACCGAAATTCAGAACACAATAAGGAACTATTTTGCAAACCTTTACACCAACAAATTTGAGAACCTGGAGGAAATGGATGATTTCCTAGCAAAAATTGATATCCCCAAACTCAACCATGAATATTTAAACCTTCTAAACAGATCCATATCCAGCATTGAAATAGAAACGGCAATAAGAGATCTCCCATCCAAGAAAAGCCCAGGTCCAGACGGATTCACAGCAGAATTCTACAAGGCCTTCAAAACAGAACTCACACCAATATTTCTCAAACTCCTCAATGAAATTGAAAGAGAAAGTTCACTACCAGACACATTCTATGATGCCAGTATAACCCTCATCCCAAAACCAGGTAGGGACTCATCACGAAAAGAGGACTATAGACCAATTTCCCTGATGAACATTGATGCAAAATTTCTCAATAAAATTCTGACCAATCGACTTCAACAGGTCATCAAAAAAATCATACACCACGATCAAACTGGGTTCATCCCAGGGATGCAAAGTTGGTTCAATATACACAAGTCAATTAATGTAATTCACCACATCAACCGGAGCAAGGTAAAGAGTCACATGGTTATATCTCTAGATGTGGAAAAGGCATTTGATAAAATCCAGCACCCATTTATGATAAAAGCCCTGGAAAAACTGGGATTCCAGGGAACATTCCTGAATATAATGAAGGCAGTCTATGACAAACCAACAGCAAGCATAACTCTAAATGGTGAAAAACTAAAGCCATTCCCTTTAAAATCAGAAGCAGGACAGGGATGTCTGCTCTTTCCCCTTCTCTTCAACATAGTACTAGAATGCCTAGCCAGAGAAATTAGGCAAGAAGAAAATATAAAGGGGATCCAAATAGGAAAAGATGAAGTTAAACTTTCTCTATTCACAGATGACATGATCCTATACCTAAAGAATCCCATAGACTCTACTCCCAAGCTACTAGAGCTGATCCAAAACTTTGGCAAAGTAGCAGGATATAAAATAAACCCTCAAAAATCAATGACCTTTCTATATGCCAATGACCCAAAGACCGAGGCCGAAATCAGGAAAGGAACTCCCTTTGCAATAGCCTCAAAAAACATGAAATACCTAGAAATAACCTTAACCAAACAAATGAAATACCTCTATGATGAGAGCTTTAAAAACATGAAAATGAAATTAAGGTAGAACTAAGGAAATGGAAAATCCTTCCATGCTCCTGGATTGGGAGGATTAATATTGTCAAAATGGCAATATTGCCAAAGGCTATCTACAAATTCAATGCGATAACCATTAATATCCCAACACAATTTTTTAAAGAAATAGACAAAGCAATCCAGAAATTTATATGGAACAATAAAAGACCTAGAATAGCAAAAACAATCCTAAGCAGAAAGAACAGTGCAGGAGTAATTACAATACCAAACTTCAAGCTGTATTATAAAGCTATATAATAAAAACAGCTTGTTATAGGCACAGGAACAGGCGTGAAGACCACTGGAACAGAACTGAAGACCCAGAATTGAACCCGCAGAACTATGCCTACTTAATCTTTGATAAAGAAGCTAAAAAAAAATAGGGTGGAAGAAAGATAGCCTCTTTAACAAATGGTGCTGGCAAAACTGGTTCCAGAGCTGCAACAAACTAAAACTAGATCCTTATGTATCACCCTGCACCAAAATCAATTCCAAATGGATGAAAGACCTTGAAATGAAAACAGATACCTTGACTACACTACAAGAGGAGTAGGAGAAACACTTGGGCTCTTTGGCACAGGACAAAACTTCCTTAATAAAGGCCCAGAAATGCTACAAATCAAAGAAAGGCTGGAAAAATGGGACTGCATCAAACTGCAGAGCTTCTGCAGGGCAAAGGATATAGCTTGCAAGATAAACAGAAAGCCCACAGACTGGGAAAAGATCTTTACTGACATACAATGGACAAAGGCCTCATATCTAAAATATATGCAGAACTAAAAAAAGTAAATTCCACCAAAACAAAACCACAAAGAACCAACAGCCCCCTGAACAAGTGGGCTAAAAACTTAAAAACAGACTTCTCTGATGAGAATGGCCAAGAGACATATGAAAAATTGTTCCACGTCACAGGCCATGAAAGAAATGCAAATCAAAACAGCATTGAGATTCCACTTCACCCCAGTAAGAATGTTCTTTATCAAGAAAACTAACAATAACAAATGTTGGAGGGGATGTGGCCAAAAGGGAACTTTACTTTATTGTTGGTGGGAATGTAAACTAGTTCAGCCACTCTGGAACGTGGTATGGAGATTCCTCAGAGCTCCCCTATGACCCAGCAGCCCCACTTTTGGGCATCTACTCAAAAGACCACAAACAGAACACACTAAAGCCACAAGCACAACAATGTTCATCACAGCAAAATTTGTCATAGCTAAAATATGGAACCAACCCAGATGCCCCTCAGTAGATGAATGGATCAGGAAAATGTACATATATACAAGGGAATTTTATGCGTCTATCAGAAAGAATGACATTGACCCATTTGTAAGGAAATGGAGGGACTTGGAAAAAATTATACTAAGTGAAGTGAGCCAGACCCAAAGAAGCATGGACTCTATGGTCTCCCTTACAGGGAATAAATAGCACAGGTTTAGGCTAGTCACAGTAGAGGATGACAAGAGCCCAATAGCTATGCCCTTATGAACACATAAGATGATGCTAAGTGAAATGAACTCCATGTTATGGAAACGACTGTTAGATCACTGTTGTAATTACTTTGAACATGCCATGTGAAACCGTAGCTTCTTTTGTTGATGATCCTCTTGTATCCCCTTCCTGTGGTTGTACCTGCACTATCACTGTATCTTATCTGAGTACATTGGAAACTGTATATACTGGTATTAGAACTAGGGAAGTGAAAGGGAATATCAAAACGGAGAGACAAAGGATAAAAATACAAATGACTCCAAAAGTAATACTTGCAAAACCATTTGGTGTAAACCAACTCAACAATTCATGGGGGGAGAGGGAAAGGGGGAGGGGAGGGGGAATGAGGGATGAGGCAACAAACAGTAACGTACCCAAGGCCTAAAGTATGAAACTGTAACCTTTCTGTAAATCACTTTGACAATAAATAAGTATTAAAAAAATAAGGAAGAGATTTAGAACCACTTGCCTGCATGGAGAAGGGTCCCGTAGACTGGAAGGGATGGAAGCTGGAGCCTGGCAGCGCAGTGGCGGGTGAGTGGCGAAGAGCTGCCCTTGCTGCAGCCAAGGAGGACGAGGACATGCAGAGCTGTGGAGAGGGCCGTATCTGGTAGCAGGGCTTGAGGACATTTCCATGCAAGATGTCTGCTCCACAGACACCGGATTTTTTTCTGAGAGCAAGGGTAGTTGTTTAGAGTTGGATGTAGAGGAAAAGCAGAAACACTGGAGTCAGGTGTGAGCAGGAGGGAGTTGGCTGGAGCCATGGTTATGAGGTCAAGTTGAGGACTGGGTCAAAGCTGGTCTTGAATTATTAGCAGGAACAAAGCTCACCTGGGGTGGTGGGGGAGGGGGAGGGGGAGGGTGGGGTGGGAGGAATTTCTCAGGTATCCTCACAGAGGTAGTGGATTCTTCCAGACAAGTGAACATAAAGATAGAAGGGCAGGGGAGCATAGAATATTAAGAAAGATGTCATTTACAATAACGACAATGGAATCAAGTCTGGAGAAGGAGGGGAAGGAAGACAGGAAGGAAGGAGATAATGGACATGGAGAAGGGAGAAGGGTAGATGAAGCGAAGTGTTGTGGGCTTATTTTAGCCTGCTAGAAAAAAAGCAATTGTGATGACAGCTCGACTTTGTAAGTCAAGCTGTTGATGATGAGTAGGCTCCGGGTAAGGAACACGTAGTGAAAAGCCATAGACTAACTTGGCAGGACTGGGAGAATTGAGGTCAAAGCAACTGCATGCATATTATAACTAAAATACTGGGTGTGGGTCACAGACTTTTTGGCTTAACATTTTCTATCTTGGTAAAATATTTGCAATGTTGATGCTTCCAAGATAAATAGAACCACACTTTATTTTTGTGGTTGGTCCTGTGGCTTGAACTCAGGGCTTGGGCCCTGTCCCTGAGCTCTTTTACTCAAAGCTAGTGCTCTACCACTTTGCGCCAAATCTCCACTTTCAGTTTTCTGGTGGTTAATTGGCGATAAGAGTCTCATGGACTTTCCTGCTGGGCTGGCTTTGAACTGTAATCCTCAGCTTTCAGCCTCCTGAGTAGCTAAGGATGACATGTGTGAGCCACCAGCCCAGAAACACACTTTTGACATCATGATTGACCTAGGGGATGTTGAACAGTTAGGTTGGGTCTAAAATTTCCCTTGCATTTAGGGAAACCTCTGTTGTTTCACATTACATTCACCATTCTCAGACACTTGAGAAGATGCCACCAGCAATTCCTTGTTCACTTTTAAAAGATTCTGGGTTATAGCAAGCACTTGTAAATAGCCCCATAGTTCCTTGGGGGAGGAAGCTGGTTTGGGCAGTCAAGATTTCTCCTCAAGCTGAGTGTGGTGGCTCCTACCTGTAATCTCAGCACATGAGAGGCTGAGACAGGAGGATTAAGAGTTTAAGACACAGTGAGCTCGGGCCTCTCTGGCCTATAGAGCCTGTCAGAAAACATAAAACAAAACAAACAAACCCAAAAATCACATCAAGACAAGATATCTTCTCAATTAGGAGCTAGGAACATGTTATCCTTATTCATCCCTTACCTGAATTTAGCTTCATTACCTGGGAGATGGTGTAGACTCTTAGATGTAAATTGCTCCTTTGGGTAGACATGGGGAAACCAAGAAAAGACTATTTGGGGCTTTGGTGCCTGGAATGTTGTGGGGGCATCACTATAGAAAGGAAGCTCTCCCCACCTCTTGTAATTCATCCTGGGTTGGGTCCTTCTTCATGCCATGAGCCAAGCAGAAAGATAATTTTCTGAAAAGGGTAATCATGACCTTCCTATAGCTGTAAAAATGAGAATATGCATTGGAGATTTTATTATTGTATTACAACTGAGCCAAATAAAAATGTTCAAAAGCATACATTTATGTGGAACGAAGGAAAGAATATAGCTGTGCAAATGAAGACCAAATGTTTTCAGAGTGAGGAGGAAATGAATTTGCATCTTTACTGCACTGGATAAAATTTGCCTGTCTGTGGACAGGGATTGTTTTGGATTGCTATTAGCTGCAATATTCGGAGCAAGAAAATAGCTTCTGTGATCTCAGAATCAGACAGGGCAAAAGAGTGAGTGATAGCTGATGATAATAGGAAGAAGAGCTCCTCTCTCCTCCCAGGGCCCTGACATGTCCTTTGCTCTGCTCTTTCCTTGCAGGAGTTAACTTGATTTTACCTGTTCCTTCTAGCTCCTTGGATAAATAATGAATCTTCATGGGAAATACCAATGATGTAAACAACTCTTTCTCTTTCTCTCTCTGTATGATTTGTGCCAGTCCTGAGACTTGAACTGAGTGCTGCTCCAAGTTTTTGTGTTCAAGACTAGCACTCTACCACTTGAGCCACAGCTCTACTTCTGGCTTTTTTTTGGTGGTAGTTTATTGGTGATAAGAGTCTCCTACCTGGGCTGTCTTTGAACTATTATCCTTAGATCTCAGCCTCCTGAGTAGCTAGGATTACAGGCACCTGGCTAACCTTTCAATATTGAAAGTCATAGGAGTCACAGTAGTTTTATTAAAACTTATTTTCTTTTGGAATTAAGAGACAGAAGAAAGTATGTGGGCGTTTATGGAGATTGGGGAGGGAGCTAGAGAAAGGATAAATGTCTTTTCAGAAACCCAAATGGGGGCTGGGTTGGCTCATGCCTGTAATCCTAGCTACTCAGGAGGCTGAGATTTGAGGACCACATTTGAATCCAGCCTGAGCAGAAAAGTCTGTGAGATTCCTATCTTCATTTAACTTGCAAAAAGCCAGAAGTAGAGGTGTGGTTCAAATGGTAGGGCACTAGCCTTGAGTGAAAAAAAGCAAAGTGAGAATGTGAGGCCCTAAGTTCAAACTTCAGTACTGAAACATATAAGCACACGAAAGAAAGGAAAGAAGGAAGCAAGGGATGGGGAGAGAGAGGGAGGAGAAAAAGAAAGAGAAAGGAAGGAAGGAAGGAAGGAGAGCGAGAGAGAGGGAGAGGGAGACACACACAGAGATAGATAGATAGAGAGATAGATAGATAGATAGAGAGAGAGAGAGAGAGAGAGAGAGAGACCTGGAATGGGGCTTGGGGTGGGTAAAAGCATGCTTGGGCTTTGTTCTCTGTGAGTGGGTGGCTGTGATTTGTTCATGGCTGTCGCTGCTGTGTTGGGGACTCCTCACGGCTCATTTTCCAGAGTCCTTTCATCATTATCCAGTGCTTCACAGCATGGCCCCACCTGTGAAGAGGGGCCCTTCAACACACATGCTCAACAGGGCAGGAGCCTGAATGGCCTTAATTTGGTGAGTGGCTTACTTGGGTCTGTTCAATCCCCTCTAACTCACTTAACTGAGCACAGAGAAATAAAACCAGTGGCTCTCAAGCCTGACTGAATAACAGAATCATCTGGGGGAACTTTGGAGCCTATTTTCCTTAAGAGACTCAGTGTGCATTTGTGTGGAGGGATCTGAGCCTCCATAAATTAAAAAAAAAAAAGAATCTCCAAATGATTGCAATGTCCAGCGAGAGATGAGAACTATTGATCTAAGTAGTGCATCTGAAATGTGGTTGATGTTAGCAGCACTGGCTTTTGCTCTTCTGGGTGACTTGGATTGGCACGTGGGGGATGGGCAGAGAAATCAGTGTTCAATAGGCACTCTGGGAAAGGGCTGTTTATGAGCAACTAATAGGATAAAATGGAGCAGTATTTGAAATGTGGATGCTCCTTCGCTGAAAATAAGTTTTGAAGGACAGTCTTTTATGAAATGTTTTCACTTGGAGATGCTGTTTATATAAATCACTAATATAGTTTGTGTTCTATCCCAGTGGGTGTGTGAAGGCAAACAGAAGCTGGGAGAGGCCTGAATGTGACTCTCAGAAGATAGACCCATTCTAATTGTTGCACTGGACACATTACTGTGGTTGGTGAAAGGATCTTTTGCACACAGGATTTACAGTAAAGCTCTTGCAATGAGATGATTTTGGCTTAGCTAAGTGGCCCTGGAATGCCCCCACTTAGGCCCTTATATGACACAGGGTAGAAGCCAATGAAGCAGGGGACCAGGAGTTGACATGAGGATGAGGACAGAGGCTGGCCATGTTGGGGAAGAGACAAGGAACACTTCTCCCTCAAGCCAGGGGAGGAGTGTTGCTCTGCCAATAACTTGATTTTGGCACAGTGATGAAGATTTTGGCTTGCTTTCAGAAATTGAAGTTTATGGTGGGTGGTTTGAAACAGACAGTAGCCAGAGCAAATACATATAGAACCTTCCTAGAGGCAGAGGGCCACTGAGATCCTTACATAGCGAGTCTGGGTGCTACCTTGATGCTGTTGCTTGCCTCACAGGGTGGGTTTGTGGCCACATGCTGAAGAGCAAGTGTAAGAAGTGGTGCTCACTGACCAGGGAATCAGGCAGCCGGATGAAAAATTTTTAGCCAATTAATGCTGTATTTAACTCTGCAACTATGTCATATTCCCATGGACAAAGGAAGATCAGAATTCAGGCAGCTGCCTAGATAATTGAAATAAGTGTTAATTAGATAACAGGCCTGTTTCCCATTGTGGCTCTTAAGACCTACTTAAAAATGTTCAGCCATTTTAAAGCAATGAAGAGATCATAACTCACATGTGTATTGTGTCATATTTCCTGCAGAGAGAGGAAATGGAGAATGAGAATAAATATGGGTGAAACAGGTTCATTTAATTTTAAAAGCCATAAAGTCTGAAAATTAAAAAAGAACCTATACCCTATGGCTAGTTCTAATGCTGAGTTCACGCGAAGAGTTTTAGTAGTCCAAGTCCAAGATAGACTCAGAAATTATGTTGACTTTAGAACTGACCTTGCTTTTTTGGGGGGGGGGGGTGTTCTGGGGCTTGAACTCAGGGCCTGGGTACTGTCCCTGAGCTTGCTCAAGGCTAGGGCTTGACCACTTTGAGCCACAGTGCTACTTCTGGTTTTCTGGTGGTTAATTGGAGATAAGAGTCTCATGAGCTTTCTTGCGTGGGCTGGCTTTGAACCATGATCCTCTGATCTCAGCCTCCTGAGTAGCTAGGATTACAGGCATGAGCTACCAGCACCCAGCTTGAGGTGGTTCTTAATATGCTATTTGTCTTTTAGTTGAGGTATAGTGGTACCAAACATAAAAGGAGGAAAAACATCCTGGATTTTGTGATTTAGATGGATAGGTAGATAGATAGATAGACATATAGATGGATATTGGAATTGCACTCATCTATCAGGAAGAATTATATTATTATGTCATTGCATGGAAATAGATGGACCTGGAAAAAATGTTAAGTGAAGTAACTCATGCTCAGAGAGCCTATTTGACACATATTTCCTCTTGGGTGTGGAAGTTAGACCTAAATTTTATATATATATATATATATATATATATATGTAAAATATACAGGTTCATATACATTTATGCACAAATGATAACGGAAGTAATGGGGTATTACAAGGGAGAACTTTAGGGGTCTAACTCATTTGAGCAATGAACTTATAGTTTAACAAAAATGATTACTGGGAGGCTGGAACATGTGTTGGGGATGGGGTGAGGTCAAAGGGAGAGGGGCAGACAAATGGAGAGAGGAAGGGTGGGGCAAATGCATCTATTACATTCAACATACATAAGTGAAAATGGCACCAAGAGCATTGAGGGGGTGGGGTTGGGGGAAATGGGAGACAATGATGCAAGTGGTAACATGGGGGGAGATGCGTCGTACACCTACACTGACATGTTGAATGGAAACTCCTTTGTACAACTACTTAAAGATCAAAATTAAAAAAAAACAAATAAAAATAACAGAAATGTGAAAAAAAGAAAGCAAACATACTGCTGGACAGAAAACATCACTGGTCAAACTATAACAATGTGTCTATGTCATCACTTATTTTAATGTGAGAATGGCCAAAAAAATCAGGCTATCGTTAGTAAACTAGCTCAAGTTCTTGTCACATTCTGTTGTAATTATAGCCTAAATCACACGCATGCATGCATGCATGCACACGTACCATAGTCTTCTATACATTGGTGAGGAGGGAAGAGCGTAGTTGTGACCCCGTGATTTTGAGATATTAGATAACTTCTCTCAGTGAGGCATCCCCAGTCTTTTAGAAAGTGTCACTGTTTTTGGAAATTGGATTTCAAGCTATCATTTCTCCCCTTCCCCCTCTCCCTTCTCCTCTCCTTCTTCTTTCTCTCTTCTCTCTCCTTCCCTTCTCTCTTTTCTCCCTGCCCCTCTCCTTCCCTTTCTTTATGTATTTGCTAATTGTATTTGAACTCTGAGCCTTGTACTCTTACTTAGCTTTTTCCCCATTGAGGCTGACACTTTACTATTTGAGCTACACCCGAAAATCTGTTTTTTGCTCATTAATTGGAGATAAGAATCTCATGGGCTTTCCTGTCTGGGCTTTGAAAGACGTTCCCCTGATCTTAGGCCCCCAAGTATCTAGGATTTAGTGTGTACCACTGATACTTGGCCTCATTTCTCTTTATCATTCCACCTCTAGACAACCTGGGGTGGTTGTGTATAGCATCCTATGTTTTTGTGGCAAAATACACAAAACATGTAATTTATCAATTTATGTATCCACTCAGTGACATTAGGTATATTTACACAATTGTTTGACCATTATCATAGCAGAAACTGTACTCATTAAACATGACTTCTCCATTTTTCCTCCATTGAATCCCTGGTAACCACACTACACTTTCTGCCTCTGAACTTAGCTCTGAACTTGATGACTCTGAACTTTCCCTATGCTTGGGTGCCTCAGAGAAATGGAATTACACCATATTGATATTTTGTGTGTAGCTTATTTTCCTTAGCATAATGTTTTCAAGGTTGATCCATGTGTCTGAGTTCTACTCTATTTTATGTCTGAATACTCCAGTGTGTATAAATATTACATTTTGTTTATCCATCTATTGGTAGGTATTTGGGTTGCTTCAACCTTTTAGCTACTGTGAATAGTATTTTCTCTCTTAAATTAAGATTAGAGTTGTGGAAAAAATATATTGAGAATTCTATGCTTTTCCTTTCGAGATACAGAAGAAACACTCATGAAAGCAAGGCTATGAAGTAATAGCTGAGGGCATAGTGATTTTTTTTTATCTTTACCTGAATTGGATAGAAAGAATCTTAAGGAACGAGCCTCACCCCCACCACAATGGGAGGAGATATATGGAGTTGGAGGGGGACCAAGGGTCAAGGCTAAATCTGCCCTTGCACCTGAGTTCTGAGAGCAGCCCTGGGGCTGTGCTCCTGCTGCGTGGCCCTGGCTCTCATCTCTGAGGGGTGTGCTAAGTGGATGTGCCTACCTGCAGCATGCCCACTTCTAGACCCCACATTCCTGCCCATAGGGGGCCTGAGCCCACTTCCAAGACCTCTTGGTGGCCCACCCATGCTGCTGGTGTCTGCTTGCCTAGCCTGAGGGCCGTGGGTGATGCTTGCTTTTCAAGGGTAGCCACTGCATGGTCCTTGACTAGGAAGAGGAGGGCAATGAACCTCTGCTGTGGGGAGTGCTACAGCTGAACTGTGAAACCTGGAGAAGGTTTGAGAGGTTGGAACACCATTGAGGCAGCACTCAGAGTGCTGAGGGTTAAAAGAGACAGCTTTGGAGAGGGTTAGGAGACTGGGGTGCAGCCCCCCTTCCTTAGTGCTGGGAAGGCTGGGGCCGCACATTGGGTGCTGGTGACCTTAAAGGCTGGAGAAGGTGGACTTCATGTCTGGACTTCCCTGGGCAACAGGTTCCTGTCTCAAAAGAATAAGGGAAATGGTGTCACTCACAAACTTGTTTTGGCTCTGATTATAATATTGATATAGATGCTTTATTTTTTTCTGTGTATCCATGGTAATCTTCCATGTGTGAACTCAAATAAATATGCTTGCAGGAACTCAGGGCCCAAGGACTGGTAAGCCTTGGGATCTCTGGTTTTCACCTGTCTCTCTGTCTGTCCATGTCTCTGTGTTTTTCTCATTTTCTTTGGCTCTGGTATCCCATTGCACTGCCTTGGGTTGCAGTTACTAACACTTGGTGTAAGTTTCCTGAGTGTGGCTCATAGTTGAAGTTATTTCCAATCTTGCAGAGTCTCACACCCGTGCTGGGCTAGTGGAGATGGTGAGTGAGATGATGAGGAGGCACCATGATGAAGTAAATCAGCATCCGATCCCCTTTTGGCATTTTCCCTTCTTTCTTCTGCTTTTTCTTTCCATGGGTCTGTCTCTGTCTCACATGCATGTTTTAGAATCAAAAGATGGTTCACAACTATCTCATTTGACATATGAGAAAATTAGGGACACAGGGAGGAAGGTCTTAAGAAAGTCCTGGGGAGTCACTGACAGAAGCAACATGGAGCTGGGCTGATGGCTCACACTTGTAATCCTCGCATCTCAAGACACGGAGACCTGGTGGACTGAGGCTCAAAACCAGCCCAGGAAGAAAGGTCCAGGAGACAGTCACCTCCAGAATAGACCAGCAAAATGTCACTCAAGTGATAGAGTGGGATCTGTGAGCAACTGAGTTGAGAGAGAGAGAGAGAGAGAGAGAGAGAGAGAGAGAGAGAGAGAGAGAGAGAGAGACTGAGAGAGATCCTTTATTCCTGAATACAGTCTCACAGATTCCTTCGAGCTTAAAAGCTCCCTGCAAGATTTGAGTATGTCCAGGTGTGGTGGCTTATCCAACTACTCAAGAGGCTGAGGCAGGGGTATTGTGAGGCCAGGCCAGTCCGGGCACCATAACTAGATTCATGACTCCAAAAAAAAAAAAAGAAAAGAAAGACAGAAAGCAAGATCAACAACCTCAACAAAAAGATATGAATCCTAATTCTCTATTGTAGAACAAAGCATCCAGAGATTCATTTCTAAAACAGCTTGATTCTTAGCTAGCTGTTGAAATCTGTGGAAAAAGTCAACACTTTTGAACCATTGCATTACATTACATGGAATCATTGCCTTACACTGGGGTAACCCTACTTGTTCCGCTCGCACATCTGTTATTCAGACCAAATGGATTGAAAGCATCTGTGTCATATCCAATTGCAGCAGCACAGGAGTGATTTCCTGCCAGCCGTGCACTGGGGATGCAGGGGGTGTGGGAGGAGAGGGGGGAGGAGCAGTCTGGTCTCCTCTGATGTGTGCTCCTCACTCCATCCTTCCTTCCACTTCCTTTTCCATTTTTTTCTGCCACTTCAGCAGAGGACAGGGAAGGGTTTGGTGCAGGAGGCGTCTGTGTGGTTGGGAGCAGAACAGGCCTATGGGATCTGGCAGAGCGGGATGATTGACGAGTCGGCCTGACAACTGCGTCTTGAAGTCTCAGTCCTTGGCCCATGTACCAAAGGCTGTTGATTGGCAGTGCCATTCAGCTGCCACTAGAGCCAAAGGCACGATGACAAAAGGGAACAAGATTGTGTGTAATGGCCTCCTGCTTGCTTCTTGGCTCCTTGTCCTTCCTCTGCTCTCTGTGTTCCCTGCCCAGCCCGGCAGTGACTTCCAGCCATCTAGCTGCTCGGCCTGAATAATCCAGAGTTCCTTCTGGTCGCCTGCTGCCTTCCTAAAGATTATTTTCACATAACCTTGTTCATCTGCTAGAATTATAACCCTGAAACCTAACACTCAGAAGTTACTGATGTAAATAATGTACACGAAGGTGATGACTGAGAAGCCAAACACCAGGGTGATTTGCATTTATAATAAATTATTGACACAAGCAAATCTCTTATTAGTATATTAATGTGGGAAGAAGATGTTTTTGAACAAGGAGCATCCTCCTTTCTTCCATATCTAGCCTACTGGGCAGGGGTTGTCATGGGACAGCACTGGGCGTGCCACTCCATTTCACTTTCAGGTGATTCTACGAAAGTTGTCCTCCTCCTCCTCCTCCTCCTCCTCCTCCTCCTCCTCCTCCTCCTCCTCCTCCTCCTCCTCCTCCTCCTCCTCCTTCCTCCTTCCTCCTTCTTCGTTCTCCTTCTCCTTCTTCCTCCTCCTTTTCCTCCTCCTCCTCCCCCTGCTGCTGATATTGGAACTTGAACTCAGGACCTATGACTCTTGCTTGGCTTTTCTGATTAGGGTTGGTACTGTACCACTTGAGCCATACCTCTACTCCTGGCTTTTTTTCTGGTTAATTAGAAATGAAGAGACTCTTATATTTATCTGCTCCAGTTGGCTTCCAACTGGGATCCTCAGATCTCAGCCTCTGGAGTTGTTAGGATTATAGGCATGTGCTTGCCTGAAAGGATATCATTGACATTGTGCTAATGTGGAGGTCAGGAGACTTCCCCAAGTCCAACCATAGGAGGCAGTGCTGGCTTCAAGCTGGGGGTTGCCCCATGTTTCCAAGGACAGCACAGCACAACTCCACTTGGGCCAGCATCTGAGCTCCTTCCGGATTGTGGTCTGCATGGTGGTAGCTAAAGGGGTAAGAGCTGGGTGAAGGTCCGGGGGACAGGTTTGGGGAGGCTTTGTGCACTGGGTTCAGCAGGAACATTTGACCTTGTGTGGAGTAAAGATGTGAGCATTTGGGGACTACGTGTTCCCCCAGGGTCTGGACAGATACACAGCATGTCCCGGGAGCTGATTCCTTCCCTCTCATGTTCCATCTCTTGTTACAGTGGGCCCTGGCCTGGCTTTCCTCACAGAGTCCTCACAGAGTCTTCACAGAGTCTAGGCAGCATAGATGTCCTGGGAGGAGGACCAGGGTGGGGTTGGAGAGATGGGGAGGGTGCAGGAAGCAGGCAAAAAGGGAAGGAAGAGGACTATTCCTAATTATTGCTATTAATATTCCAGAGAGAAGACCTTCCTGGGGCTCTGGTTGGAGTGTACCAGCAAAACAAGCCTCCTATTGGCTATTTTGGCATTAGTATCCTCCTACTGATATCACCAAAGGAAAGAGGAACTTGAAGTGAAATGATAACCAAGTAGCAGGTTTTGTAAGTGCTCAGGACTTCAGGCAGTTATTAGTTAAGCTGATCCCAAACTTGATTGGGTGCTGGTGGGCAAGCCTGTAATCCTAGCCACTCAAGAGGCTGAGATCTGAGGATCATGGTTAAAACCCTGAGCAGGAAAGAAAAACTGGTGGGGCTTTTATCTCACAATAACCAGTAAAAAGCTGGAAGTGGAAGTGTGGCTCAAGTAGTAGAGCATCAGCATTGAGCAAAAAAGGTAAGGACGCACCTATGCCCGGATTCAAGCCTCAGTACACACACGCACACACACACACACTTATGCATACACACAAATCTCAAAGCTCAATAGAAATTGAAAAGTAAGTATCTCATCTGTATATACCTGTATATACATGTATTAGAACTAGGGAAGGGAAAGGGAATATAAAAATCGAGAGACAAAGGATAAAAAGACAAATGATTCCAAAAGCAATACTTATAAAACCATTTGGTGTAAACTAACTGTACAACTCATGGGGGGAGAGAGGGGGGAGGGGAGGCGGGGGAAAATGAGGGAGGAGGTAACAAATTGAACAAGAAATGTACTCACTGTCTTATGTATGAAACTGTAACCCCTCTGTACATCACTTTGACAATAAATAAGTAAATATTAAAAAAAGAAATTGAAAAGTAAAAATAACCTGATTACCAAAGATGTAGTTATAATTCCATCATTTTCCCAGACATTTTAATTGTTGCTATTGCTCTGCAAGGCAGGAGTTTCCCTCCCAAGACTATGGGCAGGCGAGGACATGCCCCAGGGCATGGGCAGGTTTGTTGTGGAATGAGGGTTGTGGGACAGGAGGGCTGTCCCCAGCTCATCCACATCCTGTCCACGCCAGTTCTCATCTACCACAATGTGGTGCTCTAACCAATGCATCACTTTTATATTACCTAACATTACCTTCTAATCATCTGTACATTGTCACCTATTTCACACCCATTCCTCTGGCAATCAGGTCTCTCATTTTGACTTGTTGCTTTTCTTCTTTGTGCCTTAAATTTTCTCCTTGCTTTTCAGGCATTCTTCCTCTGTCTAGCTCTGGTGGGAAATCTTGTGGTAAGATTTACTGTTTACTGAAGGCTTTTGAGCTGGGGGCACAATTTCTAGTCCTTGTAATTCCTCCATAATAATTGTATTTTCTCTGTTATAGAATATGGAGAAAATAGAGACTCAGAAAAATTGATTTGTTGAAGTCCATGAGAAGGCAAGGGAAATACAGTTGGGAATCCAGACCTGTTGAATCTACACCCACACCTATCCCAGAATGCATTGTTTTGCTCCAATACTTTGGGGCAGGAGGGAAGAGGGTTTGAGGTGGTGGTTCTGTGCTGGGGGATGTTTATTTGTTTTGTTTTTGTTGCCAATCCTGGGGCATGGACTCAGGGCCTGAGCACTGCCCTTAGCTTCTTTTTGCTCAAGGCTAGCACTCTACCTCTTAAGCCACAGCACCACTTCCAGCTTTTTTCTATATATGTGGTGCTGAGGAATCGAACCCAGGGCTTCATGTATATGAGGCGAGCACTTTACCACTAGGCCATATTCCTCGCCCCTGGGGGATGTTTAACAGCATCGAGACTGGTCATTGAAGCAGCCTCTATTTAATCCTATCAACATGGAAACTGTCACAGACAGACCAACAGACAGACACATACATACCAGGATAGCCTTGGGAGGGTACATTGCTTATGGGGGTGTATCTGACCATCTTTCACAGCAGTTTGAGTCCCCTCTTCTCCCCCAAAACAGTCTCTGTGATTTGCTTGCTAGCAGCACAGGTCTGTTTGCCTCATAATTGGATTTGTAATTGTGCAAGAGGCCTATTCCATTGGTGCTAAGGTGAGGCTAAGGGAAGACGACCTGGCCAGCGATGTCAGTCTGTACACCTCTAGGATGCCTGTTGAGGTTTGGACAACTCCAATCTCTTTTCCCCAGAGCCTGAAGGCTGACTGGAGCCAGGAAGGAGTATGCCCAAGTGAAGAGCCAAGATGACAGGTGGTGAGTTAGACAACTTTGCGGACTTTAGTCTGGAGGGAGGACCTGCTGGGGGTGGAATTGCCATTAGGAAAGGAGAGTAGGCGGAGGCAGGGATAGACTCACTGAGTTTGGCTAGGGAAGATGTTTTCTAACTGCTCTGTAGCATCAATGAAAAGAGTAAACCAGTAGCATGTGTGACTTTGATGCCCATAAGAGTTACACATGTTTGCATAGCACATTATAGTATGATGCATCACAAACCAGTACCCTCACCATTTCTGCAAGGTAAAGTTATTAGACAAGTTATTAGACCCAGTGCTAGATTGTTACTGAATGCATCAATAAAACATGCTCTATTACCATGCCACAATTTTAATTTAAAAAAAGACAAGTGTAATTGCCTCCCATTAATCAGTTTCATTTGTAATTCTGTGGATTTTATATTATACACTCAGAACATCCTTTTGGGAAGGGTTCCTTCCATACATACTGCAATCTGCTATAGGGGTTCATGACCCCAGAATGATGAAAACTTCACAGGAAAGCAAATGGGGCCCATGGTGATTTGAATTCCCCATTAGACTGGGTCCTCTAAAAAGGCAGGAGCAAAGAACAGAAGGCATGGTACTTGCTGTATTCCATTCAGTCATTCACACTGAGGGCCACTAGATGGCAGGTGGTGGGCTAAACCCTGAAGTTCCTGCTTCATGGGGGTTCTATTCTAATGGAGAGGAACAGCAAGGAAGCTATTGATAGGTCTTAATGTCCTACAATGGAAAAATGCCTCTTAGCGAAGGAATGGAAGTTTGGGTAGAAGGAACAGCCGGTTCAGAGATAGAACTTTTATGAGATAAAAGAGAGTGAGGCTTTTGGAAGTTTGAGGATGTTAGAGCTGCATGATTCAATATGGCAGCCACCATCTACTATGGAGCCCCTGAGATGTAGTTGGTCTACCCAGGATGCACAGCAGGAAGAAAATATACACTATTTTATAAATTATTGAAGACGTAATACAATCAAACAGAAAAAAATACCATTCACCTTTAAAATGCATTATATGCTGATGATATTTTGGATATCACAGTTTCAAAAGAACATTGGTTAAAATCCATTTGGTTTATTGTTTTGCTTTTTAAAATTCTACAGCTGCTGGCACTGAATGAGAGAGAGAGAGTAGGAGAAAAGGATAGTTTGTTGAGATTGTCATGATTTGTATATTTGGATACCTCTACATATTTTTCAGGGGTTTGAATAGTGATTAGAACGTCTCCTTCTTTATCCAGCTAATATGTAATATTCTATATATTACATATATTTTATATTATATTGTATATTATACATAATATTTAATAGGCAATGGGAATATGTTGGTGAACCCTTCTGCTACAGACTGTTTATGCTTCTATAATTTAGAGGTGGAAATCCTAGTCTACCCAATGGTTAGCCTTAGGGAGGGCCTTTTGGCAGGATCAGTGAGTGCCCTTACAAAGGGCCTGGGGCAGAGCCTATGTCCCTTCCATTATGTGTGAAAGAAGTGGGTCATTCCTCACCAGGCATTCTGCAGTGCCTTAATTTTATACTTCTCCAGCACTGTGAGAAATAAATGTTGGTGGCTTATAGTTTGTATAGTTTGTGATACAGTATTTTGTTGTAACTAGATTGAAGACATCTGCTTTTCCACAGTGTGTGCTTATGATAGACAAGAGACAAGTGACACCAGATAGCAGGATTGTGTTGGAATGCTGGAGGTCCTGCTGTAACTGGGTTGATCTGAGGTGGTGTCATCATGTCTGAGTCAGAACATGCTAGGATGGGTGTCAAAAACTCTACTCACTTCCAACTGTGTTTCATACTAAAAAAGTAGGCATTGTATGACAGTGTGAGGCTTTTCCAATTAGTTTGCTTTTCTTCTCTTTCACAAAAGAATATGGTGACTTCTCAGGTTATTTGCTAAAGGGGTAGAGGCACAGGGTGAATGCACTAATAGATCCCTCAAAGACAGGGTCCAAATGGTTTGAGAGCTTTTCTGGAAAGTTCCCTCAGCAGTCAGTCTTCAGCACTAGGAACTTCCTTAGCGTTTACTGAACTGCTAGAATAAATGATATGCTTAAAAGTTGTCTATAGTATTGGGCGCTCATGGTTCATGCCTATAATCCTAGCTACTCATGAAGCTGAGATCTGAGGATCAAGGCTCAAAGGGAGCCCAAATGGAAAAGCCCATGAAACTCTTATCTTCAAGTAACTATCAAAAAGCTGGAAGTGGAGTTGTGGTTCAAGTGGTAGGGTGTCAGTCTCAGTTGTCAAAGCTTTAAACTGAGGGACATGTGCCCAACCTGACATGGTAGCAATGTGTTAGAATCCTGCCTGCTAAAATTAGTTGATGAGAAAACCAGCCATGGACTAGAACTCATCTGTAGAGAAAGTCTTCTAGCCTGTTAGGAGACAGTATCATTGATGTGGTCTAAATGTTTCATTTTGTCAGTTAGTTACTAAGACCTGGAGACATTGTGCTTCTTGCTTAATGCCATGATACTATATGTGGAAGAGAAGACAAAAACCCAGGTCCTTCAGCCCTGGGTTTTCCATTTAGCTGCACAGCCGACCCTCTTGTTGTTGGCCTAGAGCCTTATTTGAGTTATTCTCAGTCTTGTTCATCATAAAATACTTTGTAAGTTGTGTCACATTTTTCTTCATTACCCTCCCCCTCCCCCAAACCAAAACAAACCCAAACAAACAAACAAACAAACAACAAAACAACTTATACCTGTGTGACTTACACCTGTAATCCTAAAATTCTCAGGAGGCTGAAATCTAAGGATTGAAGTTTGAAGCCAGCCTGGGCAGGAAAGTCTGAGACTCTTATCTCCAACTAACTAGCAAAAAGCTGCAAGTGGAATTGTGGCTCAAGTAGTAGAGCACTAGCCTTGAGCCCAAAAGCTCAGGGATGGTGCCCAGGTCCTGAGTCAAGCCACAGGATCAGCACACACACACACACACACACACACACACACACACACACACACACACACACACACACACACACTCGAGTCTAGGATAGGATAGTTTTGAAGATCCTAGCTTGTAAATAAATAGCATTTCCTTTTATTGTAAGACAATACTAAAAGGGTTGGAAATCAACTTTTTGGAATTATACTGTTATGCTTTGGGCTTAAATGCCATCTTCAAGGTTTAAATGATATTAGTCATAATAAAACAGTGGTGTAATATTAAACAAACACTTACTGAATGTCAGGTACTATTCTAAAAGGCTTTGCCTACTTCATCTCATTCAGTTTCCCCAGAATGCATGTGGTTTGGTGGTGGGTCAGTTTCATATTAGTTGGGTTTGAATCTTAGCTCTGTCATTCCTAGCTGTCTAACCACGGGCAAGGCATTCAATTATGTTTCTCATTTACTCAGCTGTAAATGATAGCAATAGATAATTCTCAGCCCATTCCTTGGAGTTGTAGAAAGGAGGAAATGAATTTGTATCTGTAACATATACAAAGCTATGCCAGGTCTTCGCTAAGTCCTATCGGATGGCTGGCAGTTATAGGCATGAAGTAATAGCAATATTAGCTCCATGAAACCCATGAAAAAAAAGAAAGTTTAAATTAAGTCATTTGTCCAAGGTCACATACCAAGGAAGTGACAATCCTCTACTCTTGCACTGCGGTGCTGAGGATGCAATCTGTTGGCCCACAGTGCTCCCAGATATGGGTAAATTAGAAAAATAAGCCATATAGATTTATTTTTGGACTAGGTCTTTATAGAACCATATGATATAATGGGCTGGAGAAATTTCATTTTTGGCAATCTCACTCCCTATAACAGTAGACTTTTTCCCCCTGCTAATACCATCTCTTCAAATCCCATCTCTTAGTATGAGATGACAGAACTAGCAAAATAATTGGAGACTTCCAGAACAATTAGTTGTTTTGCCTTGGAACTTGTTTCCTAAACCACAGGGAAAGAAAAAGCCCATCTGTTGTGTGAACTTGTTGGAAACTGGTTGCCTGGAGATTCCAGGCATTGGGAGCCAGCCAGGTCTGGGTTTGCATCATGCACTCCCTTGTCAAGTGGTTTGGGGAGAGTCATCCACCTTGCTGAAACTTGTGAAAATAGGATAGTGATCAGAGTGCCTACCTCATGAAGAAGTTTTATAGATTGAGTGACATCATATATCACCAAGGGAAGTAATTTGAACTGAGAGCTTTATCAACAACCATATACAATGATTGTTCCCATATTGTAGATGAGGAAACACATGTAGGGTGTGTCAATATTATTATTACTAAATCAATAAAAGCTGCTACAGAATAGCTCTCATTTATCCATTGGGGATGCAGTCTAAGATCCTCAGCAGTTGCACGAAACTATGGAAAATACTAATATTGAACTCTACATATGCTATTTTCTCCTGTGCACATATGTGCACACATGCACACACACACACATTTAGTGCCTTTCCCATCTTAACTAACCACTTATCATGTACTCTGGCTATACCCACTGTAGTTTGAGATATGGCAGGCAAACTAGAAAGAAAGGATTTAATTTTCCTGCTTCATAATTTCATGACTATATTTGTTCTTACCACAGATTTTAGAAACTCAGCACACTATTTTCTTGGTGCTCTAAGGGATACCTTCCACTTTATCATGTAAAGGGGATGTTTAGTAGCTTCTCTTTGGCATATTAAAATTGTAAGCCTCACTATTCGTGTGATAATGGAATAATTAAAATATTGCCATAATTAAATGAAATAAAGGTCACTTGAACACAAGCACTGTGATTGTCTAACAGTGTGTCTAGTAAGTGAGAGAGCATTGTACTCAGGTAGCGTGTACCATGTGAACACACTGGACAAATAGGTATTCACATTGTGGGGGAATGAGTGGAATAATGGAAGATTTTGACGTGCTACTGGGGTGATACAAATGATTTATTTCTAGAATTTTCCATTTTACTTTCCAGGTCACTGTTGACAACTGATAACTGAAAACAGGAAGCAAGACTGTAGATAAGAGCAATGATTACATTCCACTTCTCTAATGAACTTTGGGCATACAGTTTAATAAAGCATTTCGTACCGCCAGAGAACTTAGGTTAGGCCATTGATTGACATTAGGCATGTGGGATATCCTGTTGCTGCCCTTAAATGTCTTTGCTTTTCACATCTCTCACTTTAACTAAAAGGTCTTGTTGTTGTTGACTGTTGGATTAATACTAGCTCTTAAAATCTCCTGGAATATATTCATTTTACCTCCTAGGAAACAACAGAGCCAAGACCTTTATTCTGAGCTCCAGCTTTATTTATCCAACTATCTAGCTTCTCTACTTGGGTACCTTACACACCTGGGCCAAATATACTTTACCATATGTTCCTTCAACCCCAGTGTCTGGCCTCTGTAAATTACAGCATCCACTGTTGTTGCACTGGGAAAAGAAGTTCATTCTTTGTTGTTTCCATTAGGTACTGTAACCCATCAGTCACTGGTCTCTATGTATTCTTTAATCTAGAATTCTCTCGAATTCCCTATTCTGTCCTTGTCATGGCCCCATCCCAGGGTTTCCCTGCTCCTGGATCATCACCTTACCTTTCTAACTTCCCTGCCAAACAGTGTTGGCCTGTCCCCAACCCTTTTGGTTCTCTCTTGCTGGTAGGTGCTCTTTTAATGACATTCCCTTATTTAAACCCATCTAAAGACTTCCCAGTTCCCCTAGGGATAACACCCTAAATAATTTCCATCTGGACAAGGCCATACATGATCTCTGTTGTCTCTGCTACTCTCTGGATCTAACATGGTGGGCTCCTTCCCATGATAAGGCTGAGAATAGCTTCTCCGTAGTTCTCTTCCCTGAGACCCTATCCTTATACCTTTACTCATGGCACAACTATTTAAAATACTTATTTCAAAGGGCAGTAACGTTTAGCTACCCTTGACACCCAGGCTGAGCACCTGTGTTGTGTGCTTATAAGCTTTTTACAGCATTCTCCACATTTCTAAGTATCTGCTTATTATTTACCTCCTTTGCTAGAATACAAAATTCACAAGGGCTTTAAAAAAGATTATATTAAAAATCATCTTTAAGTAGTTATACAGAGGAGTTACCATTCAACAAATCAGTTTATAAGTACAAGTGCATCTTGATTGATGTCACCTCTTTCATCATTTGCTCTAACCCTCCACAAAGGCTTTTAATTTTGATTTAAATCAGAAGGGTCCTGTCATTCCGTATCTAGTCAGATTACCTCAATTTACTTATTAGGAAAATGGAACCCATTGAGGAGTAGAATCTTCAGTATCCTAATTTGCAAATTTGCTATTTAGTGGAGCGTGTCTGGACAATTTACTTGTCCCCCTCCTGCTTAATATTGAACAACTTCAGGCAGAAGGCCACTCTATTTCCACTCAGGCATTTTTCTTTTGCCCGCTCATGTATATTTATTGAGCATCCTAACATGCCCAGAAGTATTCTAGGTGTGAAATGGAGTCGTGAGCAAGAGAGTCAGAGCCCTGTCCTCAGGAAGAACCTAGTTTAGGGTGATAATACATCCTACAAGTGTACAAGCAAGCAAATGATGTAACTCAGGTCCTCATAAGTGCTATACAGAACACAAAATAGTCTGTGTGGGTAATTAGATGTCTGCATTAACTATGTCTTCAAGAAGATGACATTTGACTTGAGACATTACATGAAGATACAATCAAACTATATCACTCATTCATCTACTGAAAACATTTATTGAGTAATTATTATATGCTAGGCATTGTGGTAGGTCATATACGATACTGAACATAACCAAATGACTTTTTTGAGAGCATATTTTTTGAGAGGTCTGTCTATGTAGCACAGGCTGGCCTCAAACTCATGGTCCTAAATGCTAGATTACAGGAGTGTTCAACTATGTCCAGCAACAAAGGAGATTCATAAGTAAGATATATAGGTGCAGTAGGCAATGATAAGTGCCATGAAGGAAAATCATGTAAAAAGAGTCAGATGTGTGTGCTCTTGGATATTTTGAAAGGACAAAGTGGGAAGGCTTCACTGGGAAGGTGATATCTCCATGAAGGTCTGACTAAGGTTAAAACAGAAACTATGCAGCTACTGTAGGAAGAGCATTTCAGGCAGAGGGGACAGCGTGTACTGAGACTTGGAGGTAGGAATCTACCTGAATGTTTTGGGATACAAAGGATGCTGGAGACTTTGGAGCAATGTTGAGGTGGAGGGAGGGACACCAGAAGAGATGGCCCACTCCAGGGGAGGCCACCTTGTGGAAAGGGTTTAGATTTTTCTCCTAATGGAATAGTGGGATATTGATGGTTTTAAGCAGGAGTGACATGTTTGAGGAAGATGGTTCATGGGGAAGCAAGTCAAGGAGACAGTTAGGAAGCTTGTCTGTAACTTCAATGTCAATTTGAGAACAGTAATCATGAACTTCTGAATTGGGAGAAATCACAAACCTTCCTCACAGGTATTGTCCTGTCAGGAGGAATTTTGTTCACTTTGGGATACTGATCCTCTCTTTCCGGCACAAAACCTCATGCTGACAGCCAAATTCAGTCTCATGGAATGGTGAGTCCTGAATATCTTACTGGAGAAATACCATGTCCTCTTTCAAATGTGTGAGCACTAACATCCCATATTAATGGCACTGTTTGCAGGTTTCTGATTTATGACGACAAGGCCCCTTTTCCTGCTGGCCACAGGGAATAATGAGGCAGACATTATGGTGCCAGGATGCAAGAGAAAGTGCACTTTTTCTGTGTTAAGGAACTGGCCCTTGGATGTCAGTGATCCTATTTTTTCCTTCCTTTTTTTTTCTTTTAAATGACAAAGTATATTTACAGTGAGTGCTAGTTGGGGCAGGAGCCAACTCTGAGTCCACCTGAACAGAGTTCAGTGAATCTGAAGGCCAGGCCTTCACTGCTATTTCTGAGAAGTTATTCTGGACTGAAGCTTGCGATCTTTGTATGGTGCTCTGTTGGCTGGGGAATCTTGTGAGAGCCCAAGGAAGGACAAATAATGTCACTGTAGAGACAGAGACAGAATTTCCTGCCATTTCACAGTGGGATAATGTTCAAAGCAATTTCTATTTGACTTAGAATGCCACAGAAATGTGACTTTCAAACTCTTCAGGGATGGAGATACAGTTCAGAAGCAGAGTGCTTACCTAGCATGCAGAAGAACCTACCTCCTTAGACCCCAGCACCACAATGACTATGACTGCAAAGGAAGAGCTGTGCTGCTTCCATGTTTACAACTGAGTCATTTTGAGAGAAGATGGTAGGTTAGAGACACAGCACTGTTCTGCCTCAATACGAATCTAAAACAAAACACCAGCTGCGTGCCTGAAGGAAAAGGTGGAGAATAAAGTAGAAAGGCAAGGGAGGACAGCAGTAAATATAGACAGCAGGTGAAATCCAGAAATACTGAACTTTAAATTTATAAAAGAAGCAATGAATAACATAAGTGGTAGGGATGGGGTATGTGTGTGTGTGTGTGTGTGTGTGTGTGTGTGTGTCTAATTTCTACCCTCCCACTCCTAAATGGGGCTGCAAGCAACACAGAAAAAAGAGGACCACCCAGAAAGTAGCTAGCAGAGGTGCACAAACTGGCACTCTGAAAAAAAAAATCAAGTTTTAGATGAGAGATCTGTGTGCTAGCCAGCGAGTTGCTACCAGAAAACAGGCCCATGTACTTCCTGACTTGCCCACTGGTGACTTGAAGGGGAAACCTCTTGGGAGAGGTCTTACAGTCAAATCTCTCCTGCATGGTTATATAGACAAATCCCAAAGGCCTCCTCCTTTCCACTGGCTAATCAAATGACCACCCAATAATTGATAATCAGTGTGCACTGATTGTGATTGGTTGTGACTTAATCTCAGACACATGACCACAGATATATGAATGACTACAAGCTGTCTTGTAGAGAGAAGCCAAGTGTAAACCGCAGCCCAAACTCTGGTAAGAGGAGAGAGACAAGCTATTTGAATGTGGGTGGGGCTGCTAGGATGGGGAATCATGAGGTAAGGGCACATAGCATTAGTCAGAGCCCCGACTCTGCCAGACAATGCAGACTGCTTTGTATATGTTTAGACACTGGAGAGATTAGAGAAAGGCAGTGGCTGCTGGGGAACTTCACAAGCCAAACCAACTCAGGCAGAGCACCGCTGGTGCTGCAGAAGACCTCCAGCTGGTCCTCTGGCTCAGCTGCTGGGGGTGGTTGGAGGGCAGGTTCTCTGCATGCTGGGTTCTTGCACAGGCATGCTAAGTCTCAGCCTGCAAACACTCCTTTCTGGTCTAGCTTGTTTGGACTTCTGAAAGAAAAACAGCTGCACCTCAAACAAAGGAAACAATGAAAGACAGCCTGGTGGTAGTGTGGGTGAGGCTGTCCATATCAGGAAAGAAATAATGAGTAACATTTTTGTTTTTTAATATTACTTTGTTATTTTCTTTTTATTTTATTATGTTCTGACTGTGATATCTAATACCTTTATCCCACATTCTTTTCCTCTTTTTTTAAAATTATCCTTTCACTACATTTTTTTTTGTATGTTACTGGGGGCCTCTGTACTATTATTTTGCTTTTTTGCTCAAGGCTGGCGCTCTACCACTTGAACCACAGCTTTACTTCCAGCTTTTTGGTGGTTAATTGCAGATAAGCATCTCACAGATTTTTCTGCCCAGGCCAGCTTCGATCCGTGGATCTCAAATTCCTGAGTGGCTAGAATTACATTAAATTAGTGTAAAAAGAAATCCATATGGGTTCCTCAAATAATTGAAAATAGAACTCCCATATAACCCTACTGACTAGTTGTAGGTATATATATGAAGGAATCAAAGAGATACCAAAAACACCACTTTTATTTTAGCAGTATTCACAATAGCTAAGCTATGGAATCAACTTAAGTGCTCATCAGTGGGTAAATGAATACACACCAGTGTATTGTTAGCTGAAAAGAAGAATTAAATTATGTCATTTGTGGGGAAATGGAT
Organism: Perognathus longimembris pacificus; assembly: GCF_023159225.1. Lineage (NCBI taxonomy): Eukaryota > Metazoa > Chordata > Mammalia > Rodentia > Heteromyidae > Perognathus > Perognathus longimembris. The sequence goes on along the minus strand of NC_063162.1, from coordinate 88,111,099 downwards.
GGATCTGGAGACCATCATGTTAAGCAAAATAAGACAGAGTCAGAAAGAAAAATATCACATGCTTTCTCTCATATGGATGATCTAGATTGAAACAAAAACATATAAATCTCAAATGGAGACATTAGGAGGGAGGAGAACCAGTTGGAGAGGTTAAGAGGGAGATGGAGGGGCAGATATGACCAAAGCATATTGCATATACATATGAAAATGTCATAATGAAACACATTATTGTGTATTATTAATATAAACTAATAAAAACAAGGCACACATTAATCACTACTTACCACGGTAATAAGAATTACTTGAGTTATTTTGATATCACAAAGCTAGAAAGTGATATCAATTTCTTCTTGGAACTTTTGCATGGACTTTGTATTGGATTAAATGGTTTTTACTTATTTATTTTAAAATGTACTTTTTAATAATTAATTTTATAAAACCTGTTAAAGCAAATAATAATAATTACTTACAATTGAGGTTAAATTATTTTCTGTTACTGAATCAAAATCTTTTTTTTTTTGCTAGTTCTGGGACTTGGCCTCAGGGCCTGAGCACTGTCCCTGGCTTCTTTTTGCTCAAGGCTAGCACTCTACCACTTGAGCCACAGTGCCACTTCCAGCATTTTCTGGTTATGTGGAATTGAACCCAGGGCTTCATGCATGCTAGGCAGGCACTCTACCACTAAGCCACATTCCTAGCCCCTGAATCAAAATCTTATACCAAATATATATTTTTCCAGTCATTCATGACATCTTCGTACTAAAATATAAAGTACATGTATGTGTTTAATAAAGACAATTTCAATATACATTAAGCATAAGCAAAAACAAGCTCTGAAGTATCATAAAGTTAAACCCATGCCCTCTAGGAAGGCACAGTTGTCAGAGGAGCTTCTGAGTTCCTATTTAAAAGCTAAGAGTTCAGCAGTCACCCTGAGGGCATGCGCAGATGGCTGTGCCCTGCCAGGTTCCTGGGCTCAGCAAGCATCACGTACCTGAAATGCTGCCAAAATTCCTCCTTTGTTTTGACAGTGACAGGGCAGTTGAAAGCTCTGGGCCTCTTTGCTTTTCTAAAAATAAGGCAGTGCAACCTCACTCCTGGCTGCCACACAGCCATTGGGGATAAATGGATCAGAGGTGACAGAGGGAAACAGAAATTCTTGTAAAAATAACTGACATTTGCATAGACCCTTGGCATTCTCATACCCCATCTCATTTGGTCCTCAAGTTATTTGAAGGAAGCTGAAGCCCGAGGGGCTGAGGTGGTCCAGATCACATGACTGTCCAGTGGCAGAGCAAGGATGAAAGCCTCTAAACTTGCTGAGACTCATCTCTGTCCCCTGGAGCAGCTTTAGGGAACTGAAGCATGGAGAAAGTCATCAGCACCACTTTAGTTTCAACTAGACCCTTGGCTCTAAAGTCCAGGCTCTTCATGATTGTTTGGACTTTGGAGTGAACAATCCTATTGAACAAGACATTATGGCATGTATTTTTTTTAAAAAAATATGTACCAAAAGCAAAGAAATGGAGACTCATGTACCCCCCAACATACTTCTTTGAGAAACCCCCACATACCTGAGAAACATAGTTTGGGCTCTTGGCTTCATTCTACAGGGGCATCAATGTGCAGCTGGATTTGGTGGCATGTGACTTGTGAGTCCAAGGAAGCAAAATTATAGAGGGCTGGGAGGAAATGGAGGGGAACACATGAGTATAAAGAGCATGTAAAATATACAAACCTCCCATTTTTTTACACATTTCATTTTCTTTCCCCTGAGCAAGAAAGCATAGAACTGGATTTGTAGCTCAGTGGTACAGTAGTAGAGTGTTCACCTAACACACACAAGTACCTTTATTTCATGCAAAGTTTTTTCTATTTCTCTCCTCTCTCTCTCTCTCTCTCACTCTGTGTGTGTATGTGTGTAAGATTAAGTAATTGCAACCCATTTTGAATACCATAATGATCTATAGTTTTGGAAAGTGATATATAGATGATGATATTACAGTAAGTGCTCATTCGGCTGACTACTTCTGGCTTTTGTTTTCTGAACACTCCCATTGCCCCCAAGAGCAGCCCTGCCTATCTCTAGACTGGCATTGCAGTGGACAGGCCTGGTGTGAAGAGCTCTCAGGTCTGTGTGGAGGGGTCTATCTATGTCCACTTCCTCTGTGGCATCTGGCCACATCTGGCTTCATAAGCACGCATGGATCTAGACCCGAGCACCTCTTCTCTACTTGATAGCACTGGCTACACTAAGATACATTGAGATAATTGTTTTCTTTTGGATTTCTTTCCACAAGCAGATGCAACACCCTTTTTATTTATTTATTTTCTTTTTGGTCTGCAAATTTTACCTCACAGAGCACAATGTGATTGCTAGGTCAGCTTTTTTGTCCCGTTACATTTCCCTTGAATCACCTTGAGTGGATATTGTGTTGTATGTTTGGATAATTCATAGGTTTATATGAATAGCTAGTTGCCTCCCTAATCATGGCACTCAGGCTAGAATACAGGATTTGTTGTCGCTGCCTAAATTTGAATTCTAGTTTCACTAACTTGGAAACTGAATTCCTTGTGGTGAGCTCTCAGTTACATTATATAAATGATCACAACGGTACCTCTCCCATTTTTCTTTTGGCAATGCTTTTATGAGGTAAACTTTACCATTTACTTGAATTACCACATGGGAAAAACTTAAGAAGAGTGGGATGAAATAGTTTATGTACCACAGATAAATACAGCAGCTGCCCCCACTGTAAAAAAGAAAATGGTTGGCTGGAGTTTCTTTTGCTTTATCTATGCAGGCAGAAATCATGGACAGTAAAGAGAAAACTCCCTTAGCATTGGCTGCATGAATTCCAGAGGCTTGGAAACTGGCCTTCCAAATCCAGACACTCAGGGCTCTATGCCCAAGATCTACAGGCTTATGGCTCTAAGCTCCAAAGCTGAAGCTACTCCAGGTACTCAAGGCAGAAGCTTGTTCTGGACTTAGAATTTGTGGGGCATGCCCGCCCCAGATGCCTTGCAGCTTTAAGAGGTGGTTCTAGCTAGCCCGCCTACCTTCCCAGCCCTGTTAGCCCCGCCTGCCTCCCTGGTCCAGAACCTAACAGACAGCCCAGGCAGCCAATTATAGCACCTAGCTAGGTACACTACATCCCTCCTCTTCCTGGCGCCATTCGGCCTTTATAAATGTGTTTCCCTCCTTATTAAAACCGGAAAACTGCGCGACATTTCCCCGGAATCGTTTGAGTGTCCTTCTTAAACGTAAAGGGGGCTGGGGGCGGGCGGTTTCGCGACTCTACCTCATCTTGGCTTGTCCCACGGGGTATGCTCCCCGCTTCTCCCACTGGCTAGGAGAAGCGCTGGGGGCTGAGGACCCCTACAGAATTCTAACACCCAGGGGCTAGAGTTAGAGCTCTTGAGCTCTGGGTGTTGAGATTCTTGGCTCTCAGATTCTTCTAGTGACTAGTCCTTGTGGCCTTGGTGCTCAACTTTGGTGTTACACAGCCTCTCATCTCCTGTAGTTTCAGCTTCCCTGGCAGCCTTTGCATGTAGTCTGCCTCTTAAAGCTTCTGTCTTCAGTGGCTCTCTAAAGCCCTTTAGCTACCCCATACCATTACAGCTCAGAGCACTTGGGGAGTGGTTCTCTGGAGCCCCTAATTGCTTCCTTGCTGATGCCATCGCTGTCATGGTCACCGTCTCTGCAGGAATGGAAGCCTTGGGTGTACTTACCCTTGGTGCAGCAAGCTCAGACTGTTGCATTTGTGATGAAGGCCACATGTAGGCAAAGAGACCATTTGGGAGAGGTCTTCACTGGGCCGAATGTAGCAACACAGGAATGAAGCATCCCACATGAACCCCAAAAGACTGGCAAGCAGCATGCTTTAATGGATGAAAGGGGAGTATGGCACACTTGGATTATAATTCCACCAATCACAGCCTTACATATGTATCACTTCCAATCCCACAAATTGTAAATCACTTGTCTTTATGGATATAAGGATCAATCACAAGCTGGGTATTTGGATTCATGTTTGTAATTGTTACTTGGGAGGCAGAGGTAGAAGGATTGAGAATTTTGCTTGTGCAAAGAGAGAGCCAAGACTGTCTCAAAAAGAAAGGAGTGGATGGGGATAATGGGCATAGCTCAGTGAGGGATGAGACAACGGTTATTACTGGCTTTATTCATCAAACCAGTCAATTAAACAGAAAGGAAACACTTGGCAAGTCATCTATAAAAGCAGTGGTACACTGACACTGAAACTAAGAAAACTATGGATCGAAGTCCTTGATGAATGTAAACACAAATATCTATATTTGCAAATAAAATTAAGCAATACAACAGAAAGATCATACAGTATAATCAAGTTGGTTGCATACCAGGAATGCAAGGGAGGGTTCAATATATGCAAATCAATGAACATAATACAACATAAAAATAGAGTCATGGACAAATAATCACATCATTTCAAAGTTGCAGAAAAACACCTTTGACAAAGTTTAGTGTCTATTTATGCCGACAGCCCAGAAATAACTAAGAATAAAGGACATATGCCTCAACAACATAAAAATATATATAATACTTTACTAAATGGGAAAATATTGAAAATATTTCCTCTTACATCAGAAATGGGACAAGTGTGTTTATTCTCTCCACCTTATTCAATATAGTGCTTGAATTCTTAGATCAATAAGACAAGAGAAAAAATAATGAATGCAAATTAAAAAAGACAAATCAAAATATCCCTACATACAGATGATTTGATATGATCGTATACTTAAAAGATCCTAAAGACTCAACCATAAACTACAATACTTAGAAATTTCTGTGGGCACAAAACAGGCAGAATGCAAAGTGACGTGTGTGTGTGTGTGTGTGTGTCTGTGTGTGTGCTGTTAATGGGGCTTGTACTCAAGGCCTGGACACCCTTTCTTACTTTTTTTTTTGCTCGAGGCTGGCACTCTACCAGTTGAGCTATAGCTACATCTCTGGCTTTTTGCTGGTTAATTGGCTGTAAGAGTCTCATGGACTTTTCTGCCTGGTCTGGCTTTCAACTGCAATCCTCAGATCTCAATCTTCTGAGTAGCTAGGATTACAGGGGTGAATTACTGGTGTGGGGCCACCTGAAGTCCTGGGAATTGAACCTCTGTTCAGCAAGGCTGTAAGAAACAGGGGTCAAAAACAGCAGCACACTCAGAAAAGTGATTTTTTTGAACCTTACGATTTAATTTTTTTTTCTTTAATCTTCTGGATTTTGGACTTCCATGGAAACATTTATTTATTATTCTTTCTCCCTTTTGGAATGGGAGTGGCTATCATATGCCTATCCTACTATTGTGCTTTGTCAGCACAGAAGGTGTTTAATTTCATAGGTTCACAGCTGGTGAGAAACTTGTCTTAGGAAGAATTCAATTGACTATTACCCAAATCCAATTACATGCTATTTAGATAAAGTATGGAATTTAGATTTAAAATTGATTTGGGACTATTTGGAGAAAAAGAAAGTTTGGGTAATATGAGGATGAAATGAATGTGAGGATGTAAATTTGGAGAGTTTAGGGGTCTGAATGTTAGCATTGTTCTCCAATTCAAATGTTTATATCTAAACCCCACCCCATGGTGATGGAAGGGAGATGATTAGGTCAGGAAGGGAGAACCCTCATAAATAGGATCAATGCCTTCTAAAAGATTTGCAAGGGAGCTCATCTTACACCATGTTCAGCACAGTGAGAAGGTACCAATTATAAACCACAAAGCTGTCCTTACCAGACGATATTTTATTTTATGTCTTTAGTTATTTGAAGGGGTTTCAACTCCATTCATCAATTTATGCTACAATGGGTCTTGATGAGTCTCCCCTCCGATCATTTACCTCACAATTTTTGTTGTTTATAAGTTCGCTATGTTCTGCTATTTTCTCTCTTCTGCCCCTTTTCAAGGACTAGGTCTTTTATATTTTATTTTATTTTTGCCAGTCCTGGGGCTTGGACTCAGGGCCTGAGCACTGTTCCTGGTTTCTTTTTTTGCTCAGGGCTAGCACTCTACCACTTGAGCCACAATACCACTTCTGACCTTTTCTGTATATGGGATTCTGAGGAATAGAACCCAAGGCTTTCTATTACTAGGCCATATTCCCAGCCCCAGGACTAGGTCTTACAATGTAGTCCAAGCTGGCCTGGAAGTGTCCATCTCCTTCTTGAGTCTCTCTTGCTGGGATGGTAGATGTGCACCACCATGAATGACCTATGGTATGTTATGACAGCATTCTAAATAGATAAAGACAGGCAAAACACTGGCCTAACCATACACTTGGTAAATTCTTTGTGCTGTGACTTTGAGCACCAATGGACATTTTGAAAAGCCATGGGCATAGCATTGATGATAAAGCAGTAAGATTAAACATGGTAATTATTTTCTGGTGAACAGATATAGGACTTTCCTCCACTTTGGAGGAGACTCTCCTCCTCTGACATTGGGGCAAAGGTATGTGGAAGGTATATTTGTCTGGCATATACTTTCTCACTGTAAATATAGACATGTTTGAGTTGGTGTCTCCTACTATCTGTAGCTTGCCCTACAAGATAATAAAAGCCTTGTAAGAAAAGGAAGTGACTAAGGTCTGAGGTAAGGGGTCTCTTTGGAGGCATTATATGGATGGGCTTGTATGTGACAGGTCTCTAGAAGATTCTTCCCTTAAGCTTTCCTCAGTTTCCTGCTCACTGGGGCCAGTTTTCCACAAGGTTGGCTTCATGTTGTAGTTACCCACAGTTCTAACTATCATGAGTTGCAATGATGACAGACTCTGATTATTTTACCTTAGAGTTCTTAGAATTCACCAGCTGTACCTCATTTTTAACCACAGTTAAAGTGAGGATTAGCCAGATGCCAGAGGCTCACCCCTGTATTCCTAGCTCCTCATGAGGCTGGGATCTGAGAATCATGGTTCAAAGCTAGCCATTGCAAGAAATGTCCATGAGACTTTTATCTCCAATAAATCAACAAAAGGCTAGAATTAAAGCTGTGGCTCAAGCAGTAGAGCACCAGCCTTGAGCAAAAAGGCAAAGGGAAAGTGCTCTGGCCCTGTGGTCAAGCCTCAGTATCAGCATACACACAAAAGTGAGGATTGTAGGTGAGGTTCTTAGCCCCATACCAGCGCTAATGAAGTACTGCCCTTGTGTGCAAAATAGCTGTCACCATCTTGATGGAGTTTGGGTTCTTCAAGGTCTGACAAATACTTTCTGAACCTGGCTAAGGTTCCTTACACTATTTATAAACATATATCTCAAAAGGTCACTGAGGGAAGATCAGCTCTTCTCAGTGCCAGTGTTCTGGAAGTTTCTTCTGACCTTAAATACTAAAGACTGATGCTGTTGGCAAAGTATCCACAGAGGATTGGTTCCAGGATACCCCAAGGATATTAAAATCCACCTATGAGAACGTCGAGTACAGAAAATGATACCATAGTCTTTGCATCCTTTATCGTGTTATCATGGATACAGAAGACCAGTTGTATGTGTGTGTTGGGGGAGGGGGGGCCAGAACATTCACTCCATCTTCCCCCAAAACAATTACAACAACATATTAGTATGCTCAGATTTGTATGTTAATATGATATTCAGTTATGTTAATCATGGGGCCATTGTTTTAGTTGACTACAATTGCCTTTAAAATATTAGATTTGCAAAGGGTGAACTAACACAGCAGGGGTATTCAGTAGAGACTATGTTGAAAATGAACAATACAACTAGTAGGTGGTGACAGGTGGAAAAAATCTGTGAGAAAGCAAGGCAAGGGGTGACATTGTCTAAAAAGAAATGTACTTTTTACTGGGCTTATGTAATTGTAATCCCTCTGTACATTACCTTTGTAATAATAATAAAAAATAAAATATTAGATTTGGTGTCTTTAAACCATGAGATTTTATCACAGCTGTGGAGGCTTCTAGTTGCAGGTTTAAGGTACTGGTAGGTTGGTTTCTTTTGAGGCTACTCTCCTTGGCTTGCTGAGGGCCACTTTTTTTGCTTTGTTCTTGCACTGTATTTTCTCTTTGTGACTATATCTCTGGTGTCTCTTGTACGTCTGAGTTACTTCGACTTATAAGACAGCAGCTGGATTGGATTGAGACCTTCTCAAATGGCCTAAGTTTAATTTAACCGTGGGGTGTGTGTGTGTGTGTGTGTGTGTGTGTGTGTGTGTGTGTGTGTGTGTGTGTGTGTAGTAGCACCTGAACTTAGGGCCTGGGTGCTGTTTCTTAGCTTTTTCACTCAAGGCTTGTGTTCTACCACTTGGGTAACACCTCCACTGCAGCTTTAAATTTTTAAAAAGATTGTTATTGTAAAAGGGATGTACAGAGGAGTTATGGTTATATGTCAGGTAAAGAGTACATTTCCTTTTTGGACAATGTCACTCCTTCCCTTTCTCTTTCCCAGTTTTTCCCTCCCTTCCCCACCCACATGTTGTATAGTTCATTTTCAACACAGTGAGTATCATTGCACTTGCATCTTTTTGCTGCTTAACTGGAGATAAGAATCCAACCAACTTTTCTGCCCACACTAGCTTTGAATCATGATCTTCAGATCTCAGCCACCAGGATTACAGGTATGAGCTACCAGCATCCAGCTTACCATAGACATTTTAGATGCACATTCTGCGATACTGGAGGTTAGAGTTTCAACACATGATTTTTTTTGTGTGTCACAAAATTCATTTCCCCATAGTCACCTTTTTTCCTGTCACTTACAGTGGGAGGGTCCTCACCCATGCTTCAAAACAGAAAAGGAACCAAGCCCACACCTACCTATGTCATGAAGAGATTTCAAGTTTGACTGCTAGGACCTAGAGGGATGAAGGGCAGGAAGCAGGTGAAGTTGCTCAGTCTCAGGAAAGCTCTTTCATTCCTAGCTTTTAAATGAAAGGGTCTAAATCAAACACCGGTTCTTGTGTGTCTAGAAGCTGTTTAACTTAACACTGCTTTGTAGTCTGTGTAGGTCCCAGGTGTAGAAGCAGAGCCTGGCATTGCCTGGGGTGCCATCTAACATTGAGCATCTGCCTTTGGCAACTTGCACTTTGCTGGCAGCTGAGCTGTCTGTCAGCAACTCCCAAAGCCCAGAGAAGCACATACATCTTAATTACAGTGGCACACATACACAGAAGGGCACATAGGCTAGGGCAGTGGATGCCCCAAAGACACATCTTTTGGGGGAAAAGATCTATGTAATCTGTTTTGCTGACCTTGAATACTTCCTCTTTGCAGAAGAAAACAGAATAATGGCACACATTTCCTTTACAAATTACTGTCTGAGCCTCACCACCCCCTGCCTCTCATACTATTCTCTTTGTTTTTTGACAACTAAAAGCAAGAGGGTTGCATTATAATTCTGGCATTTTCGGTTTAATTGCTGGCCAGGGTGTGATTTCAGCAAAAGGGGGCATGGTGCTTGTCCTGGATGTTCATGTGGTGTCATTAAGATTACTTCCAGGGTCTAAGTCTATCTAGCAGCAGGGGAAAGTGATACTTAATTGGATTTTAGCAATCTTAGAAGCAGCAATTGCTCTTTTGCTTTAGAAGCTGTATATTGAGTTCAGAGTTGAGGCAGCTCAACACCCAGCACTGCATCTACCTATTAACTTCACAGGCAGTTAAATAGAGGAATATAAAACCACATGGCAAACTGTGCTCATAGCAGCTGAAAACCAGATAAGGCAATCTTGAAACCCTTTATTCCAGCACATTGTGGGGGCTGGATAATTTTTTGGTGATAAATAATAATGCAATATTTCTCCATGCCCATAGTCCTTTCAATGATTTCTGCTCCTTGGGGAAAGGCTCATATTTATTGATTAGGAAGTTTCTTGAGATGGTGTTTTTTTAAAGCCTTTATGGGAAGAATTGGGGAAAGGAACTTAAGAGGATAGGCCAGCAGGAAAGCAAAAAAGAGCAAATATAGCACATTCCTGACCACTAATAGGGAGCTATGAGCTACTGAGACCTCCCCCTGGTAACTATGAGAACTACCTGAAAACTTTTAGCTAATACAGGTGCCTGGGCCTTTCCCCAGATCTCTGTGGAATTGGAGAGTTGTAACTGTTCAAAGCTCTCTTGGTGATTCCCTTGTGCAGCCTGGGTTTATGAGCTTCTGTGAGGAGAGATGAAAATTGCTATGCCAATGGATTAGGGTCTTTATTGGGAGTTCATGTCTGTGGAACCATGAATGCTGGAGAGCTTGCCAAGAGGAGCACCCACCAATCCCAGGAATCTAGTTAACTGGGTTCCCATAAAATTTTGAGTTTAGAATTCCACATGCTCAGTTGCAGACCATGCCTTACTCCCTCATTTCCTCAGTTCCTCAAGATGCATGATTAAAAAAAAGAATCAGTATTAATAACAACAACAGCAACAACAAAGAATTACAAGCTGGCACCAGTGGCCTATGCCTGTAATCCTAGCTACTCAGGTGGCTTATTTCTGAGGATCATAGTTTGAAGCTAGACCAGGCAGGAAAGTCCATGAGACTTATCTTCAATTAATCACACACACAAAAAAGCCAGAAATGTAGCTGTAGCTCAAGTGGTAGCATGCTAGACTTAAGCAAAAAAGTTCAGGAACAGAGCCCAGGCTTGAGTTTAAGCCCCAAGACTGGCACACACACACACACACACACACACACACACACACACACATCAATAGACAATATGTTGTGTGTGAACAATGGAGCTGCATGAAATGAAAACTACCCTTTCTCATTAGTCAAATGTAAATAATAATACACCTAGAAAAAGCTTCTTGAAAAAAATTGTGGATGACCTTTCCATTGCTATTTTTCTCACTGGTAATTGTAGGTGTGAACTGAGACATGAACTCTAGGAGTTAATCAGTATTTTAGAGGAATCTGGGTTGTAATACCTCCATGAAAGATCCTATTCTGGAATCATATGATCACACTAAGATTGTCCATTGTGTGTAAGGAAGTCATAAAAGCTAAAAGTCCAACCTCGCTATCAGAGACCTAGAAAGTCAGGATTAGGAGACAAACAGAATGATGAAAGTCAGGACCAGGAGACAAAACAGAATTTGGAACAAGTATAGCAGATGCTTAGGGGATTTGTCATGGTGCCCTGAAAAGACAGCAATATGTTACCTCCTTGGGATAACAGAGCTTGCAAACGGTGAAAATGAATCATCCCAAGGGAGGTGTGAGAAACACAATTTTCTAAATATGGATTTGATTTTCTAGTAAGATTGAGAGACTAGAGAAACATAGGGCAAATTTGTTTTGGTGGAACAACAAAAGAAAATGGGAAACTGGAAGTATCTGGTTCCTAGATTCCTTAAAAAATGGTGCTGACTAGATGAAGAACTGTCTGGGTTTCTGAGGTTTTGAATTACTGCTTAATATGAATTTGTAAACAAATAAGAGTGGTCAAAAGGACAAAAAATGATGTTCAGAAAATACCACAAATAAACAGAAAAAATATTGAGGAATTATGTTGCATCATAGTCATTCTTCATTAAAAAGAAAAAAAAAAAGATTTGTTGGTAGATCCAAGATAATCGTTATTCTGTGGAGAGGATAAAGGTTACTTGAAGTATTTGTAGGTCTTATTTTCCTCCCTTCCCCCTTGCTCTCTCATTCCTAACTATTTTACCCCCCTATCTACCTACCTATCTACGTATATACCTACTTATGGCCTTATGGGAGTTAAATAGGTCAGAAAACTAAAAACAAACAAGATAATGACTATTTAAAAAGCAGACACTAGTGCATATGAAGGGCCTACTGCGAAGAGCCCAGCAAAATCCCTTTCTCAACTCTACTCCTGAGACAGACCGGGACACACAGGAAAGGTGTGGCCTCAACGGGTCTTCCATTAACCACCAACTTCCTGCTTGTCATCCAGATTTCTTTATTTATTTTAAATGAATTAGATCTTTAGAAATAGAGTCAGAGGGCTAGGCAATTTTCTCTTCAAAGAGTGACAGCAAAGGAAAGCTCAGATGCATTAATCATAAATGAGTCAATTAATTACAGCTCTCCTTCCCCTGTGGGTCAGTGCTGGCAATAGTGGGCCTGAAGTTATTTAGGGAATTAGACAGCAGAATATGCTCTTTATAGAGCCAATTATGTGGAAATAAATTACTCTTTCAGATGACAATATGCTATTCTCTTGAACATGTGGGGAGGGGTTTCTTTTTTTTTGTCTCAGATTACTGTACATGCAGTTTTTTTCATGATAATTAAAGCCCTTAAGCTATTTATGGAAAAGCCAAGGCTTCTTCTAGCTCTGGCTCTTTGGACATAACTATACTATATTCTCTGACAATGTAGGGGATTTATTTTGTTATGTGATGCACTGATATTTGAATAGGTTTCAAGGGGTGTGACAGAAACTTCCAGAAGTTTCAGGAGAGGCCAGGATAGCAGGCAGGTTGTCTAAAGCATTCCCTGGACCTTCCATTCTCCCTGGGTGAATAGCAGGGTGGAAAGTCTAATGATCAATTCACAGAGCTCACAGTGCTTTGCTGTATATACTCAGGCACCAAAGTGGCCTCTATAGTCCAGGGCAACAGGAGGTTGTGTGAGCTGGTGGCAGCTTATGGCTGAGGAGGACCATGAAGGCAGCACCCCAGGACAGCACGTTCCCTGCTTCCCTCAAGGCTCAGGCTGTTCTTACTTTGTCACCAGCCCCTTCCTCTCTAACCTTCAGTGCTACATTAGTCCTGACTAGTGTAGGGAGAAGGGGATGTGTCATGATACTCTTTGCAGCCTATTTTATAATAGTGAAGAACTGGACATACCCACCATCTTACCAGAAGGAGTGGATAAAGGGCTCCCTGGAGACTTCCACGAAGGGATGGCTACCAGCAGCTAAGACAGAGCCACACAGAGCTCCACCTTGGGCATGCGAAATCTAAGAAACAAAACAAAACAGTAGAATTGGACACAGGGTGTAATGTATTTATTTAAAATAGCCACCAATGAGATGATGGGTATATAATTATATTAGTTTGTATTGTTATGCCAGATTTCCAGTCCCCAAAGACCACCAAGGAGCCGATACAGATGCAAATGCACGGGAGTCTTTATTGGAAGCTCGAGCCTGGACCCCCAACCGTTACCGACACAGCTGATCTGGATTGAGAGCCCGGACCCTCAGATAGGCAGGGTTTTTATTGTGATTACAACAGGGGCAGGGTATTTCCAACTTGGCAGATACTTGATTGGATGGCATCTAGCAAACAAGTGTTGTCCTATTTCTATTGGCTATCTACCCTTTCAGTTATCTATTTTGGCTTTGTTATCAGGAACTGGCCTCCATATCAGGAATTGACAACAGGTGGTCACGGAGCACTGATGCAGGGGAGTGCAGGGGGTAGAGCAAGTCACAAATGGGTTAAGCAAGCCGTTTACAGAAGCAGAATATTGCGGTCAGGCTGACCTAGTACCAACTTTATTTTAACAATTGTGACCATGTTTCCCCATTACCACTAAGCAAGCTTGAGCGGGCTAAAACAATCCAGTACTCAATCATAAGTAAACCAACCCAACAGTTACCATGGCATTTCTACTACTATTATGGTTATTTCTATAGTCTATGACTATGATCATTTTTTACTGTCTGTTACCATGGTTGCTACCCAGGTATAGAGGTGAACAAGTGCTCCCTGCATTTTTAAATGTCAAACTACAAGAAACTAGTCTCATGGGTGGGGGTGCAGCCCTCTATCATGGAGTCATCACCAGGGTTTAGAAGTTGCTATAATTTTAACACTAAAACTTTTAGTTACTCCAGTTTTCAGGTTAGCCCTAACAGTATCACATGAAATTTTGTGTATGTGTGTTTGAACTCAGGGCCAAGACATTGTCCCTTAGCTTTTCTGATCAGGGCTGATGTTCTACTACTTGAGCCATACCTTGACTTCCAGCTTTTTGGTGGTTAATTGGATATATGAGTCTCATGGACTTTTTTGCGGAGGTAGCTTTGAACTGCAATCCTCACTCAAATTGCAGTTTCCTGAGTAGCTAGGATTACAGGTGTGAGTCACTAGCACCTGGCCCAAATAACCTTTTGCAAGGTCAGCATTGACAGGTTCATGTAGTTCAACTTAGTGCTGAATTTGGGGCCAGGTAATTTCCCTGTGTGCCCCACTGGGGAGGATCTGTACATTAGGATGATTGGCAGCCTCTCTGGCCTCTGCTCATGAGATGCTAGAGTATCCTTTCTAAGTGTGGAATCCAGAATTGTTCCCTGACACTGCCAAATGAACCCTGAGGGGGCACCCCCCCCACCAGTCTGAAGTCCACCAGTCTGAAGTCCACTTATTTTTATTTGATTTTTTTAAACATAAAAAGAGTAAAAAATGCACACTAGACACTATGTTGAAAATGAATTATACAACTTGTGGGTGCGGGGGTGGGGAAAAACAGAGAGATGTACTCTTTACTAGAATTATATAATTATAGCCCCTCTGTACATCATCTATATAATAACAACTAAAAAATTTAAAATGTTGCTATAAAAATGCCCACTAAACTTACTATTAGTTACTTCTGGGAAGGAAATGGAAATGGAATGGTGCAGCTTTAGCTTTTCCGTATTTTTTTTTACATTATTGTGCAATGAAATTACTTTCATGTATTGTGTAATGAGAAGAAAATGAAGCTGAAATGGTGTTTAACTGGGAGGGGCCCCTGGGGCCTCATAGAAAATAGCTGTAGGCAGAAAGAGGTTAACTCTCCACTCTCAGGTGGCTCATCTTCCTGTGGATCAACATTGGAGTTTTAGTGAGGTCATTAGTGGGTTTTATTGGAACGCATTTCTCTCCTGGGAAGAGGGGTATATGAGACTTGTGTTGCTTTAGGGAGCTAGGAAGTCTGTAAGGGAAGTTTCTAAGGTTCCGAGGGAAGGACATAGACACAAATCAAGGCACCTTACACACAGATATATCCCAGGTTCATAAATGTCAGAGACAAGATGCTGATTGTAACTTGTTAGGTTAGGGATCAAAATAAAGGAAGGAAGAGAATGGGACTATAATGAGATCAAGGAGGAAAGCTAAGCAGAACCCACTTGGAGACTATGTGGTGGGTGGGTGTGGGAGTGTATGAGTAGTCTCCTAGAACAAATGTTTGCTATGGGGGGCTGTGGTTCTCAAAACTGGATGGGCATCTGGATCATCTGGGGGGAAATGCAGAGATAATGTCCAGATGTCACTTACTGACTGAGGCAGTGTCACTGAGAAAGTGGCTCAGAAATCTGTAATCATCAGTGGAGATCGTGTTCTGGGAAACTGCTGGTTGATGTTAGTTTGTGGATATGACCATAGAGCTGGAAAGATGGGGCAAATAATTCATGGACCATGCTCTTTCCCAGAAAGCCAAGTTTTCTGCCATGGGACCCCTTTAGCTGGGAGTAAGGTGTTAATGATCTGAATTGGGTAGGGGGTTGGTTGTGAAATGAAGAGGATCTTCATAAATTTTCTTTTAAAAAGTTTTGGAAAGGAGGTAAATTTATACTACCAAGTGATAGTAACCCACTCTGCTTGTTCCAAATTGGTGTTTTAAGCTATTAAGAAAGACACCAATTTACCTGGAGGTATTTATTGAGCATCTCCAACTTCCAACTATGGAAAAAGCTGTCAGAGAATCAAATCTGAGTGGGAAAAATCTCCACCTAGAAAAGGAATAGAGTCTCATAGAAGGGATAAGGGTGTATGGAGCAGCTCCCATCAGAGCCAGGAAGGAAATGGAAGCAATGTGCTGTGGGCCTGGACAGAAAGAATACAGAATGACCTTGTGAAGCTTTCTCAAACCCTGGGCTTGGCTGGTACCCCCAGCTCCTTTATGCTCATGGCCAGTGCTCTACCACTTTGGACCACAATGCCACTTCTGGTTCTCTGGGGGCTAATTGGAGATAGGAGTCTCACAGATTTTTCTGCCTGAGCTGGCTTTGAACCGTGATCCTCAGATCTCAGCCTCCTAAGTACCTAGGATTACAGGTGTAAGCCACCAGTTCCTGGCTCTTATTTAAAAAAAATCTTTAATCATAAAAATGTAATGCAGAGGGCTGAGAATATGGCCTAGTGGCAAGAGTGCTTGCCTCCTACACATGAAGCTCTTGGTTCGATTCCCCAGCACCACATATATGGAAAATGGCCAGAAGGGGTGCTGTGGCTCAGGTGGCAGAGTGCTAGGCAGAGAGCAGGAAGAAGCCAGGGATGGTGCTCAGGCCCTGAGTCCAAGGCCCAGGACTGGCCAAAAAAAAAAAAGTAATGCAGAAACATGAATAAAACAATATTGGTAACCAACATGTTTCCACATTGCTTTTTCTTTCTGTATGTTTTTAGTCTTGATTTTGAATGTAATTTGTAAACTTTATAAAATGTCATCTTTGAATGTTCTACATGCTACTCCTAAGAATGAGGATTTTATTTTTATAATTATTTCAAGAAGCTAACAGTCATTTCGTAATATTATTAAACCCTAGGTCAGACTCAAATTTTCACTATTGTCCCCAAATTAAATCTATAAAGAAACTTAGAGCTGCTACTTATTTTAAAGTTCGCCAGAAAGGAAACCTGCCACATGGTTCAGGCAGCAAGTTTATTTGGGGGAAAGGAAACTTCCAGCCTGTACAAGATGGAGGTGTGGAGGGGAAGGAAGATGAGAAAATGAGGGAAAAGAGAGAAAAAGAGCAAGAGAGAGTAAAAAAGAAATGGAAAGAGAGTGAGACTCATGTTGAGCCAGATTATATAGGGAAAGGCAGAAGGTATGGCCAGGTGGATTGGATGTGACCTCAAAGAAGGAGGAGGTAACTGCCTCCAGGTGTGCCAGTTACCTAGGTAACACAGGTACTTGGTGCAGACTTAAACAGGTGGGGAACCTCCTGTTCATGGAGCCCTCCTGGGGATGAACCTTACACTTATCCTCTCTGTTCCCCTCCCCTACCTGCTCCTGTTTTTGAATTAGGTTTCAGGCTAAATCCACATGGTGCACTTGATTGTTTTTTCTCATTAATTTTTCAGAAGCTCAACTCTTTGAAGAGTCCAGTCTGGTTGTCTTATAGATTTTGGATTTGACTATTTCCCCATGGAACATTTAACTGGCTCCTCTAGTCCCTTTTATTTCCTGAAAGCTACGAGTTAAGCCCAGAGGCTTGACTGATAGATTCAGATTAAAAAACTTTTGATGAGAATATTTAATAGATACATTTTTGTTGTATTACATTACTTTCCTAGGATTATTTTTTTCTAAGTTCTGAAGGAAGATATGAATGTTCTCAGTGCCTGAAGCTACAGAAATATTTTGTAATATCAGGTTCGTTGTGGTGCAGAAAACTGGAAGCCATGGCTTTGGTTACATTCAGCAAGATGGTGGACCTGGAATAGCAGTCAATGGGTATTTCAGAATACAGATATCTGTTTATCCCCACACTTGTTGCAGGAAAAGTAACTGGATTAGAATTTGGCCACAGAAGGTTGGAAAAGCTTAAAAGTGAAATAGAAATTACCAAAAACCCAGAGTGAATGGGGGAAGATCAGAGTGAAACTGGAGTCTTCAAGACAGAAAGGAGAAAGGAAGGGCCAAAAGAAAATGGGGAAAATATGTTATCAGTAACTGCTAGGGGGATTTGAGCAAACCATTCTTCTTCACTTGAGAGATGCAGCCATCACATGCAGGGGAAAATAAGAGTGACAACCATGTTATTTTAGCCTGAAATTCACTGTAAACAAAAGATTACAGAAGGGGCTAATGGGAATGGGGCTTTGTGCACAATATTCTCCCTAAACTAAGATTACTTATATTCAGTGAATATTAATTTTATATACCAGCTTGAGAAGGTGATGCGGTACTAAGATATATGCTCAAACATTATTTTATTTTTTAAAAAAATTTTTATTGTCAAACTGATGTACAGAGAGGTTACAGTTTCATATGTTAGGCATTGGATACATTTCTTGTACTGTTTGTTACCTCCTCCCTCATTCCCCCCTCCCCTTTCCCCTTTCCCCTTTTCCCTTTCCCCTCCATGAGTTGTTCAGTTCATTTACACCAAACAGTTTTGCAAGTATTGCTTTTGTAGTCGTTTGTCTTTTTTACCCCGTGTCTCTCAATTTTGGTATTCTCCTTCAGTTTCCTAGTTCTAATACCAGTATACACGGTTTCCAATGTACTCAGATAAGATACAGAGATAGTACAGGTACACCACAGGAAGGGGATACAAGAGGATCATCAATAATAGAAGCTATGGTTACACATAGCATGTTGAAAGTAGTTACAGCAGTGATATAACAATCGTTTCCATACATGGAGTTCATTTCACTTAGCATCATCTTATGTGTTCATAAGGGTATAGCTATTGGGCTCTTGTGATCCTCTGCTGTGACTAGCCTAAACCTGTGCTAATTATTCCCTATGAGGGAGACCATAGAGTCCATGTTTCTTTGGGTCTGGTTCACTTCACTTAGTATAATTTTTTCCAAGTCCTTCCATTTCCTTACGAATGGGGCAATGTCATTCTTTCTGATAGAGGCATAAAATTCCATTGTGTATATGTACCACATTTTCCTGATCCATTCGTCTACTGAGGGGCATCTGGGTTGGTTCCATATTCTAGCTATGACAAATTGTGCTGCGATGACCATTGTTGTGCTGGTGGCTTTAGTGTGTTCTTGTTTGTAGTCTTTTGGGTAGATGCCCAAAAGTGGAGCTGCTGGGTCATAGGGGAGCTCTATGTTTAGCCTTCTAAGGAATCTCCATACCGATTTCCAGAGTGGCTGAACTAGTTTACATTCCCACCAGCAATGAAGTAGGGTTCCCTTTTGGCCACATCCCCTCCAACATTTGTTATTGTTAGTTTTCTTGATACAGGACATTCTTACTGGGGTGAGATGGAATCTCAATGTTGTCAAACATTATTTTACATGTGTCTGTGAGGATGTTTTAGGAGAGATTAACACTTGAATTGGTAGACTGAGTAAGACAGATTGCTCTAACATAGGTGGGCCTCATCTTATTGGCTGAAGAGATGAGCAGAACAAAAAGGCTGATCTTCTTCTGACAAGAGAGGAATCTTCTATCTGGCTGCGTTGCACAGGATGCAGAATCTCCCTGCCTTCCTACTGTACTGAAAAATTGGCTCTTCTTAGGTCTTGAGTCTGCCAGCTTCAGGTCCCCAGCATGACAACTGCAGATGGTGAGACTTTTCAGCCTGCACAATGATAGAAGTCACTTCCTTATAATCTTTCTCCTTCCCTTCCCCCTCCCACTTTTTATTTTCCCTCCTTTTTCTCCTCCTCCTCCTTATTATCATTATCACTGTCTTCTCTCCCCCACTTATATAGCCTCCTACAAAAATTTAGGATCAGCTTATGTGTTTTGTTACTTTGCCTGGTTGTTAGGAATAGGCAGTGGAGCATGCATAGTAGTATTTGGTTCTCTTTCACATGTCAGACAAATCAGCTTCTGCTTGTGGGGATCAGTGGGTGAGAAGGGATCACTGCAAAATCTCCTCAATAGTATCCTCTAAGAGTGCAGAAAAATTTCATGTAGTAACAAGCATGAGGACTGCAAGGGGAGCAGAAGAGTTCCACGTGTCACTCATTGCTCAGAGGATTAGAACCTGCACAGCATGACACCTTAGACATCGCTGTAAAAGAAAAGCTGGCTTCAGCTGAGACCAAGAAAGGCACCATTTTAATATATACAAGCAGACTATTAAACCTATTTCCAACTGTTGGTCCTGAATGGGCATGTGAAGGTTATCTACTGATTTGTAGCACAAATTCATAAGCTATCAAAATGACAAGGAATAGACAGGCACTGGTGGCTCAGCTACTCAAAAGGCTGAGATCTGAGGACTGTGGTTAGAAGCCAGCCGGGGCAGGAAAGTCAGTGAGACTCTTCTATCCAATTAACTACCAAAAAGAATTGGAGGTGAAGGTGTGGCTCAAGGGCTAGTGCACTAACCTTGAGCAACAAAGTTCAAGGGCAGCACCAAGGTCCTGAGTTCAAGCCCTTGCACTGGCATAAAAAATTACAAGGAATATTATAAATAATGTACAAAATGGATTTTTTTGGCTAGTTTTGGGGCTTGCATGCAGGCCTGGGCACTGTCCCTGAGCTTCTTTTGTTCAAGGCTAGCATTCTACTACTTGAGCTACAGCACCACTTCCAGTCTTTTCTGTTTATGTGGTGCTGAGGAATCGAACCCAGGGCTTCATTCATGCATGCTAGGCAAGAATTCTGCACTAAGCCACATTCCCAGCCCCCAAATGGATTTTTATTTGGATAATTTTGATCCCAAAATATAATAAAAAGCCTGTCTTACCATGACAGACTGACTCTGTTAGGGAAGTTCAGATCTACCATTTTCCCTGTTGGAAACCATTTAACTTCATAACCAAGAAGCGCAACTAAGGACATTTCTTTATGGCTGGAATATTTTTAATGCATATTATAACAAGGAGAGTGCTAATATTTTCATTTCTAATTCTGAGCAACTCATGAGGTAGCACTAAGCATATTTTAATCAAAGCAATTTGCCAAACCTCTTTACTTAACACTAGCTTTGTTCCTGGGCTGCAGATTAAAAAAAAATGTTGCCTCTCACTCATTCTGCCTGAACTCCCCTTTAAACGTTCAACCCTTCAGAAAAAAAAAGTGTTGCCTCCTCAGTCATCCTGCCTGAACTCCCCTTTAAACATTAAACCTTCCGAAAGCGTGTGGTATTTAGCTCCTTCAGTGCTGAGCAACTGCACTCCATGAAGGGCAAAGCCCTTGCCAATGCTTAGAAAGGCAGCCGCTCAGCACAGTCCTTCCCTTAAGGTGCTCATGATCAAACCTGCAATTGTTCTAACAGCCAGGAGCCTGAACTGGCCACATTTCATCACCCAGAAGGAACTTGCACTGCTTCCTTGATGGGGCTGAGGACCTCCAACCAGGGATTGTTCAGAGGGGATCCCTCAGTACCATCCCTGGGTCTGTCCCGTGAAAGGTCTAATTGGAGAGTGTCAGTCCCCAGTTTCTCTCTAAAAACATAGTTCTTTAAATCAACTACGCAACTTGTGGGTGGGAATGGGAGGGAGAAACTGGGAGGGAGGGAGGGTGAGAGGGAGGGAGAGAGAGTTTGAGAGAGAGAGATAGAGAGATTGTCCAAAAGGAAATGTACTCTTTGCCCAATTTATGTAACTGTAACTCCTCTATTTTTTAGCATTGTCTAATAATAATGATGATGATAATAATAATAATAATTACTAATAATAATTATTCCTAAGAGTGATTAGTATGTGTCTATGCTCCATGATCTTTCAGTTTATTATATTGACGACTGTGCCTGAAATCAGCTCTTCTCCTTGTATCAGCATTGTGACTCTGCATTCTGATGCCACCAGTATTAAAGACATTCTGAGCATCTGTCTGAGCTTCTGAGCTTTTCACTCTTGCCACAGGCAAGGCCTTTTTCTTTTCTGTTAACACAGAACTGTGTGTGGCTACTTGCTATTGAAATACATAAGGCCAAAATACAAGATTTTTCATAAACAAATTGACTGTCAGAAAATGAATGTTTCCATCTTTTTAAAACTCGTCAAATTAAAATATATGACGTAAAATCTAGCATTTTTGTCATTTTTTTTATTTTTATTTTTTTTTTGGCCAGTCTTGGGCCTTGGACTCAGGGCCTGAGCACTGTCCCTGGCTTCTTCCCGCTCAAGGCTAGCACTCTGCCTCTTGAGCCACAGTGCCGCTTCTGGCCGTTTTCTGTATATGTGGTGCTGGGGAATCGAACCTAGGGCCTCGTGTATCCGAGGCAGGCACTCTTGCCACTAGGCTATATCCCCAGCCCCCATTTTTGTCATTTTTAAGTGCACAATTCAGTTTATGCTTTTCTTTCTTATGTGTAAACTGCTCATGTTACACTGTCTCTGTCAGTATTAACTTCCAAGAAAGTCATGCTACTTGGCCAGCAAGGGTTTATATAATGTGTTTTAAACAAAAATTCTACTGATAACATTAAAATAGCATGAAATGGTCTTTTCTGAGCCATTCAAACATTACCATAGAAAATCTAAAGAGACCTGTCTATTGGTACAAGAGTGGACACCATTTTTTTGACATATTTTTAGTGGCTTGGGATGCTTTATTGGCTAATGATTTTATGTTGAGACCAAGGTTCTCGACGAATCCATATCCAATATGAACACCAGTACATGGGTGCCTTATGTAGAGCTGAATTTGTGCAGGTTAGACCAAGTACACGTGAGTGAATGAACCCACCCAGCTGCCTTTTTGAACCCTGAGGTTGCTTTAACATCTTCCTAACCAACCCGTGGCCTCTGTATTGTTGTGAAGGGTTCTGTGTAATCTGAGTTAATATTATTCATTAAGATCAAGATAGTAAAAAGAATTTGTGTTGGCAATGGCCCAAGCTATCAAGGTACCTCAGTTGTATTTGGCAAGTTGATACCAACAGAGTTCGTATACTTGTTTTTATTCAATAAATTCTGACACTATGGTAATACACAAGCATGCTGGTCTATGTGGTCTATTTGGTCTATGTTTCTGATGCAATTTGCTCATGACACTGACTTATTTCATTTAACAGAATGCCTTCAAGTTTCATCTGCATTGTTTCAAACTGCAGTGAGTTCAGCAAGAGGAGAAAGGGCCAAGGTAGAGAGGAGAAGGACAAGGAAGAGAAGGACAAAGACACTTGCTTAGGAGTGGTCAGAGCAGTAACCTGGGGAATTCAGTGCTACACAACAAAACAAAAAGGTAATGAAATAGTCTTAGGCAAATCTGATAAGGAAGAAACACAAAGGGAAGAGAAATAGAATAGACACAGAGGACAGAATTACCATTTACTCTGATGGGAAATTGCCATAGGACATTTAGATAATTGCTTAGGAATTCAGCTCTAGATGTATTTAACTAGTTTAGAACCTAGGCTTGTGGAAGAATTTTCTTTTAGAGCTTTCTTTTGTCTGTGACAGAGTCTGCTGAGTAATTTTCTCTTTCCCTTTTGCTGTCATTTCAAACCCAAAGATCAATTTACCAAGCATGCCTCATTAATCTTCACTCTGTTCTTCAGTGGTGGGGAGCCTGCAGCCTGCCTAGCACCTTGCACAAGGAGACATTCAGGGGGAGATTTCACCTTCCAATCACATAGTCCTTCACATGTCAGCACTGAGTCATCAGTAATGAGGTGCTAGGTTTGAACTACTGATCTGGGAATGGATCTTTTAGGTGTTTGCCAATTCAGTGTTGGATGATTTGTTCTTGTTTCTTTCCAGAGATTCAAGTCAAGCTGAGTTTGTTTGCAGTTTTCAGGCTTACTTCAACTCCACTGATTTGTGTGTATTTATAAGCAATCGTGTCCAATAGTTTTCTACCGAAGGCAGCTGTTTAAAGGACAGAAGATCTAGCTGAATAAAGGCCACTTAGAGGACTAAAGAAGTCACTGAGTCAAGAAACGATGTCTTTAGAGAGTTTGTTTGGGCTATTATCAGCAAAATTGCCGTGGGGAAGATTAGTACAAAGAAGAAAGAGCTACTAAGTTATAAATCTATCTGACTTGGACTAGGCTCAGGGAAAATCTCATACTTTTCATGTTTATTTCTGTGGTCATTTTTATAGCCTAGCAGAACTCCTTCTACTCAGCCTCATAAAGTAGATTTGCACCTTTGATTGAAAAAAAATAGAAGGCTGAAATTGCTTCACAGACTCATAACAGTTTTTATTGACACACTGTCAACTTTAAGCCACAGGAATTGAGCAGTGTCCTGGATGAAACCTGATTCTGACATGAATCTTTCTTTTTTTGAATAATTACTATTTATTGTCAAAGTGATGTACTGAGGGGTTACAGTTTCATATGTAGGGCAGTGGGTAAATTTCTTGTACAATTTGTTACCTCCTCTCTCATTTCTCCCCTCCACCTCCCCCTTCCCCTCTCTTCCCATGAGTTGTTCAGTTGGTTTTGAAAGCGCATCCGCGGAATGGAGGACACCAAGAGACGTTCTCATGCAAAAGCAAAGGGTTTATTCGAGCAGGCTTGGGCTCACAGTCATGACCGTAAACCAGTCAGCAACTGAGAGCCCCGAGCTTTTCTGAGGGGGTCCCTTATATAGGACTCTATTATCCGTTAGGGTAAAGCCCACGCATTAGTAACCAATAGATTTAAAATCACACATCGTGGTCTGCACGCAGGCAGCCAATCATTTTACACTGAGTCACATACGTTTACCAATCATTTTAAGGAGAGATACATGTCCTAATTTGGGCTGGTAAGGGATACATGCCAAGCTGCATGTGTGCGCGGATTCTTGGAATGGGGAAGTGACCTTTTGGACACAATTTCCCGGAACAGGGCTGGTGCCTTTTGTTTGTTCCCTTTAAGGTGGGGTTGGGTGACTGCTTGCAGGCTGCAAAGTTCAGATAACAGTAGATGACAGGATGGGGGTTTTTCCTCGTGTCCTGGAGGGAGAGGGGCTTGGGTAACTTCCTACCCAGGGGGGCTCGTATAGCCTCTTTCAGTTTATACCAAATGGTTTTGTAAGTAGTGCTTTTGGAGTCCTTTTGTCTTTTTTATCATATGTCTCTCAATTTTGATATTCCCTTTCCCTTCCCTAGTCCTAATACCAGTATATACAGTATCCAGGGTACTCAGATGCGATACAGTGATAGCACGGGGGCAACCACAGGCAGGGGATACAAGAGGATCATCAACAAAAAAAGCTATGGTTTCACATGGCATGTTGAAAATGATTACAACAGTGATATAACATTTGTTTCCATAACATGGAGCTCATTTCACTTAGCATCATCTTATGTGTTCATAAGGGCATAGCTATTGGGCTCTTGTGATTCTCTGCTGTGACTAGCCTAAACCTGTACTAATTATTCCCTATGAGGGAGACCATAGAGTCCATGTTTCTTTGGGTCTGGCTCACTTCACTTAGTATAATTTTTTCCAAGTCCTTCCATTTCTTTACGAATGGGGCAATGTCATTCTTTCTGATAGAGGCATAAAATTCCATTGTGTATATGCACCACATTTTCCTGATCCATTCGTCTACTGAGGGGCATCTGGGTTGGTTCCATATTCTAGCTATGACAAATTGTGCTGCGATGACCATTGTTGTGCTGGTGGCTTTAGTGTGTTCTTGTTTGTAGTCTTTTGGGTAGATGCCCAAAAGTGGAGCTGCTGGTGAAGAGCGTAGAGAATAAAATTGTGACCATTATGCCCCTAACAGCTATTTTGCTTCTGTACCTTTGCTTGCTAACCCATGGGGAAGTGGAAAAATACCAGCAGTCTTCCTATAGCTACTCTGTAACCACAAGGCCCCCCCCCCCCCATCCGAATCTGGGCACTATCTGGCGCCGGGATGTGATTAATTGTCCGTGCCCGGAGCCCACTCAAGGTTGGCCATAACTAAGTGTCAGCTCTCAGACCCCGGCCCGGACCAGGAGGTAGGAACCGGCTGGCTCCAGGAATGTGGCTACGTGACCACTCCTGGAGGCCCACCCTCAGGGTTAAGGCTGTCTGACCTATGCTTCAGTAGGAAGACCCAGGCCAATCCTGAGGCGACCAGTAAACTAGGGCAAATGTCAACCAATCATGTACTTGTAACCAGGGGTCTTCCTCATCTTCCCTGTACTTGTCTATAAAAGCTGTGCTGGAATTGTGCTCGGGCCTCTCAGTGTCACTGACAATGAGTGCACTGGGGGACCGGGTTCAAACTCATAATAAACGACCCTTGTGGTTTGGTTTTGACTCTGGACTCTGATGGTTGTCTTTGGGGGCCTTAAAATCTGGACATTACACTGGGTCATAGGGGAGCTCTATGTTTAGCCTTCTGAGGAATCTCCATACCGATTTCCAGAGTGGTTGAACCAGTTTATATTCCCACCAACAATGTTTTGGCCACATCTCCAGCATTTGTTATTGTTAGTTTTCATGATAATGGACATTTTTACTGGGGTGAGGTGGAATCTCAATGTTGTTTTGATTTGCTTTGCTTTTACGGCCAGTGATGTAGAGCACTTTTTCATGTGGCTCTTGGCCATTTTCATTTCCTCTTCAGAGAAGTCTCTTTTTAAGTCTTTAGCCCACTTTTTGAGGGGGCTGTTGCTTCTTTGAGGTTTTATTTTTGAGGAATTTAATTTTTTTAGTTTTGCATATATTTTAGATATGAGGCCTTTGTCTGTTGTATGGCCAATAAAGATCTTTTCCCAATTTGTGGGCTTTCTGTTTATCTTGTGAGCTATGTCCTTTGCCTTGAAGAAGCTCTGCAGTTTGATGCAATCCCATTTGTCCAACCTTTCTTTGATTTGTATCATTTCTGGGTCTTTATTAAGGAAGTTTCATTCTGTACCAAGGAGCCCAAGTGTTTCTCCTACTCCTTCTTGTAGTGTTTTCAGGGTATCTGTTTTTATTTCAAGGTCTTTGATCCATTTGGAATTGATTTTGGTGCAGGGTGATATATAAGGATCTAGTTTTAGTTTGTTGCAGGTATTGAACCAGTTTTGCCAGCACCATTTGTTAAAGAGGCTATCTTTCTTCCATCCTATTTTTTTAGCTCCTTTATCAAAGATTAGGTAACCATAGGTCTGCGGGTTCATTTCTGGGTCTTCAGTTCTGTTTCATTGGTCCTCAGGCCTGTTCTTGTGCCAATACCAAGCTGTTTTTAGTCCTATAGCTATGTAATACAGCTTACAGTTTGGTATTGTAATTCCTCCAGCACTGTTCTTTCTACTTAGGATTGTTTTTGCTATTTGGGGTCTTTTATTGTTCCACATGAATTTCTGGATTGCTTCATCTATTTCATTAAAAAATGGTGTTGGGATATTAATGGGTATTGCATTGAATTTGTAGATAGCCTTTGGCAATATTGCCATTTTGATTATATTAATCCTCCCAACCCAGGAGCATGGGAGGTTTTTCCATTTCCTTAGTTCTGCCTTAATTTTGTTTTTCATGTTTTTAAAGTTCTCATAGGGGTATTTCATTGGTTAAGGTTATTCCTAGGTATTCCTAGTGAGAAAAGCAGGGGCAGTCTACTAGGGGAGATGTGGTAGGGGGCATAGAAAAGCATGCAGGAGTTTAAGCAGCTTTATGCACACTACAGGGAGTGCAAAATAAGGATTTGTACATAGACAGCAATGTGGTTTTGATGAACATTGGAATACAAACCCAGTGGCTAAAGAGAAGACACAAATTCTTTAGAACAGGAATAATTGAAGAAAATATGATTTTGAAAGATGTATAAGATAGTTCAGAGAACATAAATTGCTTACTTAGCAAGTCACTGCAGTCTGGAAGGGAAAATATGCACATTCATATGTGAGCACACATGCAATACATGCTCATACATGTGCAGAAGGGATGACTGAGCAAATCACAAGTGAACTAGATGAATTTCTGACAGAATTTTCATTTACAGTGGGTACCAGATTTGTATACTCAGTGCCACAATTTAAATCTAGTGATAGGAATAATACTCTTGAGGTTATTCTTAGAGAAATGGATCCACAGCTTCTCATCACAATTAAATGAGACTATTATGAGATAGATAGAACCACTTAAACAAGATAGGGCGAGGAAATTACAGTCTCTCTTGTTAAGGACAGCCTGGGAACAAGGACAAATGAGAATGGGGATATGGAGAGAGGGCCAGTGGTCCAGATCCTAACTGCATGTCAACGTGATTCATGGGTAGATGCTAAGCAAATAGTAGAGAGGGTTGTCCAGCCAAATTCCATTAAGGGAAGTGATCTCTTAAGAATTACTGAAAGAATATTTGATTTAAAAGTCTATAAAAGTGTTTTTGAGACAGAGTTGGCTGTTTAAAGAAATAAATCCTATTTAAAAAAAACCATTGGTTTGAGATTTATACTCTAGCCCCACCCCCCACTTTCTCTCTGTGTGCCAGTACTAGGGCTTGAACTCAGGACCTTGTATTCTTATTTTTTTCCCCCCCACAGCTGAACCTCTACCAGTTGAGCCATGCTTCTACTTCTGGCTTGTTGTTAGCTAATTGGAGATGAGTCTCTTGACTGCCCAAACTCACTTACCAACCTTGATTCTCAGACCTCAGCTTCCTCAGTAGCTAGGATTATAGGCATGAGCTACCAGGGCTCAGCATTATATATTCTCCTTGTAACACACTGGATCCATATAATTCTAGGGGCTCAAATTGTTTAGCTAATACTTCGTTGGGAAAAAAAAAAAACGACAATAGTCCAGTAGGGTGTGGTGGCTCATACCTGTAAACCTCACTACTTGGGAAGGAGGCTGAAATCAGGGGAGCTAGCTCAGGCAAAAAGTTAGTGAGATTTACTCAACATTGTTGGTTTATGGGTATAATCCTGGCTACTTAGGATGCTGAGATCTGAGGGCCAAGGTTCAGAGGCAGCCTGGGCAGAAGTGTCTTTGAGATTCTTATGTCCAATGAACCACCGAAAAGCCAGAATTGGAGAGATGGCTCAAGAGGTAGAGCACCAGCCTTGAGTGGAAAAAGTAAGGGAGAGCATGAAGCCTAGAATTCAATCCACAGTATGAGCATGTGAGCGCACCCCCCACATGGTGCTCTATGATTGTCAGTGTACGTGTTTGTATACAGAAAGCCCTTTTCTCTCCACCATAGTTCTGCATGTAAACAGAGGTATTTCTTTCTTTCTTTTTTATATTTTTAATTGTTATTGTAAGGGGTACAGAGGGGTCAATTATATAAGTCAGACAATGAGTAACATTCCTTTTTGAACAGTGTCACCTCTTCCCTTGTTGTCTCTCAGTTTTTCCCTCCTGACCCTATTCCCCCACAAGTTGTATAGTTCATTTTCCACATAGAAGTATCAATTATTTTTTGTTTTCATTTTGCCATTCATGGGACTTGAACTCAGGGCCTGGGTTCTGTCCTTGAGCTTTTTTCACACAAGGCTAGCACTCTACCACTTTGAGCTACAGTGCCACTTCCTAAACACATATATTTCTTGAGGATATAAATGACTGATCTGTATACTGTTTTCCATGTTGACGTCAATATATACATTTTAACTTAATATTATATCTCTTAAGTATGGCATATGTCACTAAAATTTCTCTAATAAACATAATTTTAGCTGGTTGCATTATATTTTCTTATGTGACTCCACCATAATTTAAGTAAGGGTGGCATAAATTAGGGTCTGGATAGTAATTTTTAGTTTTCAGATCTAAAGGTCCCTATTGCAACTACTCAACTGTGACAATTTAGTTTGAAAGCAGCCACAGCATGTGTCAGTAAAACTTTATTCACAAGAAAATGCAGCCAATGGCTTGTATTTGCTCCACAGGCTGCCAGAGTTTCTAACCCCAGACTTGAGTAAAAATTTCTTTTAATTTTGTTTTCTCACATTTTGTTGACAGTAAATGATTTTCTAATGGATGCATTAGCTACATTTACTCCAACAAAAATAGATTTTCTAAAATGTAACTAGGGAGCCAAAGGGTATCAGAATCTTTGGAGCTTTTAATAAGTATTTCAAAATTATTTTAATATATATTCCCATCTGTGAAATACAAGAGTCAATTTTGCAGCATTTGTTGTTCATGTTGAATATTGTTTCAAGTTTCTGCATTTGACTTCCAGAGTATTTAAAAGGCTAGCTCCTTTCTTTCCTTGATCTTCTCATTCTTTGCCTTTCAGAAATCAGACATTAAAGATTAGGATATTCAAAAGCAGCCAACTGCCAATGACTCATGCTTGTAATATTAACTACTCAGGAGGCTGAGATCTGAGGATTGAGGTCCAATGCCCACCCATGCAGAAAAGTCTAAGAGATTCCTATTTCTAATTTACCACCAAAAATCCAGAATCAGAGATGTGGTTCAAATGGTATACCACCCACCAGCCATGAGTGAAAAAGCCAAGTGTGAGCACAAAGCCTTGAGCTCAAGCCCCAATACTAGCACAAAAGGAAAAAAAAAGGAGATATATCCACAAGGAAAGTTAGGGGCTCATAGTATGTGGCCAGGGAAAAGGCAGGCTCAGAGAAGATATGAAAAAGAATTTAGGTTTATGCCTCTGGCTAGTTCTTGGAACAGATAGCCCACAATAATAAGAAAATAAGAACAAGCAATAAGTGCTGAGCCTTGTTCATTACACATTTGTAATCTCAGCTACACAGAAAGTGATCTCGGGAAGATGTTGGTTTAAGGCCAGCCAGAGGGAAAACAACCCCTCAATAACTTACCTGAAAAATAACCAAAACAGAAAAGAATGAAGGAGTGGCTCAAGTTGTAGAGAGCTTACCTGAGTAGTTCAAACAAATAAACAAATGAACAAGAAACAGGAAACCCCAGGGAGAGAATCTGACTTTCCAAATTATTACATTATTAGATTCAAATTCCACTATTAACCAAAAAATACTAAGGCAAGCAAGAAAATAGAAAAGTATAGCGTTTACAAAAGGAAAAACAAATCAACACCCCTTGAAACACCCCTTGAAAAAGGATCTAATGGTAGATTTAATGGATGAAGACTTTCAAATAATGATCTCAAAGGTGCTCATAGAAATAAAAAGACAATGTGGAAAAGAGTCAAGAAAATAGTGTATGAATAGAGTGGAAATATCACAAAGATAAAAATATTAAATACAGGAGATTTATCATATTTTTATACATATAACTGTAAATAAATCTCTTTTATTATGTCACAAAATGTGGAATGGTGGTGCTCAGGGGTTGGGAGGAGGGAGGAGTAAGGAATGATTATTTAATGATGGTGTAATGGGTATACAGTTTTTGGTTTGCAAGATGAATGGTGCTGATGGCTGTAATGCTATATGGCTAAAGATGGTTAAGTGATGTGTACTTTGTATGTGTGTGTGTGTGCACGTGTGTGTGTGTGTGTGTGCATGCACATACCTCTGCATGCTGGTTCTGAGGCTTGAACTTAAAGCCTAGGCACAGTTTATTATCTTTTTCACTCAATGTTGGTGCTCTACAACCTAAGCCACACTTTCACTACTGGCTCTTTGGGTACTTAATTGGAGTTTCATGGACTTGCCGACACAGGCTGGCTTCAAACCTTATTCCTCAGGTTTCAGCCTCCTGAGTAGCTTGGCTTATAGGTACGAGCCACTGGGTGTATCCAGTGTATTGTATCATAATGTGAATTTTATTGTAACAAAAATATTGGGGGGAATTACAAATCAGAGTGTGGTCTTATTTGAAAGTCTTCAAAAGATTCCCATGGTATTTGAGCCATAAGCCCTTGTTCTTTTTCTAATGAATCTCCCTTATTTTCTGGTTAAAAAGTTAATTTTCCTCAAGTGAAACTTTCCCAAGGGACTTGGGAGAGCACTAATTCTAGTTTATTCTATGACATAGGAAGTATGAGGCCCAGATGGGGCTTTGGAGGAAGAAATGGGGATTGAGGGAAAAACAGACTCACAGAGAGAGCCCACCTCAGCCCTGAAAAACCAATGTTTTCTAACAAGCTCCTAGGATCCTTGAGGGCTCCCTCAAAGGCATTTGATGTCCACTGCAGACAGAACAGATGGGGGAATGACAGGCTCGGTTCATCTTATGACCCAACTAGAAAAAAGGGGTCAGAGTAAATATTTACACCTATAAACACTTAACTCTTTTTTTTTTTTTTTTTTTTTTGAGTGGGGATATGGGTACTGGGCTTGAACTCACAGCTGTGTACTCTTTTTTAATTTAAATTTTATTGTAAAGGTGATATACTAAGGTGTTACAGTTACATAACTGTAACTGTACATTTCTTTGTTAACAGTGTTACACCCCCCCCCCGCCCGTCATTATCCTTTTTTTTTTTTTTTAACTTTACTTTCTCCCACCCCCTCCTCATTCTCCTTCTCCTTCCTTCTGTCCTCCTCCTCCTTCTTCCCTTTTTCACCTTCTCCTTCCCAGTCATGGGGCTTGAACTCAGGGCCTGGGAACTGTCCCTGAGTTTTTTGCTCAAGGCTATTGCTCTACCACTTTGAGCCACAGCACTGTGCACTCTTGGTTGGTGCTCTACCAAATAAGCCACATTTCCACTCTGACTTTTTTGCTGGTTAATTGGAGATAAGAGTCTCTCAGATTTGTCTGCCTGGGCTGGTTTCAAACATTGATTGTCTGATCTCATCTCAACCTCCTGTAGTGAGGATTATAGGTGTGAGTCACTGATTCTTGGCTCTGACCCCCCCCCCCCCCCCCCCCCCGCTTAAGTACTGGGAATTGAACCTAGGGCCTCAAGTGCTTTGACACTGTATCTGACTTCCTATCAGATAGAAATGTTTTCTGTTTTCTAATACATCAGGCTCATTTCCACCTCAGGTCTTTGGCTCTGAGGTGTTTAGTTATTTCTAGTTCCTTCCTATAGGACACAAACACTTAAGTAAGTGCTTGTTTTTATTATTCATATGGATTCTGGGTTTCCAGACACTAGAATATTATTGGTCTTAGATATTTGTTGAGTGGATATATTCTTCTCCCTTCCCCTTCCCATTTCCCTTCGCTCACCTGCCTGCCTGCCTGCCTTGTCATGAGGCTTGAACTCAAAGCCAGGGCACTGTCCTTGAGCTTTGCTGCGCAAGGCTAGTGCTCTACCATGTTGAGCCACAAGCCCACTTCTGGTTTTCTGGTTGTTAATTGGAGATTAGAGCCTCATGGACTTTTCTGCCTGTGTTAGCTCCCAACTGTGATCCTCAGATGTCTGCCTCCTTAGTAGTTAGGATTACAGGCATGATCTACCAGTGCCTGGCTGAATGAATATTTTCATATAAATCTTGAAGCATTCCTAAAATTCCTTTCTTTTGGTTCCAGCATTGAACAACTGGACTAGGTCTGTCTCATTAGACAGACCTCTGGAGTTCTATAAGTTTTTTTTTTTTTCCTCAGTCTTGGGGCTTGAACTCACTCAGAGCCTGGTCATGGCCCTGAGCTTCATTTTGCTCAAGGCTAGCACTCTATCACAGTACCACTTCTGGCTGAGGAATTGGTACAGCAGAAGTGGTGCTGAGGAATTGAACCCAGGCCCTCATGCATGCTAGGCAAGCACTCTACCATTAAGCCACATTCTCAGCCCAATTTTATTACTTTTTGGTTATGGGTGTGGCTTGGATTCAGGGCCTATGAGTTGTCCCTGAGCTTTTTTTTTTTTTGGCTCAGTTTTAAAGATGAATGTAGTCTGTGTTTGAGTGTGTGTGTGTGTGTGTGTGTGTGTGTGTGTGTGTGTGTGTGCATTTTGTATTTGTTATGCCACAGACATTGCATAAATGTGTTATCATTTTTCTTGTTCAATAGTTTCAACATATACTTGATGGAGCCTGTAACTAAGAAAAAGTTAGAAACCACTTTGTTGTTTTTCTGTAATTTTCTATCTTTTCCATTTGCAAAAGAAAAGATTTACTTGTGTTATGGGTAATTAGGTTATCAGACTTGGTGTTTTTCCAAAAGAGAGTCTATGAGTGGTGTGCCTCTATTGTCTGGATGGTGCTGGTAATGGCTCCTGCCCAGTCTCTGTCTGCAGTGTAGGTTGATGTCTCAACAATTAAACTACTTTCCACTGTCTGGCAGATACTCACTTAATCCAGTGATTTTCAATTGCTTATTCTTTTTGTCAAGAAATCTATTTTTATATGAAAATGACACATATTTTTGTTCCTGCAAATAGGTAAATGTAGGCCTGCACTGACTGGGTTTAGGAGGTGCACCAGAGCCTGTCATCTCCTGGGCTCCTTCTTCCTGCAGTGGGCAACTGAGATTCCCTGGGGCAGTCCTGAGGGGGGCAGATCCTGGGAGCATGTTTGTGAAACACTGATCCTGCAGGGCTGGGATGGGCTCTTTTCATTTACTCTCCTTTCTCCTCCATGCCTGATCTTTCCCCATCTGGGCCTGATCTTTTTTTTTTTTTTTTTTTTTTTGGCCAGTCCTGGGCCTTGGACTCAGGGCCTGAGCACTGTCCCTGGCTTCTTCCCGCTCAAGGCTAGCACTCTGCCACTTGAGCCACAGCGCCGCTTCTGGCCGTTTTCTGTATATGTGGTGCTGGGGAATCGAACCTAGGGCCTCGTGTATCCGAGGCAGGCACTCTTGCCACTAGGCTATATCCCCAGCCCCTGGGCCTGATCTTTTTATATTATAGAAAAAAGAAGAACCAAATGCTCTTCCAAACCCCTACCTCTTCCTGTTTCTGTGTAAAGTCTTAAACTCTGTCATGGGTAGGAACCTTACCTCCTAGATTGCAAGGGATTTCCACTCCTCCCTTCTCTTCTGTATTATCTTCTGGGTAATTCACTGCCTGTGTCTAAATGTATAGGCATAGGAAGAAAGGTGCTCAGTGAAGCTATCAACTTGCATTCCACTTGCATTCTAATGCATCCTGTGGAAGCAGGAGATGGCTATCTTTTGATACTCAGCATCTCTAAGCTGGGAGCAGACTGTGGGGAGGGAAAGCAAAGACTCTTTCCAATCTGCTTGTGCAAGAGGAAGTTAAATTAGCAGACCTAAACTGCCATTCTTGAAAAAGTCCGTTAGCAGGCCTGAAGACCAATAGAATAGAATTGAAGTCCCAGAAACGATCCCACAGACCTATGGCCATGTAATCTTTGATAAGGGAGCCAAAATTACCAGATGGAAGAAAGCCTCTTCAACAAATGGTGCTGGCAGAATTGGCTACACATGTAGAAAACTGAAGTTAGATCCTTATATATCATCTTGCACCAGAATCATCTCCAAATGGATCAAAGATCTTGAGGTAAGAACAGATACTCTGAAAATATTACAAGAAGGGATAGGGGATATACTAGCACTCCTTGGCACAGGTTGATACTTCCTATATAAAGATCTAGAAACACAAAAAAATCAGAGAAAGTTTGGATAAATGGGATTGCATTAACCTGCAGAGCTTCTGCATGGCAAAGGACATAGCTAGCAAAATAAATAGAAAGCTTACAGATTGGGAGAAGATCTTTACTAGCCATACAACAGACAAGGGTCTCATATCAAAAATATACCTAGAACTAAAAAAATTAAACACACCAATAACAAGTACTCAAAGAAACAATCACCCCATTAATAAGAGGGTTAAAGAATTAAACAGAGACTTCTCTGAAGAGAAAATAAGACTAGCCAATAGACAGATGAAGAAATGTTTAACATCTTTGGCCATAAAATAAATGCAAATCAATACTACATAGAGATTCCCCCTTACCCCAGTTAGAATGGCCATTATTAAGAAAACAAATAATAATAGATGCTGGCGAGGATGTGGCCCAAAGGGAGCCCTACTACACCATTGGTGGGAATGTAAACTGGTTCAACCATTCTGGAAAGCAGTATGGAGGTTACTCAAAAGACTAAACATAGAGCCCCCCACTATGATCCAGCAATCCCACTCCTGGCTGTTTAGCCAAACCATCACAAACAAGGTCATACTCAAGCTACCAGCACAACTATGTTCATTGCAGTAATAGTTACCATAGCTAAAATATGGAACCAGTGCAGATGTCCCTCAGTAGATGACGGGATCAAGAAAATGTGGTGCATATACACAATGGAATTCTATGCTTTCTTCAGAAAGAATGATATTGCCTCTTTTGTAAAGAAATGGAAAGACATGGGAAAAATCATATTAAGTGAAGTAAGCCAGACCCAAATAAATATAGGCTCCATGTTTTCCCTCATTTATAATAATTAGTATATGTGTAGGACAGTGCTAGCAGAGGATCACAATACTTTAATAGCTATGCATATATGACCATATAAAATGATGCTAATTGAAATGAACTCCAAGACATGGAAACAAGAGGGTTTTTATTGTTTTTTTTTCCTAATGTACTGTAGGAAATTATTTATTTTTTCTTTCATTTTACCCCTTTGGTTTATCCCCTCTTGTCACTGTTTTTAATTTTGATATCCTATGTGTTGTTTATAGGTTTATCTGATTTGGGCAGGAGAAGGGAAAGGGGTTAACACAATGATGAGACAAAGGACAAAGGGTGAACCAATGCAACAGCAACACTCACAAGACACTATGTTGGAAATGAACATTACAGTTTGGGGGGTGGGAGGGGAAATGGGGTGGGGGAGGGAAAGCGGGAGAAAAAGGAGGGAGGGGGTAACAATGTTTGACAAGAAATGTACTCATTACCTTATGTAACTGTAACCCCTCTACATCACCTTTACAATAAAATAAAATTTAAAAAGGTCCTTTAGCATAGATGAACAGAACAATGAAATGCGATGAAATCATCTTAGAAGTGGGAAAAAGGTAAGGGAGAGTGGTAGAGAGTGTGAGTTTGACTGAAGTACACTGGATGCATGGATGGAAATATCATCATGAAATCCTTACCCCCGTACAGCTAATTATGCTAATAAAATTATTAAAAGACAAAACAAGACAAGAAGGCTTGTTTGAAGGTTGATCTTTGGAGGGTGTCTGGGCATTTAGATTTCAGGGGGATTCCTACCAGAAGTGGATAAGAGTGGTTCACAGTGCCTAAGTTGTACAAACAGCATGGCGTGTGCTGATGATCTGATTTCCTTCTGAAAGTGGCAGTTTGTACGTGTCAGGTAGGGAATTGTTTATAGAAATTTTTACCAAAAACTGCAAGAAAAAGCGTTTTTGCAGTTGTCAGTCTTGTTGTGATCATTTTTATCAGCAGGAAAGAAGGATGCCTTGTGTGGCTCCGCTGGGGGGAACTCTGGGAATCTGTGCCTGGGTCCCTCTGACTTCATGCCACAAGCCTTTTCCCTTTGCTGAATATACCATTTGGTGTGATAAAGCAGAGCCCTAAGTATGACTTACACTGAGGCTGGAAGGTCTTCCTCAAAAATCAGCAAGCCTGAGCATGGCACCCAAGCAGCCATTCACTTACTACTTCCTGACTAGCAGGGCCTTCTGGTTTTAGAGAATGGAGGGTTTGGAAACCATCAACTCATTTTTTAAAATAAGCTTTTAGGGCTTAAGGTTGGTGGAAATCCTTCCAGATCCTAACAAGAGGTTGCTGACCTGCTTTCAGTGTCTGTGATATTATTTATTCATTTAATTATATTTGAATAGTTGAACAGTGATTTCAATTCAACATGTTAGCTTATTAGTACAATGCATTTTATTCAATGTCAGCTTTTCTGTGGTCTCCCATGTGGGTTAGCAGATAGGAAGAAAGTTCTCCACTGAATGTAAAATGAAAGAAAATGTATTGGATATAAGACTTGCAGCTTGATTTGCTTTTATATACATTTATGTAACAGAAACTATATAGTGAAGGAATAATTCTATTAAAGTTGCAAGTCTTAAACTCCATAGTGATGTCTTCCTAGGAAATGGATAAAGGCAGTAAAAAGGCCACTAGATGGACAGAGGCTTGAAGGGGTCAAGTATAAGTCATATTTTATACAAAACATAGTCTAGCTCCCTTTATAGTCAAGAATAGTCACAAGTGTCAGAGCAAACATCATTGTTTAAGGGTTTTTAAAAAATGTGTTGTACCTAAGGCCATACTTACTCTTCTATGCTATCACAACAAGGAAGTGATCTGTATGTATTGTATGAAAAAGAAACTTAATGCACTGTTATCTCCTAAATATTTAGTAAATTAATACTATTTAATTTTTTAATTGTCTCTGTGGACATTAAAAGTATTACACAAAACCTGTACTGAATATAGTCCTTTTTTGTTTGTTTTTGTTTTTTTTTGGCCAGTCCTGGGGCTTGGACTCAGGGCCTGAGCACTGTCCCTGGCTTCTTTTTGCTCAAGGCTAGCACTCTGCCACTTGAGCCACAGCGCCACTTCTGGCCGTTTTCTGTATATGTGGTGCTGGGGAATTGAACCCAGGGCCTCATGTATAGGAGGCAAGCACTCTTGCCACTAGGCCATATCCCCAGCCCCATATAGTCCTTTTTTTTTTTTTTTAACAACAATGGAAAGTACTTTTTATATATGTTATGTAGAATATCCTTTCTAAACTACCTAGTTTGTATTTCTCATAGTGCCTTTTTGTGAAGTGTATCTGTTCTTGTCTATTTTTCAGTCATTTTCTGCATGTAGCCCTCTTTGTATGATTAGAGACATGACTATAGCTTTCCACACACCGCTGCAATGTGTTTGCTTGGAACCGCCTGCATCTCAGCGGGTCCACTCTGGAGGGCTGCAGGTCGTGCTGTCACTTCAGAGGGTTTCTGCTTTTGAGTTGTCCTAATATCCTTCCTGAAATGACTGTTAAAGCTAAGATAAATTGCATTGCATTTATTTTGTATTCTTTGTTGAAATAAAATCGAATTGACTTTGAAAAGAAACGAAAGTTCTTGGATTAGAATTACCACAATCGAAAATTAAACCTGGGGCTAATTAATTAGTTAACTAATTAATTAATTTAGTGTTGGTCCTGGGGCTTAATCTCAGTGCCTGGACACTGTCCTTGATCTTTTTTCGCTCAAGGTTAGATGCTCTATCACTTGAGGCATAGATATACTTTTGGAGTTTTGCTAGTTAGTTGGAGGTAAAAGTCTCATAGACTTTCCTGCTGAGACTGGCTTTGAACTGTGATCCTCAGATCTCAGCCTGCTGAGTAGCTGGGTTTACAGGCATGAGCTATCAGTTTCCAGATGTACATTTTTTTTATGCATGAAAAAATCTAGATCATTGTTTGCTTTTTTGCTTTTATTTATTTTTTATTTATTTATTTATTTATTTTTGGCCAGTCCTGGGGCTTGGACTCAGGGCCTGAGCACTGTCCCTGGCTTCTTTTTGCTCAAGGCTAGCACTCTGCCACTTGAGCCACAGCGCCACTTCTGGCCATTTTCTGTATATGTGGTGCTGGGGAATCGAACCCAGGGCCTCATGTATATGAGGCAGGCACTCTTGCCACTAGGCCATATCCCCAGCTCCTTGGTTTTATTTTTTAATTTAATTTTATTTTTTGTTTTACTTATTATTTTTTATTTTTTTTATTTTATTTATTTATTTATTTTGGCCAGTCCTGGGGCTTGGACTCAGGGCCTGAGCACTGTCCCTGGCTTCTTTTTGCTCAAGGCTAGCACTCTGCCACTTGAGCCACAGCGCCACTTCTGGCCGTTTTCTGTATATGTGGTGCTGGGGAATCGAACCTAGGGCCTCGTGTATCCGAGGCAGGCACTCTTGCCACTAGGCTATATCCCCAGCCCTGTTTTACTTATTTTTGACAATTTTGAGGACTTAACTCAAGATCTTATGCATGTTAGCCAAATGTACTACCACTAAGCTACATCCCTGGCTCTAGTTGTAATTTTTTTAATAAGAGTGAAATGGGTTGCTCCCAAAAGGTATGTGTGGCTTTCTTCCAAAACAGGATCTTTGAAGCTAGAATTATGTCTCAAGATGAACTCATTCTGGGTTTCAAGTGGACCCTAAGTCCAATGATAGGGTGTCTGAATAAGGGGAATGGAGAAGACACAGAGAGGAAAAGACCACATGAATGCAGAGGCAGAGACTGGAGTAATGCATCTGTCAGCCAAGGAAGGACTGCTATGATTGTGGAGTAGTCATCAGCAGTGAGGAGAGAAGTATAAAGCATTCTCCCACAGAGCAAGAAGGAAGCCTACTAAGACTTTCATTTCAGACCGCTGACCTACAGAACAGGTTCCTATTGTTTTAAACTGCTTGGTTTGTGGGAGTCTGTCATGGTAGCCCTGGGAGACTATGACTGTTTTTCATGTTTGAGGAGGAAGTCAGAAAGTTCCTGGCTTTAGGAAAGGAAAACAGAGTGAAGTTTGGAAAGGTGTAAACTAGTTTTGAAGAGAGTAGGGTGAGCATCAGATGATGATTAAACCCCACAAGATCTGATCCCATCAGATCTCAGCTGCACAGTCTTAAACACAAGGTGATCTGGATACATGGGCCTCTCCTTTATCATTACTTTCTATTTGTGCTCAGAGACCCTTCAACTCCCGTGTCTGTAGGATGTCTGACTTTAAATTCAACCCAGGTTCTTGGAGCCTCAGAGAACTCCAAGGAGGAACATAATTGCTGGAGCAATAGGAAATGTGTGATCTAAGCCCTGGTTACCAGACCCCAGCCAGGATCCTTGTGTATGATCTTGATGTCCAAACAATTATAAGCAGAAGTTCATTTGGGGGTGGGGGCTTCTGGAAGGCAGCTAGGGTATAGAAGATGTATGGGCTCTTAGTCCTTTATGACTCATGGGCTCTTTCTTTGAGATGGAGGTCTGGAAACTTGAGGGTCACCAGCACAGAAAACAATGGAAATGGTGGCAGGTGCCTGTCTTTTGTGTGGCCTATAAGAGTTGCCCTCCTTAGTAAGCCAAGGGGCTTCAGAGTCAGCTTGCTTGGTATCTCCTAGGTAGTTCAGACATTCCTGACATGGCACAGAGACATTGCGGTTTGACCATTGTATGTATTGAGGGGGTAAGATGTTGATTAAAAAAATAAAGGGACCAGCAACAACTGGTCAGTAACTGATTTATTCCTTGTTAAAAAACACTAGAAATACTATACCCCTTGGCCTGTAGAATTCCTTTGTCCTTCGTCATATTTTTTCAGTCTTTCTTTGCCTTTGGGTATTTATTCTACAAGAGTTTTTGGATATTCTGATAGACCTCTCTCCTCTCCTCTCCTCTCCTCTCCTCTCCTCTCCTCTCCTCTCCTCTCCTCTCCTCTCCTCTCCTCTCCTCTCCTCTCCTCTCCTCTCCTCTCCCCTCCTCTGCTCTCCCCTCTTCTTCTTCCCTCTCCTCCCCTCTCCTTCCCTCTCCTTCCCTCCTCTCTCCTGTTTTCTTCTCTCTGTCTTCTTCTGTTGTTTCCCTGTCTTCTCCTTCCTTCCTTCCTTCCTTCCTTCCTTCCTTCCTTCCTTCCTTCCTTCCTTCCTTCCTTCCTTCCTTCCTTCCTTCCTTCCTTCCTCCCTCCCTCCCTCCCTCTCTGTCTTCTTCTGTTTTTCCCCGTCTTCTCCTTCCTTCCTTCCTTCCTTCCTTCCTTCCTTCCTTCCTTCCTTCCTTCCTTCCTTCCTTCCTTCCTTCCTCCCTCCCTCCCTCCCTCCCTCCCTCCCTCCCTCCCTCCCTCCCTTCCTTCCTTCCTTTTTGGTGGTACTGGGGTTTAAATTTTATGCTTGCTAGGCTGGTACTCAACTCCTTGAGCCATGCCACCAGTCTTGCTTTTTGCTGCTTATTTTGGAAATGAAGTCTAGTGAACTTTTCTACCTAGGCTGGCCTTGAATTGCAATCTTCCAGATCTCAGCCTCCTGAATAGCTAGTATTACAGTTCTGAGACACCTTTGCCTGGCTCTTGTAGTCTTGACCTTGCAGAGAACAGAGTCCTTGTTGGCCTAGGTTAGCATTCTCTTTCTTCTGGCTTGAGATGTATACTGCATAGCATCCATCTTCAACCATGAAGCCATCCTTGAGGTCAGAAGTCATGCACAAAAAGTGGTGATGCAGAGAGTGAGAGAATGCCAGTTCCCTACAACTCCAGGGCTTCCTTCCAGTCTGAATTTCTCTTCCGTAAATGAGAGTTGCAATCACTGCTTAATTTTTCTGATAGGCGCAACAAAATTTCATCATCACTATCTTGTTTGTCTAGTTTAGAAGATTTTTCCTTTTTTTTTTTTGCCAGTCCTGGGGCTTGAACTGAGGGCCTGAGCATTGTCCCTGGCTTCTTTTTGCTCAAGGCTAGCACTCTGCCAACTTGAGCCACAGGCCACTTCTGGCCTTTTCTTATATGTGGTACTGAGGAATCAAACCTAGGGCCTCATGTATATGAGGCAAGCACTCTTACCACTAGGCCATATTCCCAGCCCTAGTTTAGAAGATTTTTATTTTATTTATCTTTTCCATATTTGTGTTTGTCCAACGCAGAGAAATCTGTTACATAATCATGTAACAGGTAACTGACATTCCACTAATATTTCAAGGGGTTTCATGATCCCATTTAATAAGGATATATAAAAAGAATACAAATAAATAGCAAGATACAGTGTATATATGTAATTCCTATGAATTGTATCCCATCACATTAAGTTTTTATGTTTTTCCTCTGAAGATTTAATTAAGAAGATTTGTGATGTTGGAATGGTACCCGAGTCACCACTTGGCTCCTCATAGCTTCCTGTCACTACTAAAAACTCAAGGTGGAGCCATATGGGCCATTTCTGAAACAATTCTTTGCCTTCTATATAGCACCATCCTTCAGCTTGAGGCTCTTCCTGGGATCAAGAAGGCTGCAGTACATATTTTTGCAGCTTACAAGATCAAGAATCATTTGTTATCTATAAATGTTTTTCCATAATGTATACAAGAGAGTGTTGTCACCAAATATATCTGGTTTTCATGACTTACAAATGAAGATGAAAAGAACTGAGGACCCATCACCTGAAAGATGAAGTAATAAGATAAAAACTTGTTATGCTTCTGCTTTAGAAAAGAAAATGCTTGAATGAGTTGACTGAAATTTAAAAATTAAAATCAGGGGTTTATTTCTTCTCCATTTTTTCCCTCTATCCCTGCCACAGAATCCAAAAGCTACTACCCAAAACTTATAGCACGTTTTTGTTTTTGCAAAATAATTCCTACTTCCATTCTTTTCCTTTCCTTTCCTTTCCTTTCCTTTCCTTTCCTTTCCTTTCCTTTCCTTTCCTGTCCTTTCCTCCCCCTTCTCTCTCCTTCTTTCCTTCCTTCCTTCCTTCCTTCCTTCCTCCTTTCATTCTTCCCTTCCTTACTCCTTCACTCCCTCTGCCCCTCCTCCTTCAGTTTAAACAAAAAAATTAACTTTCTCACAGATATGGAGACCCGAAGTTCAATATTAAGATATCAGCATGCTGGAGTTTTTCTAAGACCCTCCCACTATGACCTTATTGAGATTTCTTCACATGGCCTTTTCTTCGTTCTCTTTTTCTAACCACATTTCCTTTTTTTACAAGACACCAGTCAGATTGGACTAGGGTGCTCCTCGCCTGAATGACTTCCTTTTAAGCACTTATTTAAATGACCTCCTACCAAATATATCACATGTGAAAGTATTGGTGATTAGGGCTTCATATGAATTTGGAAAAGGGGGCACAATTCAACCCATAACATAGATCATCAAGGGAAATTTATAAATCGCACTATGCAATTTTTCCCAGTGATTTGTCATGTCAGATGTTGTTGTGTGCCTCCACAGTTGCTTAATGCATTCAAAGCTAAAAGAAATCTTAAGGAAAATCACCAAAAAATAAAAGGGACTGTATTATTTCCCTAAATTAGAACATTTGTAGGGTAATGTATCTTACATAAATAATTGTTTGATAACATTAAACTGCTGACATGCCTCTGAACGTTAAAATAAAACATGGAGAGGATTAGTTTTCTGTGTCAGGTTCAAGGTAATGTCACACTTAGCTTTTCCTGGTAAGCTAAAGGGGCAGTGTTGGACATAGTGTGCCTGTGTGGCCATTTCACTGATGATTACAACATCCTACTAAGTACATTCAGACGATCCCAGCGATTCCTGCTTATCAGACACAAGAGATTTTTCATGGAGTGGGAATATAAGTGGGAATTAGATAGATAGGACAATGCAAGGTTCATAGTTTGAGATGCAATTCTCCTCAAAATAACATGTTATCATGATAAGACATTTCTTTGCCTCTCTGCCTCTCTGCCTCTCTCTCTCTCTCTCTCTCTCTCTCTCTCTCTCTCTCTCTCTCTCTCTCTCTCTCTCTCTCTCTCTCTCTCTGTCTGTTTGCCAGTCCTGGGGTTTGAATTCAGGACCTGAGCACTGTCCCTGGCTTCTTTTTGCTCAAGGGTAGCACTTTGTCAACTTGAGCCACAGCGCCACTTCTGGCTTTTTCTATATATGTGGTGCTGAGGAATCGAACCTAGGGCTTCATGTATATGAGGCAAGCACTCTTGCCACTGGGCCATATTCCCAGCCCTGCTTCTCTCTCTTTTTAAAAATATTATCTTTAGTGGTTGTGCAAAGGAGCTGCCATTAAATAAAGCAGTTGATGAATATTATGCATCTTGATTGATGTCATCCCTTTCATCATTCTCTCCCATCCCTCCTAACACTAATCCTTCCCTCATTTTTCTTTTTAAGTTTGTAAGTTATGCATTGAATTTTATGGCTTCATTCTCCTCCCCTTCCTCTCTTCATTCATCTATCCTCCTCCCTGTAATTCTATCCCTTTCCTGGTGTCTAAGCTCTAAGTGACACTAAGGTTGTTGAGGAACAATGCTTTTCATTTCAGGAGTATGGATGCTGTGTGTCCCCGAGACCTGGCCAATGCCTCCACCCCATTCCATCTGTTCATCGTGGGTGCCTGTGAACCCTCCAGGGAGCTCTGCTTTCTGGTGTTTATCTTGTTGCTTGGTGTGTCATCAGATTTGTGGTTATAACATTTTCTTGTGGCTGCTCCAGCTGGGCAGATTACATTAGGGGCTCCAACCCCAGGCATGATCTATCTCTAACAGGGTCTCAGTTATGGATACTGTGTTCCTCTAGAACAAATTCCAGCAAAGATGATCATGTTTATACTTGCTTTATTACTGTATAACTGCCAAGTTCAAGGGCATTCCTCAGAGTCAGCATCTCCATGCTACACCTGTAGTCCACAGCTGGATTCTTGAGCCTAGATTGCTTGCTTATTTATTTGTTTCTTTATTTGAGGTGCTGAGGATTGAAGCCAGAGCTCTGTGCATGGTAAGTACAGGCTC
This sequence comes from Perognathus longimembris pacificus, assembly GCF_023159225.1. NCBI lineage: Eukaryota > Metazoa > Chordata > Mammalia > Rodentia > Heteromyidae > Perognathus > Perognathus longimembris. The sequence continues at coordinate 88,066,428 of NC_063162.1, read as the reverse complement.
TAGTACTGAGCTACCCCTGAAGCCTCCCTGAATCTAACTTTGAAAAGTGGGGAATAACTGCTATCACTTTTGACGTTTGAGAATTTCTGGTAGTAACATAAAAGGTCATAGCACCCCATGAAGCAGTTGTACTTTCCTTTGTATTTGAAAATGATTCATTGAATGTAGCTTTTGAGTTAAGTTTCAAGATGACATGTAATGTTTAAAATGTTCTCCTTCACAGGGTACACAGGCTTGTCCCAGAATGGGTTTGCTTTTATACTTAGGCTAAATGAAACTGTTCCTCTTGGAGATGGTTTTTGGATCTCTTTAGTCAGCCTCTGTATCTGGGGAGAGAGTAAAGCAACCCTCAGGAATGGAGCATAACTTAAGAGACTTTTCAGAAGAAGAAGTAAAAATGTCCAATAGACATACGAAGAAATGTTCCACATCTCTGGCCATAAAGGAAATGCAGATCCAAACAATACTGTGATTCCATGTCACCCCAGTTAGAACTAACAGTAACAAATGCTGGTGTGGAAGTGGCTAAAGGGAACTCTATTACTCTCTTGGTGGGAACTTAAACTTGTTCAAACAGTCTGGAAAGCAATATGGAGGTTCCTCAAAAAGTAAACATAGAACTACCCAATGACCTAGCCATTCCAATTTCAGACAGTTATTCAATAGAATACAAACTAGGTTACAGTAAAACCATCAGAACAACTATGTTCATCACAGCACTACTCACTGTAGCCAAGATATGGAATCATCCCCGGTGATCCACCCCTCAGTGGATGAATGGATCAAGAAAATGTGATATATGTACACAATGAAATTCTATGCTTCCATCAGAAAGAATGATATTGTACCATTCATACATGTAAAGACTTGGAGAAATTATATTAAGTGAAGTAACCCAGACCCAGACAGACACATATTGAATAGCTTCCTTCACTTGTGGAAGCTAGAATATACCTATAAATCTAAGTAAATGCACTGGCTGGTATGCAAATGATTATTAATGAATTAACAAGTATAATAGACTCTATAGAGAGATCAAATAGTATAATTTTTTAAAAGAGTAATCAGAGCCCAACAAATAAGTATGAGGAAATGGGTACTTGTAAGAGGGGAGGGTAGGGCCAAGAAGAGGGGGTAGAAGAATGAAGGGGGAAGTGGGGATAATGGAGGCAAGAATTCATTGTATATACCACAGAATTGAGAAAAATAAGGGAAGAGGCAAATTGAAGGGGGGTGAAGATGTTAAAGGGATGACACAGATCAAGATGCATTGTATATATAAGCTGCATTGGTAAATGGCAAAAACTTTAATACATAACCTAAAAATTAAGAAAAGTAAGGGAAGGGGTGGGTTGGGATGGGTGGGTGAGAATGTTAAAGGGGTGACATTGATCAAGATGCACTGTTTTCATAAGCTGCTTTGTTGAATGGCAATTCCTTTGTACAACTACTTAAAGATAATAAAAACATGGAAAATGTGCTAGAAATGTGCAGAATAGACATGTGCAGCAAAGTGAAAGGAAGCAACAAAGGCCAAAATGCAAGCATTAATCGTAGAAGCAACTTTCTAGCATGGGTGGTGGTGAAAGTGATATGTTTGTGAAGTAAAATATATAGGATATAATTTACTATGGTTTGGACAACTATTCCACAATGATACATGGGTTAAAGGTTTGCTCACCAATCTGTGGTGCTCTTGGGAGGTAGTAGAAACTTATGGAGTCTAGTGGAAGGAAGTTAGGTCATTGGCTGTGTGTCCTTAGTGGGCATATAGAGACCATGATCCCCTCCTGTTCCTTTCTCTACTTTCCAGCCACTCTACCATGTGTTCCGCTGCATCATAGACACAAAGCAACAAGGACTTAAACCTCAAAAATGGTGACCCAAAGAAAACCGTTTCTCTTTTTAAGTTGATTATCTCTGGCATTTTATCACAGACATACAAGACTGTCTAACACAGCAGTTGTGGAGTGGGGAGCAGTGTGAGCAAAGTTCAGAGGCAAGAATAAACAATACACTCTCGTGAGGAATTGCCAGCATCAAGAAGTGCTGTCATGGATTGTGGTAGGAAGTGACACAAGAGGTTCTGTACCAGGAGAGGAACATTAGATGCTTTTAGAAAGGCAATCCTTCTTCAGGTAGCACAGGAAATGCCATGGAAGAGAGAGGAGAGCAAGAGAACACTACAAAAGAGCAAAAAGATGGGTCATTACTACAGTGAAGAGAAATGACATCCCTTCACTTCCCCAAACCCAGCAGGTGTTGAGACCATGTGATCTGAGAACTTCACAGTAGAAGGGCAGAAGGCTCAAACTGATAGATGGCGTAGCCATTCAAGCCAGGCCTGGAGCCACTCCCTGATAGACCATTGAGGAGGTCCCATGGAAGACCCTGTCCCTCATCTTCCACTTCCTGCATATGCACACCCTAGGGATGTCACCAGTGCCCCCAGCTCTGCAAGCAGCCTCTGAATTAGTGTTGCATTAGGTTCTTTCTACTTATAAGTATAAATGAGTGTAAGAGTTCCTATCTCATAGTTCACACATTAGGAATCTAGGTAGGGAGAACTGTTAAAAAATTGAATCTTAGGAAATTAAATGATTATAGTCACTTGGCCAATAAATGAAGGGCTAGGCTTGGAGCTCAATCCTTATGATGAACTCCAACTGCTCATCAGGCTAGGTAAATAAAAGAGTTATGAGGCAGAATCATGACACTGGAGGCTTTTCCAACATGACTGTAGATAGCAATTCTTATTGTCAAAGATTTCCAGGTCTCCCTCTACCAGTCACATGACATGATTCCACTTCCTGGTTCCTTTGTAGTGGGGGAGGCTATTTAAATAATTCTGGCCAATGAGCTTGAGCAGATGTGTGTCAACTCTAGCTAATAGTGGCTGATACCAGCCCAGGTCCTCCCGAACTCTCTTTCCCTCACCTTTGGGGCTTAGCACTCTACCACTTGAGCCACAGCACCACTTCTGGCTTTTTGTTTTTTTTCCCCATATATGTGGTGCTGAGGAATAGAACACAGGGCTTCATGCATGCAAGGCAAGCACTCTACCACTAGGCCAGATTCCCAGCCCCCTCCTCCTTCTCCTCCTCCTCTCCTCTCCTCCTCCCCTCCTCTTTTCCCCTTCTCTCCCTCCTCCCCCTCTTTCCCCTTCCCCCTCTCCCTCCTACTCTTCCTCCTCCTCCTCCTTCATGCTGGTCCTGGGAGCTTGTACTCAGGGCCTGGGTGCTGTCCCTGAGATTTTTTTTTGCTTAAGGCTAGTGTTCTACTACTTGCACTACAGCTCCACTTTCAGCTCTTTAGGTGTTTAATTGGATATAAAGGTCTCATGGACTTTCCTGCCTTGGCTGGGTTCAAATCTCCATGCTCAGATTTCAGCCTCCTAAGTAGCTAGGATTACAGGCATGAGCCACTGACATCTGGCAGCATTTCATTTCTTTAAAACAATAGAAATAGCTCCTGCCTTCCCCCTCCATTTTTTTTTGAACTCAGGTGTTGTTCTAACATAGCTTGCTTGTTTGTATGGCACTGTACCACTTGAACCATGACTCCAGCACTGCTTTTTATTAGTTACTTTGGAGTTGGAGTCTACTGGACTTTTCTGCTCAGGATGACTTTGAAACCCAATCCTCTGGATCTCAGACTCTGGAGTAACTAGGATTATAGGTGTGAGCCCCTGGCTTCTGACCCAATTTTAAAGGTAAATATATTGATTATAAAGATTCATATGCTGCAAGAAATTGTTAAAAATGTTACCATTCTTCTAACACACATATGTGATTGTTAAAATTTTCATTCACAAAAAGTAGAGACATAAACATGTTTGCTTGCTTGACTGTACATATCTGTGAAATGGACAAACACTTGAGATACTCATTTATTTAAAATTTTTTCTGAGGGCTGGGAATATGGCCTAGTGGCAAGAGTGCTTGCTTTGTATACATGAAGCCCTGGGTTTGATGCCCCAGCATCACATATATAGAAAATGGCCAAAAGTGGAGCTGTAGCTCAAGTGGCAGAGTGCTAGCTTTGAGCAAAAAGAAGCCAGGAACAGTGCTCAGGCCCTGAGTTGAAGGCCCAGGACTAGCCAAAAATAAATAAGTAACTAACTAAATAAATATTTTTTTTCTGAGTATTTAGCACTTGACTGACAGTAGATTGGTGTTGGAGTATAAATGCTAATGAATAAGCTATTGTTCTTTCCTCAGGGGACTCCTGGACCAATCAGGCATTTCTTTTTATCTATTTAAGGGGCCATTGGAAATATGGTATTGGGGCTCAGTGTGCTGTAGATTTGGGAGTAACAGGCTGGAAGCAGCACTTAAGACTTAAGATGGACCATTTTCTAAGAGAAAAAGAAAGAGAAACAAGGAGGTGAAGGCTGAGATTAGAGATGAGGGCTGAGATGACAAAGGTAGACAGGCCTGTGGGAAGGAAGAGAAGAAATGGCCAGAATGACCCCTGATGACTGAAAGTAAATTTATACATCACTACAAAATACATTTTATAACAGAGAAAGGGGTGTGTAGTTGGAAAATCAAAGGAGGGGGGACTGGAGAGGATGTGAAGATATTGATGCGGAGGGGGTAATCGGGACATGGCTTTCTCAGGACTTAAGATGTCAGGATAGTGTGTCTAACTGTTGCCTGCTAGGGTCCCATTTGGAACATAAGGTAATTCCTCTCTTTATCACGCTCAGTCACTGTCTCAGTAAGTCCCTGGTTTTCTCTCTCCTACACTCAGGTTCTTGGCCCACATAGCTTTCTATATCCTCAGTATGTTCATGGTGTATTTCCTTTCTCTTTGATGACCTTTACAGGCACTACCTCCCATGAGTCTTCTTCCAATCCATCTCAATTCATCTACAAAGTAGGGGCTAGAACCTGAAGGCCATTGGGTTAAAGATGCTCAACTAACATTTTAGACTATATAATATTTTAGGACTTTTAGCTGACATTTTTATAAATGAGAACCTGCATATAAAATATTTTGTGACTTAGCTTGAAAAATAAAACCATGAGTTCTGATGATAGAAGGCTCCTATGCTCCTATGCCTTCTTCCTGGCCTGTCCAGCTTGAAACATCCTTCGCCTGGTCTTTTGAGCATGTCTTGGCTATAACTTTGAAATGTAGATACATTTTCATAACATCCCCATCATATTCTGAGCTGTGTGGCTCTGGAATCTCATGTGTACATAGTATGAAATCAAGGGGGAAATATTACTATTATTCTACAGACAATAAATTGACCTACAGATCAAGTTAATAGCCAAATGATACATAACTTTTGAATTTACTCCAACTTCCTTTCAGAAACATAAGGTACCTCGGTGTCTACAGAGCTTCCCATCCATGCCTCAGCATCTACTTTCTGATTTCCAGGGAAACTTATCTGTTCCACCTCAGTCACTCATATCTGGTTCCATTGCACCTGTTATCATCATCAATAATGGATATACCTCAGCTATTTGAACTTTAAATCTCACTCTGTGACCATAGCCTCCTATCTTTTTAGATTTTAAGTCCAGTCATCAACCTCAAAGAGGCTCTCCAGCCCTAAAGCACTTCATTTTCACTCAGGCTATTGTCTACTTTGGTAGCTTTACTAGTCCACTCACCAAGTCTGGATCCTATGGTGATTCCATGGACCACTAATAATCACAACTCCCACTCCCTTTCTGGGTTATGCTTGTCCAGTAACAACTTCAATCTACTCTCTGGTCTGCCTCCTTTGCCTCCCTTGTCTGATGAGAACAAATTAGGTTGAACTCTGAGAAATAAATTTCTTTTTAAAAATTGATTTATTTATTGTCAAATTGATGTACAGAGGGATTACAGTTTCATATGCAAGGCAGTGAGTAAATCTCTTATTAAACTTGTTACCTCTTCCCTCATTTTTCTCCCACCTTCCCCCCCTACATTTCCCTCCCTGCCAAATTGTACAGTTGAGTTACAGCATATAGTTTTGTAAGTACTGCTGTTGTATTGGCTCTCCTTTTACCCTTTGTATCTCCATTTTGATGTTCTCCTTCCCTTCCCTACTTCCAATAAACATATATACAATACCTAGGGTACCAAAATCAGTTACAGTGACATCAGGGGTGAAACCATGGGAAAGAAAGATAAAAGAAAATGACATAATTTCACATGGTGTATATGTATATATATGCATAATTTCACATAGTATATATATAGTAATATATAATAATATATAATATATCACACACACACACACACACACACACACACACACACACATTCCCTGACTAACTAGTCTAACTTGTCTCTTGTGCCCTGTGCTTAGTACCAAAGCCTAGAATGCAATACAGGAAAGTAACAGTTCCTTGCAATGCATTAAAGAAAATAGCATAGAGATTCCTCAGAAATCTAAAACTAGAGCCCTATTTCTAGGTATCTGTCCAGTGTGGATGACATCAGAATGTTGAGAATTTATCTGTATTTACATGTTCATTGCAGCATTATTTACAGTAGCCAAGATAGAGAAACCATCTAAATTCCTTAACAGTGGAACACACAAGGAAATGGAAATATAGACACACAGTAAAAAATACTATTAGCCTTAAAAAAGAAGGGAATCCTACTGTGACAACATGGATGAACTATGAGGACATTGAGCCAGGTGAAACATAGCCAGACACATAAAGATCAATGGTACACTATTCCATTTGTATGTGGTATAATAGTAAAAATCATAGAGGCCAAGAGTATAGCAGTGATGACCATGGGAGAGGCAAATGGGAAGCTATTTGATTGAAGGGTGTGAAATTTCAGTGATGTGACATGGATCCACTTCACAGTATAGTGCATATAGTTAATAGTGTGTACTGCAAACTTACTGTGCCAAAGGATAGATCTTCTGTTAAAGTTCTTGCAAAAAAAAAAAAAAAAGGGCATGGGAAACTTGGAGTGGAGCTGGATATGTCTATTACTCTGATCAGAGTGATGATCTCATGGGTATTTGCATACACTTAGACTCATCAAATTGGGCATATTACACATATGCAGCTCTTTGTATATTAATTATACTTCCATAAAAGTGTTAAAAATTTGAAAAAGGGCCAGGTGCTGGTGGCTCATATCTATAATCCTAGCTGCACAGGAGACTGAGATCAGAAGATGTGGGTTCAAAGCCAGCCTGGACAGGAAAGTTCATAAGATTCCATCTCCAATTAGCCAGCAAAATGCAAGACTGGAGGTATGGTTCAAGCAGTAGAGCCCTAAACATGAACTGGAGTTGAGAGTTTGAAGCCCTGAGTGCAAGCTCTGATACTAGAAAGTAAAAAAAAAAAAGACTAGTTGAATTGAATTCTGTATCTTAATGAAGAGGTATGGTTCCTCTTCTTCTGAAGAATGATAGGTTGAGGAGAAGAGAAAAATAAAAGACTGGCCAGATAATGAATTACTTTGATATTCTTACTTGGATTAGGCCATCCATTGGGAAAATAAATGAGGTATTAAGAGAAAAGAGAAAGTGTGAAATAATCATCATAGAAAGCTGATTTGAATATTAGAGCCAAGAACTAACAGATGATCAGATCTACATAGATGTTATTCTGCAGCCTGAAAGGGAAGCAGAGATCTTTGTCCAAAGATGGTGACAGAAGTCACTACAGACATAGTGAAGATCATGGAGACCATTGACTCACAGGACAGAATCATAGAAAGTTAGAACTAGCAACAAGTAGAGGTCTTTCTAACTGAATGGCTTAATTCAAGCCATGGAGATTCTGAGGAGGATGAATCAGGGTACTTGGTACCAGATGAGCTACTGAGGGTGATCTATAAAGTTTGCTTGTGAGCAACAGAAATGAGGCTCTGAACGACTTCAACAAAAAAGAAACAGAGTAGATGTGGAGAATGCTGGGAATCCAAGAGACAAAGTTTGTATCAGGTTCCAGATCTGAATCACCTGAATATCCAGGTGGCAGAAATCAATGCAATGCCTCCAGGGCTCTGCTGTGTGGAGAGCCAGCCAACCATTTGGCCATATTTTTATTTCCTTCACCACATTCATATTCTTGGATGAAAGGAACAGATTCACAAAGGCCGGCCTTCCTTCCTTCCTTCCTTCCTTCCTTCCTTCCTTCCTTCCTTCCTTCCTTCCTTCCTTCCTTCCTTCCTTTTGTTCTTTCTTTCTTTTCCTTTCTTATTTTTTATTTTTATTTTTATTACTGGGGCTTGAACTCAGGCCTTGGCACTGTCCCTTAGCTTTTTGGCTCAAAGCTGGTACTTATAACTCTACCATTGAGCCACAGCTCCACTTCTGGCTTTTTGCTGGTTAAATGGAGATAAGAATTTCACAGACTTTTCTGGCCAGGCTGGATTCAAACCATGATTCTCTCCACTCTCAGCCTCCTGACTAGCTAGGATAATAGGCATAAGTCACCGGTGCCTGGCTTAATTGACTAAGTTTTTTTTTTCCTGTCCCTGAGGAATGAACTTAGGGCCTAGACACTATCCCTCCGTTTCTGTTGTCCCAAAGCTTCTTTTGCTCAAGGATAGTGGTCTGCAACTTGAGATATAGCTCTGCTTCTGGCTTTTTGGGGGATAGTTTATTGAGGTAAGAGTCTCATGGACTTTCTTCCCTAGGCTGACCTCAAACTGCCATCCTCAGATCTCAGCCTTCTGACTAGGTAGAATTACAGGTGTGAGCCACTGATGCCTGGTTTGACTAAATTTTTAGAGGACAATGTGATAGGCTGCCTATCTAGACTATAAACATTGTAACACAGGCAAGATTTCCCAATGTGATGCCATTTCTCAGGAAGTAGAAGGATGTAGAGATGGGAGCAAAAGGTATTCTATCTCCTACAGTGACATCCATTAGCATGGTGTAGTGGCAAAGATTAGGGACTCTTGAACCAGATATCCTCTTCCACTCTAAGTATCTTAAAGAATTCAAGAACCTTTCCTTCTTTGGTGTCTCCATTTGTAAAATAGGTGTAATAGAAACTCAAGGTCATTGATTAGATGAATTAATATATGTGGAATAGAGAGGGCATACCAAAGAGGGTCAGTGATTATCGCCATCTTTGATTTTAGATATGTTCTCCCCAACACTATGCAAGCTTCACAGTGGGTTGATGCAGGTGCTGCTTCTGACATGGCCTTTGCTCAATGTTGTGTGTTATGCATCCCCTCTTCCTATTTGCCGGACAGCAGGTGCAGGGCTAAAGCTCAACATCTAGCTAATGAAAATTGCCTACGGCTAGATTAATGCAACCAGTTGATAAGTGACAATGCCCAGGACTGACTCCTTTCCACTGGCCTGGAGTCACAATTGCAGAAGAACATGTTTGCAATCATGATTGTGAGTAACTTAATTTATGCTGAAATTCTGTATTTATATAGAGTGTTAAACAAGGGTATTTGATGGTTGCAATGTGATCTTGGGCAAGTCATTTTACCACTTTAAGTCCTAGATCAGTGACAGAATAGACATGCTCTCTACTTCCATGGTACTTAATAAAGTGGATTTTTAAAAAAATCAAGAAAGGAAGCAAACAATACCAGTTCTGCTAGGTGCCTCAAAGAATCAAGGAAAGTCAAGAGCTAGTGGTTCATACCTATAATATCCTAGCTACCAGGAGACTGAGATCCAGAGGATTAAGTTTCAAAAACTAGTACACACTGAAAAATCTACAATATTCCACCTCCAAAATAACCAGCAAAAAGCTGGGCTGGAGGTATAGCATGGCTCAAGTGGTAAAGTACCACAGGTGAACAAGAACACCAAGCAACTATGAGGTACCAAGTTCAAGCGCTGGTACCAGAAAAATAAACAAAGAAACAAGGAAGGGTTCAGAAATCAGAAGCAACACATAGATTATTCAGTCCCTCCAATTCAGCTTTTAAATTCATTTTATTAAGTGCTGAGGAAGGAGAGACCATGTCTGTTTTGTCCTGATCTAGCTGAATAATACTTAGCACATGGTGATTTCATGGATAGTGATTATGATTCTTTGATTTGGTAGCAAGAAGCTATAATTTTTTTTTGAAGGGGGGGAGTTGATGGTGAAAGAATCCATCCCAGCCATCGCAGGGGACCATGCAGAGACAGTAATGTTTATAAGAGACAGAAGGTTTATAAGGAGGTTTATTAGTGAGGCCCTATCTCCCACAGGAGAGGGAGCAATATGGCATGTGCACCTTATCCAGGTGGTTGCTTCTAACTCTGGGGCTAAAGGGAAGGCAGGTAGGTCTGGGTGGTGAGTTGGAATGGCCAACTATAGCTCCAGGGCAGGGAGGAATTCAGGTCTGGGTGGAGCTGGGGGCTAGTGGGAGGGGTGGAGGACCTAAGGTGGGGGAAATGCTAAAAGATGGACTTATGACTAATCTATAAACAGTCTGTTTGGCACTTGTGACTCTGCTTAACAGTAATATTAATGTAATATTCTAAGAACCACCCAGTACTAGGTCAGTGAAGATACATCATAATTCTAGGGTATATTTATGTAAGGCCAACTTTAAAGGCCAGAAAAAAATACATGTTTCCATATATGAATGTACTCAGGTCCATTTCAGTGAGTCCTTGGGGATGGTGTCTGCACCTGTTTCAACTGCTCACATCCAAGAGGATGCTGCTCAAGTATTGGTTTTTATATCTGGTGTTTGATATATGTGTGAGCACTTGAGCCTGCCTGTTGTTGGCTCTGTAAAAGGGAAAATGAAACATAAATACATTGTTTTTGACCTTGAGATCATCAATTAAGCCCAAACAGGTTTCCAAAAGAAGCTTTTAGTTTCTTAAAGATATTATGATTGCTTACAGCACTAAAAGAGGCGAGGCCCAGACCAATTACAGTTCATTTTATGAGCCCTGGAGAGGGGATTATATTTGATTCTTGTTGTTTGTCCTCACAGAGTCCTTATTTTTTTTCATAAATTAAGAGCAATCAGTCATAGGAACATGAAATTCCATTTATATTCTCCAGTGACTAATGGCTTGGCTTTTGGTTCTTCAGTTCAAATTGTGATGAAACAAAGTAGTAGCTCTGTGTAATTAGCAAATGGACCTTGTCAGGTCTGGCCATGTGCAAGCCTGGGGGATGACCCTGAGCCTCATCCCTGTTGTGTTTTTAAAAGGAGTTAATAATAAATGTGACTAATGATGGGGGAGCCTGAAAGGTTACCCCACTTTCCTGAGATCCGCCTCCAGACCAGCAGCAACAATCTCTGCTTTAGAGCATGGGGGTAGGGAGCTATGCTAACTATAGTTTGTAGGGGAAGTTTTTTCCTGAAAAGGAAAAATGTCTCTCTTGAGTTCTTTGTCTGGTACCTTGAAACGCACATCCTGCTTTCAACCCTTTATTCTGATGTTAACATTTGGACAATGGGTTTCCCAGTATAACTACATAGGGTGAGTCCAGATATGACTTCTGAGTAAAGGAGGAAGACAGGAAACATGTGGGAAGGAAGAAAGACAAGTGGGAATGAAGAGCCACTTAAGGTTAGTGCTAGAAAAAAATCGAAGAGTGAACCCATACTTCTGGGCTACTAAGTGTTCAAGGCAATAGGGTTTTTCCTTTCAGTTAGAACATGCAGTAATGACAGTTTTCTCTTTTGTCACAGCCCAGGAACTTCCAATCCCAGCTTTATTCTGTTTATCCTCAGCAGGAAACTTCCTTTACAACAAGAATATAAAGCTCCCAGTTCCCAGGGCTGAGAACTGACTAAACAAAGCTTGCCAGGGCAGGTGGTGGGAGAAGAAATGGGAAACATTCCTTTAAAACCAAACACATACCCCCTCTTAGATTCACCTCTATGAGGGATAGGCCAGGCTAAGTCATTACATTTATTGAACTCCCTCTAGGCATGAAGCAATCTGTGGGATAGGGATAGCAGAAGGAATGGATGGGCAGAGCAGCCTGATGAGAAATTTCAGAGATAGACTCTACAGATTTAGTAATTCACTGACTCTGAAGGCCAAAGAAAAGGAAGTTGGTTGAGTTTTCTAGCTGTGTTGCTGTACAGATGATGGGTACAGAGATGTGTTGCTGTACCGATGATGGGTACAGAGATTACAGAGATGACAGCTGGTTTAGGAAGAGGGTGTTCCGTTTTGATGTGATTATGGAGTGTCTAACAGGACCCCACAAATAGATAGAAATACAATCCAGAGCACAGCAGAAAGATGAAGGAGAGAGAGAGAGACTTAGGAGTAATCAGAATCAAGGAGATCAGTGCAATAAACAAGTTCAAAACTGAGGGGGGAGGGGGGTATGAGGGACAAGGTAACAAACAGTACAAGAAATGTATCCAATGCCTAACGTATGAAACTGTAACCTCTCTGTACATCAGTTTTATAATAAAAAATTAAAAAACAAAAAACAAAAAACTGAGTGTCACTGAGTGTCTTCCCAACATGGTGGTTGAGCTCATAAATTTTTTCAGTTCTGCACCAAAGTACTTCTCTCCATCGAGATGCCAAAGAAGAGGGAATGGAAGAAGCAATCCCAACCAGTCCACATTGGGAGTCAGGGCTGTGATTATCCCTTCCTCCCTCCACAAACTCAACAGAACAAAGGCTGAGCCAACACATCCTCTCAGCTGGCAAGGACGTTGCTTTTAAAGCACACATTCCTCCTGACCCTGGAATCTGGATAGAGGCCACATCAATGCAATGATTATCTTGTGGGCATGCTGTTTTTGGCCAGAGCCTTTTAGTTTTCAAGGTGACTAGGTCATTGGGAATGCCAGTGGTAAGGGCTACTTCCTTCTCTTTTTATGACTGCAGATAGATGCCAAGACCAATGCCAACATGCTGGTGCGGCATTTGGGCATTGTACATTGAGGCTTTTCTACATGTATCAACTTTCCAAGGATGAGAATGGCATCATATTTTAAGTAACTCATTAAACTAGCTCACAGTTCTAGGAACTGTTGACAAACAATTGAATTCTGCTCCTCATCTTGGAATCAAAGTGATTCTTCCAAAGAAAGGGGCTACTTTGGGTTTTCTTAAGGCCTGGAGGTCAGCAAACCTACTTCCTGTGCTTTATATGTTGTGTGGTTATTTCAAAGTACACTCATCACAAGTATCTCATAAGCCTGGCACTACAGAACACCTCACTCACTAGGCAAAGATTCCTCAGTGTTGTTTTCCACTTGACCGTAGATGAAAATAGAGATCTAGAGCACAGCAAAACTATGTTGAATATATGAGACTGTCGACCATGCATCCATTGAAGTCATGAGTGTTATTTGGAACTTAAAAGGCTGTCTTGACCATCCACTGATAATGTAATCCTTCAGCAGTACCAGAAAAGAAGTTAAAGTCCTTCCAAATGACACCACTCAACAAAACAGCACTCTCCATTGCAGAAGTTCAAAGGAACTTCCAGTGTAAAGTATAGCCAAGGAACTCAGGATACGTGCTGAAGACCAGACTTCGTGACACACTTTCTCCAGCTACCAAGCAGGCTCGCAGGTGCTGGAGGAAATAGATTTGCTTATAAAGAAGTGAATCCAAGGGGAAAAGAAAATTCAGGGCTACTTTTCCCAAGGAGTCCAGGCAGGGCTGCCCCAACCATGGCTGTTTTAATATCACAAATAGCAGAGGACTCCTGTGACAACCAGTACTCTGAAGGCAGGGTGTTGTTAAAAGTTTAAAGCATAAGCAGAAGACCTCGATCAATCTTCACATAATAGAGAGTGTCCACTGTAGAGACGACATCAGAGATAAACTTGTCCTAACCTTTTCATTAACCAGAGAGATGAAGTGACTTGCTTGACACAGTCTAGACAGTGGCAAGAGCTTGGTCTGGAAATGCAGGTGTAAGTAAGCCTGAGGCTGTCCTGCTCTTCTAAACCAAATTATGGCAGAAGGACAGAAAAAAAGGAGCACAGATTGAATTAATACTGGGGAACTTGAATTTGAGTTCTAACTCCTACAGACAGGCCCTGTTGGACTTTCTGAGTAAGTGTTTCATACATTCTCCAAATGGGGAGAAGGAGCTTCAATTTCCAGGCTGCCATTCACAGAATCTCCCTTAAATCATCTCTTGTCTTTGACATTATAGCAATGTTACAGATAGCACTATATTGTAGTGGTCAAGCTGTTACTACTGGCAGCAGAGTACAGGGCTGTGTAAATAAGGGAGTGAGCTGGATCTTGGTGGGTGTTCATCGAATGATGGGTCTCAACTCAGTCACAAGAGTTCCTGTGGGAAATGCTCTGATTCAGGAAAGGAAAAAACAAAAGCTCTCCTCTTCCACACTAAGTTTATTGGAACGATTTGGAGAAAGTGTGGTAAGAAATTAAGAATATTTTAACACATTTAAATTTAGGAGGCAGTTCATAGTCTTTCTGAGAATCTTCCAGAATACCTCTAAAGCTGGGCTTCCTATGGTTCCAAATCAACTGTTTCTACTCTCCAGGCTGGCTTTGTCTGAAGCTGTTCTTTGTTTAAGGAGTTGAATGCTTCTTTCCTCCCTCCCTCCCTCCCTCCCTCCCCTTCCCTTTCCTTCCTTCCCCCCTCTCTTTTTCTCTCTCTTCTCTTCTTTCTTTCCTTCTTCTCCCTCTCCTTCTCCTTCTCCTTCTTCTTCCTCTTTTTGGTCTCTGTGTGTAAACCCCAGGACTGGGCATTGAAATCAGGACCTCATGCTCTCTATTGGCCTTTTTGCTTGAGGTTGGTGCTCTACCACTTGAACCACAGCTCTGCTTCCTGAAAGCTTGTTTCTAAATGATGTATTTCTTCCTAACCTTATCTGACTAATTGTTGCAATGTTGCACAAAAGCACTTGTGCCAAGTTCAAATGTACTTCTTATTAACCTACTTATGAAAATAGCAATTATCTTTGTGGTAGCAGAATCTCTAAAAAGTCTAGAATTTTCTGCTCTGTTTATCACAAGACATTTGTCCAGCCTTCTACTGTTTATGAATGGAGTGCTCACAATTGAGAATCATCTGTACCATTTCACAGCAGGATGGAGTTTGCCACTCAGAGGCCTAAAAATCTAATGCTGAATTGAACCTGGACCTCTATGAATTTACAAAATTGGAGCCCATAAATAATTTCTGTCAATTTTCTGAAAGTCTTGCTTTCATTGTGGTCTAATGTTAAAAATTTATTTTTATAGGTTTGGAGATGTTTGTGGTGATAATTATTTCAGATTTACTTAGACCTTATAGCAGTGAAGTTGAAAACAACACTCATTAAGCTCCTGATGTTTACTAGTCCTCAGGGAGTAACTAGAGGGCAACTGATCCCACTATTCTCTTTTCTTTGACCTTTGCAGACATTACTAAATTGATTACCAAACATGTATAAGATCTCACAATTCTCAGGGTAGCATTCCAAGAAATCACTATCAATTGATCTGAATTAGGCATAAGATGAAACCTTGTTTAATATGAGGCATTTAGTATTTCTTGTTTTATTTTATCCTTTCAATATTCAAGTATACTTTATATTCTTTACAGATA
This sequence comes from Perognathus longimembris pacificus, assembly GCF_023159225.1. NCBI lineage: Eukaryota > Metazoa > Chordata > Mammalia > Rodentia > Heteromyidae > Perognathus > Perognathus longimembris. Next base: position 88,050,967 of record NC_063162.1, on the reverse strand, counting down.
TACATGTTGAAGCTAAGACTATTTAAGTAGTTTCTAATGCCATTTAGTTAGTCTAAATTCAGATTCACAGATGTAAATTTTCTGTTTATATTTCTTGATACAGATGGCCAGGGCTTTATGTGGATCCTGGATCATAAGCCATTATCAAATACAGACTGTCCCTAACTTCTGTGGATATTTTATTCCAAAACTTCAAATAAATAGGATACATCTGCATTGCACTTGGTACTGGCATAGCACTTAGAACAGGTAATGCAGAAGAAAACAAACAGCAGTTTCTTTTTCCTTCCCTTCCTCAGTGTCTTCATTTCACAAATAATTACTGAGCGCGTAGCACTGTGACAGACATTATTATATAGACAGCGGAGAACTGAATACATAAGATCCACACTACTGTGGAAATTATGGTTAGCAGGAGAGACTGACATTAAACAGATAGACTTACATAAACATAGAGTTACAAAGTGATATAATCTAAGAAGGAAAAGAACAGGGGCCTCTGTGGAAAATAACGAAGAGAAACTTAAATACCACTGAATTAATGAATCTCTGAGGCAAAGATATTTAGTTGGTCACTCTAAAGGACTGGTAGGAATTAGCAAGGGAAATGTTGGGGACTAGCGCTTAGGAAGGAGGAGGAAAAGAATGTGGGTAAACCCAGAGTCAGGATTGCCCAACTTTGTTAAGAAGGTCTTGCTTGTTTTTTCTAGGAATCTTGTTTTCATTCTCCTAGCCCGTAGTAAAACAGAAAGTGATAAATGGCTCACTTTTTTACAGACGCTGGCAAATAATAGCAAAGGTGGCTCGGGTTAGAAAACATGGAAGAATCTATAAAAACACTACAGTCCCCTATAATCCCATAGCTTTGTATCTGATGATTTAACCAACCACAAGTGAAAATGTTTTGAAAAATTTCCAACTGTATTGAACATGCACAGATGCTTTGTCTACCTTGTCACTTTTCTCTAAATGACATAATTTGTCCTTTTTTTCCCCTAGAGTTTACATTGTGTGCAACTTTATAAGCAACCTGGAGATGATTTAAAGTATATGGGAGGATGTGCGTAGGCAATCCACATATGCCACATGTAGTATGTACATATAAATGTTAGGTCATTTCATTTAAGCTAATTAAGCATCTGCAGATTTTGCTATTCTCAGGGTGCTTAGAACTAGTCCCTGAGTGATGAATGTACTTGAGAATAGCCTGTTGGGCTATTCTCTAAACCGACCTCACAACAACAAGGTCAGTTAACACCAAGTAGAAATAAGTCTTAAGCCTGACCACATTCCTCCACTCTGCTTGTGAAACAGTAAGAAATATGTATGCATTCTCTGCTCATCTCCATGACTGAAAAAATGCTCATAAGACTCTTGTGATTTCCTAGGTGGAGTGGAGCTTCTTACCTAAAGGTCCCAAATCTGCTGGGATTTCCCAAGTCAGAGGAACATCTTTTGTTTGAATAGGCAACTCTTGCTGGGTGGACTTCTAGATTCCTTCAGGATTTAATTGGGTCATCAGAAACACCAAACTGCAATAGACATATGGGACTTTCAGCTCTTACTCTATTCTCTGTGGAGGAGGAAGGAACTGAATCCTGAGTCACTAGTCTCTTCTATGTGAGGAACGATACCTTTACACAACTAAACTATGGGCTTCTGAGAACTCCCAGGTTTAGCTATTAATAGAACAACACACTCCAATGACAGGCGAATCCAGGCCCCTGTACTCAGGATCTTTCTAGGCCTTTCCCCATGTACCTCTTCATATGGCTGTTTAATTGATCCTCCTTATTAATTCTTACTAGTGCAAAGGATTTTCCCTGTGGTATTCCCATACTTGCACATATCTTATTGGTTCATATTCATCTACTTTACTGTTCTTTCGTTTCCTATTTCCATTAATGGTTTTCATCATGCCATCTTCATGCACAGACACAATGTGAACTTTGATATTATCCGCCCCCTCCCCCCATTCTCTTTCCTACTCTTCTTTCACATCATGCCCCTCAATCTTACATTTACATTGATAGATATTTATATTAATGTCTCTTTCTTTCTTCCTTCCTTCCTTCCTTCCTTCCTTCCTTCCTTCCTTCCTTCCTTTCTTTCTTTCTTTCTTTCTTTCTTTTCTTTCTTTCTTTCTTTCTTTCTTTCTTTCTTTCTTTCTTTCTGTATTGGGGTTTGTACTTGTTAGACAAACAATCTGCCTCTTGGGTTTCTCTCTTAAGTCCCTTTGTGCTTTCATCATTTTTCAAATAATAAAAACATTATTTTCACCTAGGCAGACATCAACCATGATCTTCCTATATATGCTTCCTTTGTAACCGGGATGACAGATGCACCCTCACTGTGCCTCACATTTTATTGGTTTAATGGAGCTTCCTGAACTTTTGGCCCCAGCTGACCTTGAACCATAATCCTTCTGACCTCAGCCTCCTAAGTAGCTAGAATAGCTACAAATGTGAACAACCATGCCAGGCTTCATTTTGCTTATGACTAATGTCCCATTGTTAACATAATACCATGATTTCTTTGTCCATCTATCTTTTGAAGGGTGCCTAGGCTGACTCCACAGCTTGTCTCTTGTACAGCAACAAAAATGGGTGCACAACTGTCTTTATTGTATCTTTACTTACATTCCTTTAGATATATGCACAAGAATGCTCTTGCTGGATCTTATGTAGTTCTATTTTTATTCTATTTTATCTTATTTTAGTGATCTCCATACTGATTTCCATAATGGCTGCACATGTATAAGAATTTCTTTTCCCCTGGTATTCTTCCCAGCATTAGTTGTTGCATGCATTTTTGATGGCCATTCTGGGTAGGGTGAGATAAATCTCAATGTCCTTTTGATTGGCATTTTTTTTATTGTCAAACTGATGTACAGAGAGGTTACAGTTTCATATGTTAGACATTGGATACATTTCTTGTACTGTTTGTTATCTCCTCCCAATTGGCATTTTTTTATGGCCAATGATATTGAACATTTTTTCCTGTCCTTATGGGCCATTTGTGCTCCTTCATTTAAGAATTATTTGTTTAGTTCACTTGTCCATCCAATTAACTGAATTATTGGTTCTTTTGAAATTTAGTGTTTTGATCTCTTTATATATTCTGGATAGGAATCCCTTGTCAGATGAATAGTCAGCAAAGATTTTCTCCATTCTGAAGGCTATTTCTTCATTCTGGTAATTATTTTCTTTTCAAGGAAGAAACTTTCTTTGTTTGATATTTTCCCCTTTGGTGATCCTTGCTTTGATATCCTGAGCTATTAGGATCCTATTCAGGAACTTGTTGCCTAGGTTTACATTTTCTAGCAACAATATATTGTTTTCCCATAGCAGCTTCAAAATTTCTTACAGTAATGTTTTTGATACGTTTTAAATTGATTTTGAATAGAATTGACAAAGGAAACATCCCTCTCTGGTTCTTTGGATTAAAGGTTATATGGTTGAAATGGTGTCCAAAGTAAATGGAAAGAAAAGACAGTCACACTTGGGGTGTGTTTGGTATAATAAGATGCTCTAAAACCAGTATGAGTTTGACAACAGAAGGACAAAATAGATACTAGACATTTGCAAAAGGTAGATGACCACATGCATGATTTTTCAATGATTCAAGCAGAGAAACAGAAGAAAATTGCAGGGAGTTATTATGATGCATCCTAGAAGCAAGGAAACTAATAAGTTACTTAACTGCTTAGATAAGAAGTGAAGGATAAGGGACAAAACCAGAGTGTGTAGTGGTAAGACCATAATTTTAGGATGCAGTGTCATTTGTAAATTTTAAATGGCAACAAAAGAAAGTACAAAAACAACATTGATCCTACAGACCACAAACTCACAATGCAGCAGTTATTCTATCCAAGTAAGTTTATGTAGGAGGTACATGTATCACTCTGGTTGTTTCTAGCTAAGGAAAGGCAGCAGGATAGTACTAACACCAGGAAGCAGGAATAAAGAAGGGATAGCCTTTTCTCATGATAGACATATCATACCCTTCCAGGAGGATGTTCAGATGAAGGAACACCCCATCTAGATATAGTAGCAAACACAATATAATTATTATCATGTAGATATCCATGCCAGCCAAGTGGGATTTAGTTGACATTTTGACTTAGATAATTTGTATACAGTTGTAGAAAGAAAAATAACTTCAGGTACCCTTTTTCCCCAATTTCTGCCAAAGGTGTTATAAAGAAAATGATCAGAGACGTCACATATTGAAGGATTGAATCTTGGAGGCTTTATTAAAATGCTAGCAGCCTTCAGGCAGTGGGCCTGCAGCCTGAGAATACCCTGTTAGGAAACAGGCCAGAGAGGAAAGAAAGAACCAAAACAAAACCAACAAACCAGTTCAGCCCAATGGAGAGCTGAATTGGGATGCCACGGTGACCAGAGATGAGCCAGGAGACAGAACACAGGACTGGAACACAGAGACATGTGACATGGTGTAATGGTGCTTGAGCTGGTCTGACCCTAAATAGAGTCAGGTCAGGGGGCAGGGTCACAGGAATCTCCCAGTCCCAAGCACTGGACTGGAAGGTTCAATAATCTATAGGCCAAGTGCCCACCTCTGTCTCCAGGGATTCAGAAACACCCATCATTTGGGGATGGGACTTCCCTTCCTCTAGGAATTCAGGCACACTCATGAAGACAAGATGCCAGATCCTGCAATTCACATGTGTCCAAATAGCACTGGCCAGACATAACTTCCTTACTTCAATGGCTAATGTCTTGCAAACTTGCTGTACAGAATCACAACCAGGATACCAACACTGATACAATTCACTGATTTCATTCAGATTTTCTAAATTTTCTCTGTTCATTTATTTATATTTATTTATTTATTTTTGGCCAGTCCTGGGCCTTGGACTCAGGGCCTGAGCACTGTCCCTGGCTTCTTTTTGCTCAAGGCTAGCACTCTACCACTTGAGCCACAGCGCCACTTCTGGCCATTTTCTATATATGTGGTGCTGGGGAATTGAACCCAGGGCTTCATGTATATGAGGCAAGCACTCTTGCCACTAGGCCATATTCTCAGCCCCTTCCCTGTTGATTTATAAGCATTGGGAGCAACACACTGAGAGCAAATATTTAACTGGTTCCATACATTACTACCTAGTAATTTGCTCAATGAACACATGCCAATATGTTAGATCCATGACTATGAAAAAGGTTAGGACAGTTTTGACTTGATAAAGGTATTTCACAAAGTCAACTGAATCTCCATTTGGAATTCTCCTTGGGCAGGTGTGATGAGTGTGTGATGGATTTGCTTGGTGAACAAGCATTTAACCAGGAGGTCACAGCCTTAGATTGTCCACAACTTTGAAACTAGTGGGTTCTATTCAAAATGTAGTACACAGCATGGAACGGGAAACAGAGGAACCACGTTTTCTACTCTCAGAGAAGGAATTAGCTGTTTAGTATGATCCTTACTAGGGTGTAAACACTGACCCAAGAATAATTACTAATTACCCTTATCTTCAGACAACAAGAAATCAGTCAAAGGACCTAGCATGGGCACACTGGTCAGCTACCTGGTTACTGTACAAATGCAGTAAATGATGGACACTTGAGAGCGATGTGTAGATGTCAGGAAACAAGCTCTGTAATGTTCCATTGTAGTCAGCCAAGAACATAGGCGGAAATCTAATATTTGCAAATTACCTCTATTTGGACACCAGTATGACTTGTTCTGAACACTGAAAGGAAAGGTACATTGAAAAGGTACATTGAAAATTAATTTCTTATACAGAAAGTCACAAAGACATGGAGGAACCATGGATCCTAGATGGACAGGAGATAGGTAGTAATCAAATCCTTGATTTATGTTCTCATGAGTCAGTTTATGAGTTTCTAACTTGTGTTCCTGGCTTGAGGAACTTGTGTTCCCCTCTTGAGTATTGTACATATTTAATACATGCTATTTGCAGTGTTGGATCTATGGTTGGTCAAAAACCAAAATAAAATATTTTAAAATATTTTATTTTATGTCTCCCAAATAGTCTTTCTCAAGCCTTGGAACTCATGATCCTTAATAATAACCATGAAAATCTCACTTCTTTCAGAATATAAGTTTCATATGAACTACCTTTCCTGAGCAGTCACTAAGAATTAATTGTAGCTGAGTGTTGGTGGCTCATCCCTGGAATCCAAGGCTTAAAGCCAGCCAGAGCAGCAAAGTCCATGAGACTCTTACCTCCAGTTAACCAGCAAAACAAACAAACAAATGAAAACTGGAAGTGAAGGTGTGGCTCAAGTGGTATAGTACCAGCTTTGAGTGAAAAAGCAAGAGGCCCTGAGTTTAAGCCCCAGTATCTAGACCCCTGCCCCAAATCAATTGTATTATGAAAGAGTTAAGTTATGCTAAAATTCTACATGTGCTTTTTTTGGTGCTGGAGTTTTAATTCATGGCTTCATGCTTGCTAGGCTGCCCTACCACTTGAACCATGCCTCTAGACCCTACTTTCTGTTGCTTAACTGGAGATGGAGTCTCAAGACTTTTCTGCATTGGCTGTTTTCATCCCACAGTTCTCTAGATCTCAGTCTCCTGAGTAGCTAAGATTACAAGTGTATGTCACTAGTGCCCAGGCTTTGTATGTGCTTCTTGATTCAATTTTAAAGATTCTGATTTGGGCCCTTGGCTATTTGGTTTCATTACAGACTATGTTAAAAAGGTCACCCATATAGTCTACTCCAATGACAACTTAAGTGAGATTCTTCTACTTGGCTGAGTGCAAGGCCATATTTTAGCTCATATGAACTCACTGCTTTTCCCCAGAGCTGTGCTCTGATCAATGGGCAGCACCCTGACTATAAAGATTAATACAAAATCTCACTGTGGCCATTATTCTAATGAAGGAAAACAAATGACAAAACACAACCTACCTCTGTCATGATTCATTTCTGCCATAAATGTTCTTTCTGTGGCACTAAAACACCATGAAAACTGCAATGTCAGCTGCAGTTCACTGGCTTTCCTGTGAACAGTTTGAAAAGAGGAGAGCTGGAGGGGACCGTGGAAATTGTTGACCTCTGCATGTGGTGATGAGGAGTCCAAGGCAAATGTAAACTTAGAAGCCGTGTTTCTCCAGTTGTCAATCTAACAATACTTCTAATCTATCAGGGATTCCCAGGTATCCTTCATTTTGTCAATTAATAAGCAGTTAAAATTTAAGTAGAGATAAGGAATTTCAAAGTATATCATATATATATATATACATATATATATACACATATATGAAAGCTATGTGAGAGCCAGGTGCTGGTGGCTCACGCCCGTAATCCTAGTTACTCAGAAGGCTGAGTCTGAGGATCAAAGTTCAAAGCCAGCTTGAGCAAGAAAGCATGTGTGATTCTTATCTCCAATTAACCAGCAAAAAACTTCAAGTGGAGATATGGCTCAAGTGGTAGATATAAGGAATTTCAAAGTATATCTTATATATATAGAGAGAGTGCCAGTCTTTAGCAAAAAGGCAAGCAAGAGCACAAAGCCCTAAGTTCTAGTGTTCCAGTACAAAAAATATTAAAAAAGAATGAATAAAGCTGTACAATTATACTGCCATTATCTCCATTTTAAAGTTGAGAAAATGAATTTTAGAGGGTCAATGTGACTACTCTGATATTCAGTTCTCCAAGAAGTAGCAAAGCTGAGATTAAATTCAGCTCTTTTGATTCCCAAACCCATGGTATCTTCAGGCAGACGGATTGAAGTGTCTTTGGGCAGGGTTATGTTTGGATTTGCAAACCGGCTTCCTCTGTACAAGAAGCAAGCCACACGGCTGGGGATATGGCTTAGTGGCTAGAGTGCTTGCCTCCTATACATGAAGCCCTGGGTTCGATTCCCCAGCACCACATATACAGAAAACGGCCAGAAGTGGCGCTGTGGCTCAAGTGGCAGAGTGCTAGCCTTGAGCAAAAAGAAGCCAGGGACAGTGCTCAGGCCCTGAGTCCAAGCCCCAGGACTGGCAAAAAAAGAAAAAAAGAAAGAAAGAAAAAATAAAAAAAGAAGCAAGCCACTCTTCATTATGACTTCCCATTCAGCCCACCTCCTGCCTGTCACACAGGCCAGTGCTGAGGAAGAACGGACACTGTCCATGCTGTCCAGGGATTGGAATGGCAGCACTGTAACTCCCTTGCTCTGTAGTTTGGCGCAGGATCGCACCCTCTCTACACCATCAGTTTACTCATGTGAAGAAGTGGGACAACAGTTCTACTGCAGGGGAGGGGAGTGTTAGGATGATAAATTATGTGATAAGGTAAAGTTCTAGTACAGTGGCCACTGCCCAGAGAAGCCCAGCACATGAGACTTGTTTCTGATGTCTTGAGGAGGGAGAGAAGGAAGGGGGTGAGCTGCTCCTGGCAGGCAGTGCTTCTGCGATTGCAGGCTGTCATTGTCTGGAGGGAAAACTTATTCTTTTTTTTTTTTAATTAAATTTTTATTGTCAAACTGAGGTACAGAGAGGTTACAGTTTCATACTTTAGGCATTGGATACATTTCTTGTACTGTTTGTTACCTCCTCCCTCATTCCCCCCTCCCCCCTCCATGAGTTGTTCAGTTCATTTACACCAACAGTTTTGCAAATATTGCTTTTGTAGTCGTTTGTCTTTTTACCCTGTGTCTCTCGATTTTGGTATTCATTTTCTATTTCCTAGTTCTAATACCAGTATACACGGTTTCTAACGTACTCAGATAAGATACAGAGATAGTGCAGGTACAACCACAGGAAGGGGATACAAGAGGGAAAACTTATTCTTTTTTTTTTTTTTTTGTGCCAGTCCTGGGCCTTGGACTCAGGGCCTGAGCACTGTCCCTGGTTTGCTTTTTGCTCAAGGCTAGCACTCTGCCACTTGAGCCACAGTGCCACTTCTGGCCATTTTCTATATATGTGGTGCTGGGGAATCGAACCCAAGGCTTCATGTATATACGGCAGGCGCTCTAGCCACCAGGCCATATTCCCAGCCCAGAAAACTTATTCTTTTTTTTTTGCCAGTCCTGGGACCTGGGCTCAGGGCCTGAGCACTGTCCCTGGCTTCTTTTGGCTCAAGGCTAGCACTCTGCCACTTGAGCCACACCGCCACTTCTGGCCATTTTCTGTATATGTGGTGCTGAGGAATCGAACCCAGGGCCTCATGTATACGAGGCAAGCACTCTTACCACTAGGCCATATTCCCAGCCCAGAAAACTTATTCTTGAAGCTATTGATTCTTAGCAACTCTGATGGCAAAAGACCCCAGGGTAATCACAGTAAGACTGAAATTGTTGGTAAACTGTTGGTAAACTGGTAAACATTCTATTGGTAAAGGAACATATTCTCTATTCACTGGAAGGCGTAGTAAAGAGAAAATATGAATAAAATGTCATAAAAACTATAGTAGATAAGAATCATGAACTAGGATGGCAGGAATAAGTCTTAATACAATACCTTTGATAAGTTATATAGGTAATATTCACTGTGGGAGGCAAAAAGATTCATCTCTCCCCAAAGATAAGATAGCTACAGCTTAGTCCCTGTGTCTTGTGAGTGGTAGCTTATATGGAAAAAATGTAAATAAAAACTAAACAACCCCCTCCAATGAAATAAATAAGTAATAGCAGATGTGGTTAAGGATTGGGAGAAAAGGCGATTATCCTTGACCATCACCCTAAATGTCATTGAACATGTCCTGCAAGACAGAGGTACAGGGAGATTTCATACATGCCAAAAGAAAGAAGGCAATGAGATCAAAAGGTAAAAGGCATACTCTACCAATTGAGGCACATTTTCTTGATATTTCTTTAGTGGAGACCCAACACCCAGGGATCTCCCTTAGCTTTTTCACTTCTCTGTCATGAGGAAGTTTTGAGAAGTATTGCCTGGGATAATTTTTTGTGTATATGTTAGGAAACAAACTCAGATTATTACCTATCTCCTGGTCTGCAAGATAAGTTAAGTCATAGTTTCTCAATGTTCTACAAGTGGTGGTGGAGTTGTGTGCGAATGAATTGGCTTTGAGGGGAATCTGTAGTGCTGTCTCATGAACTTAGCCTCCAATGCATTAACATTAAGACAGCCTAGCAGCCATTAAAGGCAATACGTCTCACTTCTGTGGAATTTTCCATTTAAGATACTAAAAGCCTTAAAAAGAATGTATTGTGTCATAAGATTCCATTGCTCCTGCAGGTAATATCCATTCTAGGTATGAATTTTGGTGTGTATCTTCCAGGGCAGCTCTCAAGAGTAACATAAACCATTAGGAACCAGGGAACTTCATGTCCCTACATCTTGCAAGTGGCACAGTCCCCAGGAGAACCAAAGTCAACAATCAAAGTTAAGAGCCAAATTTTATTCCTCTCATACAGAATACTTGTTGTGTCAGGAATCACTATTTCCCCCCTTGGGTATTTTTTCTTATTTGCAGAAAGGGCCAATGACATAGGAACCTATAAGTGTCACCAGAGGAACTCAATGAAGGTGTCATAGTATCTTTCCATAGGGTAAGGACACCTGTTCTGACCTTACATGGTCTGGACAATACTTCAGAATGGGTTTACTCTTCATTGTCTCCATCCTCCCGCCCCCCGCCCCCCAGCTCAAGGTTCCATCTGTGTGCTCTAGCATATTTCAACGTATTTTATACTTGCATGAGAAAATGCTTTTCTTCTTTCTTTGCCTTTATGGTCTTCCTTTCTTATTTTGTTCAGATGATGTAAAACCTCCAACTATGTTAGGACATAGCTTAGCAGAGCTGTCTCTGGAACATATACATGTTGTGAATTCTGCAGTGTTCTCAGAGTGGAAGGGAAGTTGGGAGGAAATGGAGTGTGGCGAGATGTCATTCCATCTGCATCACTCATCCCTCAGGTCTCCCTGCTTTCCTCATAACAATGTTCCAGGCAACCCACGTTCTGATTTTTCAGCAAGGACACTAAATTGTCAATGACGGCTAGCCTCTTCCTATTCTGAAGCTATCTGCTAACTCAAAGAGACAGATTCATTCAATTTGGAAAATGTTAATAAGATGCCAAATATATGTTCTGAGAGAATAAAGGAAAGGCTTTTAAAAAATTTCAAATGACTCTGTATCATTGTTTCCAAAATTGAATTCTGACTGTCCCCTGTATGTGCAGGTGAATTAAAAGACTATCAGGACCTTAAATGTTTCTATTAACCTAATTAAACAGTGTCCATAGAAAAGTGGTAAAAAAGAAAAGACAGTTATGCTCCATTAAATGAACTTCCATGACAAAAGCTAATGAATTTTTCCCCTAGAAAACTAGTTTGATTATTCTATTTGGATAGTAATGATTGTCTGAGATTAGAAAGTTCCTCTAAGGAAGTTGAGCTCATTTTTTTCCTTTGCAGGATTTGACTTAAGATATATAAATTCTTGATGATGGTGTTTCCCTCACGCCCCTCTCTTCCATTCCCCCATTGTGATCCCCATCCTTCCATGATTAGAAGAAAAGCCTGGGTGGGAGAAGTATTGGACAGTTATTTTGGCAATGTGTGAGCAATTAACCTTGTTGTAAAAGGAATATTTGATATATTTTCTCAAGTTTGGGATTTATAAATATTTCAGTAATTTATGCAGAAGTGGTGGTATTTGTACTGCTAGGCAAAGTCTTTAAATTTTTGACTCCAATTAGATAGACATCAAATATGTCCTTGATATAAAGATGGGAGGTCAGAATCTTCTAGAATTTCATGCCAGTGAGATGTTCTATTATTCTGAGATCTTATACTATTTCTGTAAAGATTATATTTGTGCATTTATTGAATGATTTTTGTTATATTAGCAAGTGAGTGATTAGAAGGCATCTTATTCTCCTTTTACTTTTGTTGCCATATGTAATGTGGAGTGCCTTAGCAATGGCCCAGGTAATTGATGTATGCACTTATGTTTTCTACATAGTAGTTTTTTTTCTTCCTTTCTTTTCTTTCCTTTCTTTTCCTTCATTCTTTCCCTCCCTTCCTTCCTTATTCCCTTTCTCCCTTTCTTTCCTCCTTTTCTTTCTCCCTCTTTCCATGCATTTTCCCCTCCACCCTCCCTCCCTTCCTTCTCTTTCTCTCTTCCCCTCTCTTTTCTCTCCTTCTCTTTCTCCTTTTCTATTTCCATTTCTTTTCTCTCTCCATTCATTCATTCTTTCCTTTTCCTTTTCCTTTCTCCCTCTCTCCTATCTTCACTCCCTTCATTCCTTCCTTCTTCCCCTTTACTTTTTTTTCCCCTTCCTCCACCACTCATTTCTTTTTTTTTCCCTTTACTTTTCCACAATGCTGAGGATAAAACCTAAGATCTTAGACATGCTAGTCAAGTGCTTTACCACTGAGCCCTCCTCTCCTATTCTTACTATAATCTTCTTGCTATAATCTTCCAGACTTATTTTTGGAAGTAGATCTGCTAGAAGTAAAGTAAATAAATGCATAGCTGTGTTCAGATCCGTGCCATCTAGAAGAGATTTTCTGTGCATTTATATTTGTTTCTATGTTTGCTTTTTCTGGCTTCTCTTATCTGCATGATCCTCTCAAAACAGTGGAGAATTGTTTGTGGCTATATTTCCAGTTTGATTATTTGATACAGGCATTAGTCATGGGGACTTAAAAATATGCTCATTCTGTTTGATTCAGTACTATAAATTACAACAAATAATGTTAAAGACAATTTAATGGGCCTGCCAGGAGTCAGGCAAGGTTTTGGCAAGTTGAATCAAGCACTAGGACCATAATAAAGCTGGCTTGTCTTGATAGCCTTGTAAATAGTACCTAGGTTAAACAACACAATGCATTTCTATAACAAATGATGTAAGAGGTGCTTTTCTGTACATTGATTTTGTAACTGGATCTACCTTCTACTATCAGATGGCTAGCTCAGTTCTGATTGCTCAGGTGTTTGATGAATCACATGGAAATTGCTTCATCACAGGCAGCAGGAAGTGAGTTAAACCCTGAGCCCAGGGCACAGAGACAGCTGTGGAACCCATTGCTGACTCACGAGCTGCTTTGCAAGTTCATAATTTTGATGTTGATAATTGGTAAGATAAGCTGACTAATCAACCAGTCAGCTGCCTCAAGGGTTTGGGTAAGTATATCAGAATTCCAATTACTTTCTTACCAAGTCACTCCCCCCTCCTCAATGAGGCAACAAATGATAGGCATGGTGGCATGTCTTCCTGGCTGGAGGTTAAGTTATCAATGTTCTTATGATCCTTTCCTTGGGATTTAGTATTTTAGTCTTATAAACCCTAAGCTCCTGACATCTTGTCTTACCTAAGCTTGCTTTGAGGTTTCAGTCTCTCTCTGTCTCTCTGTGTGTTTATGAAAGTGTCAATTAATAACAAATAATTAAGCAAAAGTTTTGGAGGAGGTAGAGTGGACTTAACATCATGGCATATCATGCAATAACATCTCTAAAGAACCACAGTCTCCTCCTGTTTTTCCTTGGTGCTTTCTCGCAGAGAAGGTGCTCCATTTACCATATTCTCTCTGCTTTCCCCTCATGCTTCCTTTCTATACCTTTCTGTGCTCTGCCAGGGATCTTCTTTAGTCCTCCACTCTAGATGTTTCTGTTTTGTTATCTTTCTTGGGTAAAGCAAGTAATTACTCTCTGGGTTTCTCTAAGAATGCATCCCTATCTGAGCTCAGCCTAAATAAATAGTCCTTTATAACAGTTACCTCTCTCAGACGCTGAGGAGGAATGTACCTCAACAGCCCATAACTTAATTATTTTTCTTTTGAATATTATTTCTTTATACTTTGTTTTTGTTTTGTTTTGTACCAGTACTGGGGCTTGAACTCAAGGCCTTGAAATCTTCTTCTTTTTTTCTTTATTGTCAAAGTGTAGTACAGAGGGGTTACAGATTCATCTGTAAGGCAGTGAGTACATTTCTTGTTCAATTTGTTACCTCCTCCCTCATTTCCCCTCCTCCCCCCTTTCCCTCTTCCCCATGAGTTGTACAGTTGGTTTACACTAAATGGTTTTATGAGTATTGCTTTTGGAATGGTTTGTCTTTTTATCCTTTGTCTCTGGATTTTGATATTCCCTTTCCCTTCCCTAGTTCTAATATCCATATAAACAGTATCCAGGGTACTCAGATGAG